>NC_092759.1:13017367-13338992 GCF_047496795.1 Chiloscyllium punctatum | reverse complement strand
GGGAGGGGGGGGAGAGAGATGGAGGGGAGGGGGGGGAGAGAGATGGAGGGGAGGGGGGGGAGAGAGATGGAGGGGAGGGGGGGGAGAGAGATGGAGGGAGGGGGGGGAGAGAGATGGAGGGGAGGGGGGGGAGAGAGATGGAGGGGAGGGGGGGGAGAGAGATGGAGGGGAGGGGGGGGAGAGAGATGGAGGGGAGGGGGGGGGAGAGAGATGGAGGGGAGGGGGGGGGAGAGAGATGGAGGGGAGGGGGGGGAGAGAGATGGAGGGGAGGGGGGGGAGAGAGATGGAGGGGAGGGGGGGGAGAGAGATGGAGGGGAGGGGAGGGGGGGGAGAGAGATGGAGGGGAGGGGAGGGGGGGGGAGAGAGATGGAGGGAGGGAGGGGGGGAGAGAGATGGAGGGGAGGGGGGGGAGAGAGATGGAGGGGAGGGGGGGGAGAGAGATGGAGGGAGGGGGGGAGAGATGGAGGGGAGGGGAGGGAGGGGGGGGAGAGAGATGGAGGGGAGGGGGGGAGAGAGATGGAGGGGAGGGGGGGAGAGAGATGGAGGGGAGGGGGGGGGGGAGAGAGATGGAGGGGAGGGGGGAGAGAGATGGAGGGGAGGGGGGGAGAGAGTGGAGGGGAGGGGGGGTGAGAGATGGAGGGGAGGGGGGGAGAGAGATGGAGGGGAGGGGGGGAGTGATGGTGGGGGGAAGGGGCGGGGGAGAGATGGAGGGGAAGGGGGGGAGTGATGGAGGGGATGGGGGGGAGAGTGGAGGGGAAGGGGGGGGAGAGATGGAGGGGAAAGGGGGGGGAGAGATGGAGGGGAAAGGGGGAGGGGAGAGAGATGGAGGGGAAGGGGTGGGGGGAGAGAGATGGAGGGGAAGGGGTGGGGGGAGAGAGATGGAGGGGAAGGGGTGGGGGGAGAGAGATGGAGGGGAAGGGGTGGGGGGAGAGAGATGGAGGGGAAGGGGTGGGGGGAGAGAGATGGAGGGGAAGGGGTGGGGGGAGAGAGATGGAGGGGAAGGGGTGGGGGGAGAGAGATGGAGTGGGGGAGAGAGAGAGAGAGAGAGAGATGGAGGGGAGGGGCAGGATGAGACAAGTAACTTCAATGCATTCCTGAACATGCCGTCAACTCACTACCCACCGCCTCAGTCTCCTTCTGCCCTGCTATCGTGAAACAATCTTCCTGGGCTCCCCAATCTCAGTACCCCACCCCTCTCTCTGCACCTTGCCCTCTCCCTCCTCACTACATTCTCAACTCCATCCCCCCATCCTCAACAACTCCCACCCACCGCAGCTCCCTCAATTCTCAACCTAACCAACCCACCCTGCATTGTCAAGCCCACTCTACCCGATCCATTCTCTCCCCTCACCCCAGCTTTCTAAATGCCCCCACCCTCCCACCATTCACTATTCTCAACTCCCCCTCGCCGTGCCACCATTCATTCTGTGCCCCCTTCATTCTCAACCCCTCTCATCTCCCCCTTCTTCTTTCTCAGAACCCTTCCTGCACCCATCCATTCTCACCCCCCTCCCCCTCCCCCCTCCCCATTCTCACGCCCCCCCCTCCCCCCTCCCCATTCTCACGCCCCCCTCCCCATTCTCACGCCTCCCCTCCCCCATTCTCAGCACCCCTCACCCCACCCTTCAGACTCACTCCCCCCTCCCCAATTCCCCCAATCCCCATACCCGGCCTGAGCACGTGATCACCCTCCGGGGGCTCTCTCCAACCGTCCTGCACCAGCTCCTCGCGCCGCCGGCCGACACCGGAAATAAAACTCTCGCTGACCTCCGGCGAGGACTGCCCCACTGCCAGGAACAAACATGGCGACACCCAAGGTTATGCGCTCATCCGCCATCTTTAATGCTGGCGGAAGGAGAGCAGAATCGCACTTGGTCAGAGTGCCTTTGAGAAACCGTTGGAGATCCCACCGCCGGAGGTTCGGGACCGCTGTGGGGTCAGCCTCATCGTCAGAGCTCGGGCTCTCTAAACCGCTGTGATCCTCAACATTTAAAAAAAAGTCCCACATCAGCAGCTGGGTACATTGCTCACTCCCTGTCAGAGGGTCAGTACTGAGGGAGTGCTGCACTGTCAGAGGGTCAGTACTGAGGGAGTGCTGCACTGTCAGAGGGTCAGTGCTGAGGGAGTACTTACTGGATTGGTGGTGCTGGAAGAGCACAGCAATTCAGGCAGCATCCAACGAGCAGCAAAATTGAAATTGACCTTCATCAGGAATGGGCTTTTCCCGAAAAGTCGATTTCGCTGCTCGTTGGATGCTGCCTGAAATGCTGTGCTCTTCCAGCACCACTAATCCAGTACTTGCTTTCCAGCATCTGCAGTCATTGTTTTTACCCCAGTGCTGAGGGAGTGCCGCACTGTCAGAGGATCAGTACTGAGGAAGTGCCGCACTGTCGGAGGGTCAGTGCTGAGGGAGTGCCGCACTGTCAGAGGATCAGTACTGAGGAAGTGCCGCACTGTCGGAGGGTCAGTGCTGAGGAAGTGCCGCACTGTCAGAGGGTCAGTGCTGAGGGAGTGCCGCACTGTCAGAGGATCAGTACTGAGGAAGTGCCGCACTGTCGGAGGGTCAGTGCTGAGGGAGTGCCGCACTGTCAGAGGATCAGTACTGAGGAAGTGCCGCACTGTCGGAGGGTCAGTGCTGAGGGAGTGCCGCACTGTCGGAGGGTCAGTGCTGAGGGAGTGCCACACTGTCGGAGGATCAGTACTGAGGAAGTGCCGCACTGTCGGACAGTCAGTGCTGAGGGAGTGCCCCCCTGTCGGACAGTCAGTGCTGAGGGAGTGCCGCACTGTTGGGCCAGGTGCTGGCAATTGGGACTAGATTGAGTTGGGATATCTGGTCGGCCTGGACGGGTTCGGCCGTAAGGGTCTGTTTCTATACTGTACCTCTTTATTACTCTAACACTTGGGAATGATATGGAATAAAGGCTTGATTAGATTAGATTACGTACAGTGTGGAAACAGGCCCTTCGGCCCAACAAGTCCACACCAACCCGCCGAAGCGCAACCCACCCATACCCCTACATTTACCCCTTACCTAACACTACAGGCAATTTAGCATGGCCAATTCACCTGAATTGCTCATCTTTGGAGTGTGGGAGGAAACCGGAGCACCCGGAGCACACGGGGAGAATGTGCAAACTCCACACAGAGAGTCGCCAGAGGCGGGAATTGAACCCGGGTCTCTGGCGCTGTGAGGCTGCAGTGCTAACCACTGTGCCACCGTGCCACCCACCAAGATTGACTCAGGTAACAGGTTGACTCTAACAATGCCAATTGTAAAAATGAGCTTGTAAGGACCCCAAAGAATGGGCAGAAGCTCAGACCTTATGGTGAGCTGGTGGCTCAGTGGTTAGCACTGCTCCCTCACAGCACCAGAGACCGGGGCTTGATTCCAGCCTTGGGCGACTGTCTGTGTGGAGTTTGCACATTCTCCCCGTGTCTGCACGGGTTTCCTCCGGGTGCTATGATTTTGTCTCTCAAAGATGTGCAGGTTAGGTGAATTGGCCATGCTAATGTGTCCTGTGATGTCCAGGGATTTTGCTGACTATTGGGTTAGCTATGGGAAATGCAGGGGTACGCAGACACACACTCACACGCACACTCACACAGACACACACACAGACGCACACAGACACAGAAATGCACACACAGGCACACACACGCGCACACAAACACAGACACACACACACGCCCACACTCTCTCAGACACACACACCACACACACACTCGCGTGCACACTCACACAGGCACACACACACTCACACACAAACACAGACACACACACGCGTCCACACTCTCACAGACACACACACGCGCCCACACTCTCGCAGACACACACACACACACACTCTCACAGACAGACGCACACACGCGCACACACACACCCACACATATATATCGGTGGGGTGAATTTGTATTTGCAGATGCATTCTATTTTGTTCAAAAACCTCACAATTTGTAGTCACAGTCGAAAAGTGTGGCACTGGAAAAGCACAGCAGGTGAGGCAGCACCCGAGCAGGAGGAGAGTCGACGTTTCGAGCATATTCCCTTCCTCCGGAATGTGGGGGTGGGGACTCAGAAATAGAAAGGGAGGTAGTGCTGGGGAGGGAAGGTAGCTGGGAAGGCGATAGGTTGATGCAGGTGGGAGGTGATGGTGACAGTTCAGAGGACAGGGTGGAGCAGTTTGGTGGGAAGGAAGATGGAGAGGTGGGACAGTTCAAGGGGGCGGTGCCGAGTTGGATCTGGGATGAGGAGGGGGGAGGGGAGATTTGGACGTCTATGTTGATGTTGTGTAGTTGTAGGGTCCGAAGGCGGAAGATGAAGTGTTCTTTCTCCATTTGGCAGGTGGCTTTAATTTGGCGGTGGACTAGGCCCAGGATTTGCATGTCCTTTAGCGGAGTTGAAGGTGGAGTTGAAGTGGTAGGCCAGAGGGCGATGGGCTTGTTTGGTGCGTGCGTCCTAGAGATATTCCCTGACCCTCTCCACGAGTTGGCGTCCTGTCTGTTTGTCAGTCAATGTGGCATTTTACCTTGGAAATAAAACCAGCCTGTCTCCAGGTTAAGTCACAGACAGATTATAAACAAGGCCTCACACGTAAAATACATTATCTGAGGGGAGGTGTCACCTCCTTGATATTGATAACACCTTGAGTTATCTCGGGACAGTGACTTGAAAGAAATTCTGGGATTTGCATCTTAATCAATCGAAACCTGCACCTCCATTCTCACTGACGGAAGATTTCAGAGCCACCTCGGGTGTGTTCAGTTAGTTCACATGAGTTGTATGACCCTTCGATCTTTCCCTTACAAATTCTGTGTTTGAGGTTTCCCTGTCTCACTCGCACCATTGGGCCTGGTGGTTTGGGCTTTTGACTTTGCCTAACCCAGTCTGTTACTGTTACCTCCACGTTAGTACTGGGACGGGGTGAGGGGTGTAGGTGCAATGCCCTTGGGAGGGTCATTGCAGACCAAATGGGCTGAGTGGCCTCTTCCTGCGCTGTAGATGAATGTTTCAATAAATATGTCATTTATAGGGTGGAAATAATAGTTTATTTTACCCTCTGCCTTTGGTCGGATCGCTTACAGAGACAGTAATGCAGCCTAACCATCCCCTGAAGCAAAACCAAGAGATGATAGACCCCTGATCTCTGGAATACCTCCCTTAGCCTCTTTTCCATGCTGTCAAATTGTCTTCTTTGACGAGGATTTTGCTCACCTCCCCTAAAATCGCTCAGTGTCACACGTGGCTTCATAACTGTGTAGCACCGAGCGGTATATCATCACCTTGAAGATGCTGGATAAATATAAGAAGGGTGGAGGGATGAACCAGGAAATTACAGACAAGTGAGTCTCGCGTCAGCGGTAGGGAAACTAAAATTACAGACAAGTGAGTCTCGCGTCAGCGGTAGGGAAACTAAAATTACAGACGAGCGAGTCTCGCGTCAGCGGTAGGGAAACTATTCGAGAAAATTCTCAAGGAGGGAACGAGGGACTGTCAGTGTGGCCTTGAGAGGGGGAGGTCATTCCAGTTTGAATCAAACCTTTGATAATGTGATCAGGTGTTGAGTAATGGTGTTGTTGAGTTGAGATGTGGCTGTTGACTGTGTGTTTGACCAGATTCTAATCCATTCAAGAATGTCCATCACTAATTGCCAACAAAAGTAACCAGGGAAGAGAAACACAGCATTAGAAAGAGCTTCATGGTGGTTACCATGTCATAGAATCCCTACAATGTAGAAACAGGCCCTTCGGCCCAACAAGCCCACATTGACACTTCGAAAAACAACCCACCCAGACTCATTCCCTATCCAAATTTACCCTTGACTTATGCACCTAACCTACACACTATGGGCAATTTAGCATGGCCAATTCACCCTGACTTGTTCATCTTTGGAGTGTGGGAGGAAACCAGAGCACCCGGAGGAAACCCACGCAGAGATGGGGAGAACGTGCAAACTCCACACAGACAGTCACCAGAGGCTGGAATCGAACCTGCGTCCCTGGCGCTGTGAGGCTGCTGTGCTAGCCACCTGGCCTGCCTCAAACAATTGTTTCGAGTGAGGTAAGTTGAGGTTTCACCGAGATTCGAACTCCGGTCGCTTGATTCAAGGTCCAGAGTGCTCGCCATTGCACCACAGAACCAGCCCCTGATGCATAGAATAAGGCAATCTGGGTGCAATTACAGTCACTACAGCAGTGCAGAGTGAGCCGTGAATCTCGGAGTTCTGTGTGAACACACATTGGAACTCAGACAGGGGTGAATGCAGAGTGAAGGGTTGACGTTACCACCTCTGGGTCATGCAGGGGTAAAATGTCGGCTCAGTGCTTGGGCTTTTCACCGCGTCACTTCAACACTCTGTCCAATTTCCTGTGGAAGATTGTATAAAGGAAGATGGTGGATTGCTTCCAAACAACTTGAAAGGGCATATGTTTTCTCTCTCTCTCTCTCTCTCTCTCTCTCTCTCTCTCTCTCTCTCTCTCAGCAAAGAGCCCTTTGCTGGTGTCCTGGTTTCTTTCAAAGAAAATATTTTTGACACTATTCTGTCTTGAGGGCATTGACACTAGTGCTGCATCATTTCCTGTTCCTCACAAACTCGGTAATTAGTTATAAATTCCAACATCACTCAGAAGGGACAACTGCTGAATGAGCATGAGAAATGTAACATCCCTTTCTTCAGGGCTCCCCTCGACCCCCTCTGGGGGGGGGGAGGATGGGGCAGGGTGCAGGGTCCTCCTGAAGTCTCTGCCAGCTATGGTGGGCAGTGCCGGCTACCAGCCTATCTGTCCCTTCACGCCAAACCGCCCCCCCCCCCCCAACTTGCTTCACAAGGCAGAGGGTTCAGTTGCCCTTCATCTGGGAAAGACTCCTGGTCTGTAAAAGCCCAATCGCCCCAATTTGGAGCCACTTGTACCCAAACCTCTGAGACAACTGGCCAATGAGAGGTGAGAGAACGCGGGGCGGAGGGAGGGTTTGCTGCAGATATCTGGAGGGTGAGTCACACAACTGGGCAAGTGCCGATCTCTGGCACCAGAAAAGATCACTTTACCTGACCTGTATTTGCCCGTATTCTGGGAGATTTCAGATCACCTTGTCTTAGGCTCCCTTATGGCAGATCGCATGCCTGTCCTTCCACCCCAACCCCAATAACCTCACTCCTTGTCCAGCCCTCAACCTACTTTAAGCCCAGGCCCCACCAGCCTTGAATTGCAGGCCGCAATGAGCCTGATGAGGGACGGGGTTGGGGGATTGGGTTTGTTCTAAGTGAGACCTGACTTGGAGTTGAGGGAGGGGGAGTAGAGAGTGGACAGCAAGTTTTGAGTGGACAGCAAGTTTTGGAGTGGGGGATAGTGTTAGAGAACAGGCACCGATGGGGGGGGGGGGGGGGGGGTACGGGGGGGGTACGGGGAGGGGCGGAGAGAGTCTGGAGGGCAGTGTTTTTTGTTTGGGAAAGGGGGGTGGGGAATGAAGGCAGGAGCAGAAGAGAGGGCAGGTTCCACAAGAGTGGGGAAAGAAAGGAGAAAGACGTGGTGAGGGAGAGAAAGAGACAGGACGAGCGGGAGAGAGTGCGTGCGAAACATTGAGAAGGAGAGATGGAATAAGACAAAATGGGTGAAAGAAAGAGAGGGTGAGAATAGGATGATTGAGCTGGGATGGGAGAGGCAGGCGGGATGAGAGAGAGCGAGAGAGACACTCAGGGGGCTGGAAGAGAGATACAGAGGCCAGAGAGAAACAGCTGAGGTAGAGATGGGGTGAGAGGAAGTGAGATTGGCCGGGAGAGAGAGATAGAGTGATGAAGCTGTTTTGAATTATAAAGGAGTCGTTTGGAACAGACTGTTCCACTCGGTGAGGGTTGCAGAATGAGAGAGCACTGAGGGATGACCAGTTGTGAGCGACGATGAAACCAAAGAAGAGCATTCACCTCCTCAAATGTGTCTGTGCCATTTAATCAAGTTGCCGACGAGTCTGTAACAACTCTGTTTCAATGCAAGGAGTATTATAGGTAAGGTACATCAGCTAAGAGCCTGGATCAGTAGGTGGGACGATGATGTTGTGGCCATTACAGAGACTTGGTTGAGAGGGGGAACAGGACTGGCTGCTCAGGGTTTTGTCGTTTTGGATGAGATAGAGAGGAAGGTAAAAGGGATGGAGGTGTTGCATTACTAATCAGGGAGAAAATTCCATCCGCACTCAGAGAGGCCATATTAGAGAGCTCATCCACTAATGCAATATGGGTGGAGCTCAAAAATAAGAAGGGTGTGATCACTCTGATAGGATTATACTGTAGGCTGTTCAAGACATTGAGGAGAAAATATGGAGGCAGATCATGGAAAGATGCAATAACAACAGATTTGTCACAGTTGGTAACTTTAACTTCCCCAATTTATTCCCTTACAGTCAGAGGCTGAGATGGAGCGGAATTTGTGAGGTGCATCCGAGAGGGTGTCTTCAAACAGTGTGTTCATGGTCCAACCAGAGGAGAGGCCGTACTGGACCCTGTATTGGCTCATGAGTCCGGCCAGGTGACTGACCTCTCAGTGGGAGAGCATTCCAGTCGCCACATTACAGGAACGATGCGGAGGCTTTGGAGAGGGCGCAGAAGAGGTTAACCAGGATGCTGCCCGGATTGGGGGGTATCAGTGATAAGGAGAGGCTAGAAAAACATGGATTGTTTTCTCTGGAGAGGAGACTTGCTAGAAGTCTACAGAACTATGAGGTAGGGTTGAAGGTCAAAATCTTTTTCCCAAGAGTTGAAATGTCTAATGCGAGGGGGGTGCAGGCAGTTAAGGTGAGACAGGGAAAGGTCAGAGGAGACGGGAGGGGCAAGTTTTCTTACAGTGTGGGAGGAGTCTGGAATGCACTGCCAGCGGTGCTGGTAGAGGCAGATACAATAGGGGCATTTAAGGGGCTTTTAGATAAACACAACAATATGCAAGGGATGAAGGGATTGACCAAGGGTAGGCATAAGGCATCACAACATTGGCGCTGTACAGTTCCATGTTCTATTTGTTCACCCAGAACCATCTCCAATGCCCTGGCTTCTCAAAAATATATTGGCCTCCATTTTGAAGTGTGGTTTTGCTGACACTCAACTTTAACAGTTTGTAGGGAGAGAGTTCCAAAGACCTCTGCGTGACAGCAGAACAGAGGCCAGGGAAGAGACTCGTCAGACCAAACGGCCTTTATTTTCTTCAATCTTTTCTGGGAGGCGGGCGTTGCTGGGCAAGGCCAGCAATTGTTGCCCATCTCCCGAATTGCCCTCATCTGAGTGGCTGGCCTGGCCGTTTCCCAGGGCAGTTTAGAGTCAACCCCGTTTCTGTGGGTCTGGAGTCATACTTAGGTCAGACTGGCTAAGGCCTTCCCTCGAGGACGTGAGGGAGCTAGTGGGACTTTATTTGTGGCAAGTTCCGTACCCATTCTAATGACATTGTGATGAAAGAAGATGGCGGGGTTTCTGGGGCTAGGCACTGACTGGATGGGGTGAATGGCCAATTGAGATTTTGAGGCCTGCAGTAATGCTGGGCCAGAATGACCATCAATACGGTGCAGGTGTAAATGAAAGGGCTCCCCCTGAATGGGCAACACTGGACACGTTAGCCAAAAAAAATGGCATCAGGACCTGACAAGGGTCAGGGAGCGTATCATCAGCCATGGCTAGGCAGACGCAATGGACAGAATGGTCTAATTCTCCTGCTGTCTTATGACCTTCCAACCATGCCGTTTCCCTCATCTCGCCCCAACTCCGTACACGCGTGTTGACAGAGATTGCGGCTAAGTTGTGGGGGATGGGGGAGGGGAGGTGCGGGGGTGCAGGGTGCCCCAGCTCAGCAAGGCTGTCACATGGCTGCCTCAGGCCTGCACATCTCACAGGCCTCACTGTGACTCTCCCAACGGGCGAGTGGACTTCAGGCCTGCGACAGGTCTGGGGTTTGCAGGGGGTGGGAAGCTAATGAGAGTGAAATGTTTGGAAAGTTGACAAGAGGGGGGAAGGTTTGATATGCCCCCCCTCCCGAATCCCTGTTGTCAGCAGCTAGACCTGAAAGCTGTGGACAGAGAAGAGTAGATAGAAGGAAGTTCTCTCTGAAACAGGTCATTCAGTCCATCTGCTCTTTTGAAGCGATGCTTCCAGGACTTTACTCCTTCCCGTTGGATGCAGTGGCAAGGCCAGCATTTGTTGCCTGTCCCTAATGACCCCTGAGCCAGAGGCCTACTGGCCAACCTCGGAGAGCAGCCTAATCAACCACCTTATGAAGTTCTGCCCTCCCATGTAGATGACTAAACAGAGGCATTAGTCAGAGTCGAAAAGGTAGGAAAAGCACAGCAGATCAAGCAGTATCTAAGGAGCGGGAGAGTTGACATTTCAGGCATAAGCCCTTCATCAGGAATGTGGAGGGGTTAGGGAAGGGGGTTGAGAGATTTAAATAGGAGGGTGGGGATGGGGAAGTAGCTGGGTAGATGATAGGCAGATGCAGAATTGGGGGGTGGGGGGATGATTGTGATAGGTCGGAGTGGAGGCTGGAGCAGATAGGCAAGAAGGAAGTTGGACAGGTCAAGAGGGTGGCGCCGGGTTGGAGGGTTGGACCTGGGATGAGCTGGGGGGGAGGGGAGGTGAGGGAACTGGTGAAGTCGATGTTGATGCTGTGTGGTTGGAGGGTCCCAAGGCAGAAGTTGAGGTGTTCTTCCTCCAGGCGTCGGGGGGCTTGGATTTGGCGGTGGAGGAGGCCCAGGACTTGCATGTCGTTGGCAGAGGGAGAGTTGAAGTGTTCAGCCATAGGGCGGTGGGGTTATTGGGTGCGTGTGTCCTAGAGATCTTCCCTGAAAGGTTCCGCAAGTTGGCGTCCTGTCTCCCCGATGTAGAGGAACCATGTTGGCATTTATGATAATTAATAACATTCTTACAGATGGCTAATTTATAATAATTCTTTGAGTGAAGCTTCCACCTAGTGGCCATGCTGGGAGTGAACCCACCCATGTCAATAGCAAGCCGGTATAACTTTAAGCTGAAAGACAACACGTTTGGAGGGGATTTGGGGGGAAAAGCCCTTTTTTTACCCCGAGGATGTTGGGGGTCTGGGAGGGTAACAGAGGCAGTAATCTCGGGTGAGCCATTTGAAATGTCAGAACATTCAAGGCTGTGGTGGGAAAGTGAGACTAATGCAGGTCGTGGTGTAGTTTTGGCTTCAATGGGCTGAAGGGCCTCTTCTGTACTGAGTAAGGTGCAAGAGTAGGCCATTCGGCCCTTCGAGCCTGCACCACCAGTCAATATGATCATTGCTGATCATGCAATCTCAGTCTCCCATGCCCACTTCCTCTCCACCCCCCCTTATTCCCTTTGGCTGTAAGGGCTATATCCAGCTCCCTCTTGAATATATTTAACCAATTGGACCCAACAGCTTCCTGTGGAAGACAATCCCACAGGTTCACAATTATCTGAAGAGCTTCTTCCTCATCTCAATCCTGAATGGCATACCCCTTTATTCTTAGACTGTGACCCCAAGTCTGGACTTGCCCAACATTGGGAGCATTCCTCCCACATCTAGCCTGTCCAGTCCCGTCAGGATTTTATAGGTTTCTGTGAGATTCCCCTCTAATTCTTCTAGATTCCAGTGAACACAAGCCCAGTTGATCCAGTCTTCCTTCGGAGGTCAGTCCTGCCATCCTGGGAATCAATCTGGTGAACCTTGGCTGGGCTCCCTCAATAACAAGAGGATCTTTCCTCAGACAAGGAGACCAAAACTGCACACAATCCTCAAGGTAGGGCCTCACCAAGGCCCTGTATAACTGCAGCAGGACATCCTTACTCTGATACTCCAATCCTCTCACTGTGAAGGCCAGCATGCCATTAGCTTTCCTCGCTGCCCGCTGCACCCTGCATGCCAATCTTCAGTGACTGTTCCACCATGGTACCCAGGTCTTAGTGCACTTTGCCTTTTCCTAAACCTGCCACCACTCGGTGATCACCGGCCTTTCTGTTTGTGCCACCGCAGTGGATCATCTCACCAATATTCCCATTATATTGCATTTGCCAAGTATCTTCCCACTCAGCCAGTCTGCCCAAGTCACCCTGCAGCCTCTTAGCATCCTCCTCAAGGCACACACTGCCACCAGGCTTAGTGACATCGGCACATTTGGAGGCATGGCATTCAGTTACTTCGTCTCAAATGTGATTGTATATTGTGAACAGCGAGGGTTCCAGAACTGAATGCTGCGGTACCCCACTGCCTGCTGCTCTGAAAAAGACCCTCTGGGTCCCTCCCCTCCCCTCCCATGACATGAGTCACGGCCTCCATCTTGGTTCCTACCACCCGCTGAGTCTCCTTTCAGAGGAGCCTTGCAGTTCTTCGTCCTCCAAGTGATCGGGCCCATCTCGAGTGAGCACTTATCCCTTCCGGGAGACAGCGCGTGACTTGGAATCGAATCGAAGGCTGCTCCAATAGTCAGAGGGGAGGTAGGCCCAGCGGGTGAGAGGTGGCGTCTGAGGATGGGTGACGTCCATGATGGTTGGTTCCAAGCTCAACGTCTTTTACCAGAAGGTGCACCAACCTGACTAATTCCCACTTAATTATCATCGAAACAATTAGCTGATTCATTTGACCACTAGCCCTTGGAGTCCGACTGACCACAAGCCTTACTGCCAGCCATCTTTCAATATAAATTATTGAAACATCAGCCTTTGTATTAATTACAATAATACCTACTGTAGCTCTATTACTCTCAACAATTTTATTCTTATTAGTTACTCTCGAAGTCAGTATTGCAAAAATTCAAGCATATGTATTTGTCCTCCTATTAAGTCCCTAACTACAAATGAACGTTTAATAGCCCACTAAACACATGCATGCTAAGTGGTTGACCCAAGCCCATGACCATTAACAGGAGTTACTATAGAGTCACAGAGTCATAGAGGTGTACAGCACGGAAACAGACCCTTCGGTCAACCCATCCATGCTGACCAGATATCCCAACCCAATCTAGTCCCACCTGCCAGCACCCGGCCCATATCCCTCCAAACCCTTCCTATTCATATACCCATCCAGATGCCTCTTAAATGTTGCAATTGTACCAGCCTCTACCACTTCCTCTGGCAGCTCATTCCATACACATACCACCCTCTGTGTGAAAAAGTTGCCCCTTAGGTCTCTTTTATATCTTTCCCCTCTCACCCTAAACCTATGCCCCTCTAGTTCTGGACTCCCCGACCCCAGGAAAGAGACTTTGCCTATTTACCCTATCCACACCCCTCATAATTTTGTAAATCTCTATAAGGTCACCCCTCAGCCTCCAACGCTCCAGGGAAAACAGCCCCAGCCTGTTCAGCCTCTCCCTGTGGCTCAAATCCTCCAACCCTGGCAACATTCTTGTAAATCTTTTTTGAACCCTTTCAAGTTTCACAACATCTTTCTGATAGGAAAGAGACCAGAATTGCAGGTAATATTCCAACAGTGGCCTAACCAATGTCGTGTACAGCCGCAACTTGACCTCCCAACTCCTGTACTAGCATTAGGCTTAGCTATTTGATTCCACGTCCGCACATTATCCTGATTATACCTACGATCAGAAGAGAGTGGGGACTGCAGACTGGAGATCAGAAGCGAGAGTGTGTTGCTGGAAAAGCACAGCAGGTCAGGTAGCATCCAGGGAGCAGGAGAATCGACATTTCGGGCATAAGCCCTTCATCTTGAATGGGGCTTGTGGGTCAGGGGAGGGGTTGAGAGAGAAATGGGAGGAGGTGGGGCTGGAGTGAAGATAGTTGAAAGGTGAAGGTCAGGGACAAGGTGATAGGTCAGAGAAGAGAGGTGGGAAAGAGGATGGACAGATCCAGAGGGCGGTGCCGAGTTGGAGGCTTGCGACTGGGCTAAGGTGGGGGGAGGGGAAATGAGGAAACTGGTGAAATCCGCATTAATCCAGTGTGGTTGCAGGATCCCAAGGCAGAAGGTGAGGCGTTCTTCCTCCAGGCGTCGGGTGGTTAGGGTTTGACGATGGAGGAGCACCACGCCCCCCCCCCAGCCCACAAGCATCAGTCCTGATAAAGGGCCCGAAACATTGACTCTCCTGCTCCTCAGATGCTGTCTGACCTGCTGTGCTTTTCCAGCGCCGCTCTCCCTACCGCCTTATCGAAGGGAACGGAAATGAAGCTATCCAATCCCTAACATTGCCTATTATTCTAGGTTTCTACTTCACATCTCTTCAAGCTATAGAATATTATGAAGCACCTTTCACTATCGCTGATGGTGTCTATGGGACACCATTTTACGTTGCCACGGTGAAACGGTGGCGGAGGGATGGTGGTGTGGTTGTTGTTGACGCTGCTGAGCTCACTCAGGACTGACATACTCTCTCGAAGCTATATCCTTCTTCTTTGTTCTTAAATTATTCAAAAGGGTGCTGAGGTGTGGCCACGAACGAAAGCATTTGATGCTATTCTTACTTTAAAATCATCCCTTCAGGTGTTTTATTTCAAGGGGGTTGGCGTATAAGCGTATGGAAGCCTTCACTGAGCAAAGTGCTGGAGAGACCATTTTTGGAGTACCTGGTTCCCCTTATTGACAGAAAGATGTTGTTTCAACGCAGCAGAGGTTTGTAGGATGATCCCAGTGTAAAAGGACTAACATCTCAGCCAAAGGCAAAACAGGTGGGGATCGTACGCACCAGAGTTTAGAAGAATAAGAGGGGGATCTGATTGGAACGTTTTGGATACTGAAGGGGCTTGACAGGGTAAATGCTGGGAGAGTGTCTCCCCTCACGGGAGAGTCCAGGATCAGAGGGGGCACCGAATATAGGGACACCAGCGTGAGTCTCAGATGAGGAGGAATTCCTTCTCTGTGAGGGTTGTGAGTCTGTGGAACTCCTTGCCACAAGGAGCTGTGGGGGGCAGAGTCCTTGCGGATATTGAAGGCTGAGAGAGAGAGTTTCTTGATCTGTCAAGATACAGGGTTACAGGAAAAGAGGAGGAAAGTAGATGTCAGGATTGTCGGATCAGCCATGATCCTAAGGAATGGCAGAGCAGGCTCGATGGGCTGAACAGCCTCCTCCTGTTCCTGTTTATTATGGTCTTAGCTCTGGTGCAGGTAGGAACCCAAACCTCCCAGCTCCTAGTGGGCCAGAAGGTCTCTGGGACTGTACCCATCGGGAGGGCCTCAACCGGGACCTTGGGTTCATGTCACACTACAGGTGAGCACCATTGCACTACACACACACACACACACACACACAGGCACTCCTATACACAGAAATACACACGCATACACAGACACGCACACACACTTCTACAGACACCCACACTCCCACATGCACCCTCTCATAGATTTAGAACTCTTTACACTGTCTCACACACACATATACACTCTCTCTCAAAGACACTCACAACCCTCCACCCCAGACACACACTCTTACAGACACAGACACTCCCACATGCACCCCCTCACAGACTTAGACACTATACTCACACACAAACACATATACACTCTCTCTCACCCTCACAACCCCCCACCCCAGACAAACACGCATACACACACACACAAAGACCCACATGCACACATATACATATACGTTTGTGGGGTGAATTTGTACTTAGAGAGTTACATTGTACTTTGCTCAAAAACTGCATTAATCCATGTAAAACTCTGTTAACTCACTTTTTAGATTAGAATCAGTCTAAACATCGTGGCACAGACAGAGAACACGGGGGCTAACACCTTCAACATAGTATCTGGCTAACACCAATTGTTACAGTTAACCTGAGAATGTAACTTTTTAAAAAAAGTTTTGTGATTTACACATGAAAGAGGTGAAACTATCATGGTATGCGAACAGATGAAAGACTTAACAAACAGTCAAAATATTTTTCAATGTATAATTTCAGTTACATCACACTGTAAACATTTGTTATAAATTCTGTGTCTTACGATAGTGTCCTCCACAACCACCTGATGAAGGAGCAGCGCTCTGAAAGCTAGTGCTTCCAATTAAACCTGTTGGACTATAACCTGGTGTTGTGTGAGTTTTAACTATATGCATTAGGTTATTATAATCTAGTTTGAAGGGATTGGGTTCATACAACTTTGGAAAGAGAACGAGATCAATTCTCCAGGAGGAACTTTAGTTGTGAGGTTACTGCAAGAATCAATCCTAGTTTTACCTTTGCTGGGTTTTTAATGAAAACCTCACTCAATTTATCTTAAAGAAGTGGTTTTGCTTGGAGTGTTCGTGTGTTTGCTTGAACGATGTCACCCTTCATAGCCCTGGGGCTCCGGCTTGAATCCATAATCTTCCACAGAACTGACGGACAACAGCTAGGTCACCATCCAGCCCAAGGAAAAAGTGGGACTCAAAGCTTTCCCTCTGTGTCTGAAGATCCTGAGCGAGTTCCCTTACACCACCACTGTACCTCCAGATGGACCATCTGTGAATCATACACCAGGACACCCAGTTGAAGGATGAGGGGGAATTCTAACTGAAGCTTCAAGAATACTGAATGACCTAGACGAAGGGGATGTTGGGGCGATGTTTCCATTGGCAGGGGATACCAGGACCTGAGGGCACAGCCTTAAAGGGAAGAGCTTTTCGAACAGAGATAAGGAGAAACTTCTTCACCCAGAGAGTGGTGAGTGTGTGGAATGCTCTGCCCCAGAAGGCAGTGGAGGCCAAGACTCTGGATACTTTCAAGAAAGATTTGGAGAGAGCTCTTAAGGATAGTGGAATCAAGGGTCATGGGGATAAGGCAGCAACAGGATACTGATTGAGGATGTTCAGCCATGATCATATTGAATGGTGGTGCTGGCTCGAAGGGCAGAATGGCCTACTCCTGCACCAATTATCTATCAAGTATATTTAAGATGGAGATGGATAGGTTCTTGAGTATCAAGGGGATCCAGGGTTACAGGGAGAAAGTGGGAGAATGGGGTTGAGAAAATTATCAGCCATGATTGACTGGCGGAGCAGAATCGATGGGCTGAATGGCCTAGCTTCTGCTCCTATGGCCTTATGGTCTTATCCCTCTGCATTTCAGAACATTGTAATCTCTCATCATTTGGATGATATGCTTCCTTTTTTATTCTTTCCGCCAAAGTAGACGTTTTCACACATGATACTCCATTTTCCCATATTTGTTCATTCAGATGGCTTATCTGTAACCATTTGTAGGCTCCTTGTAAAGTCATAGGGCACTGATACAGACCCTTCCATCCAACAGTCCAGGCCGAACATAATCCCAAACAAAATGAGTCCCACCTGCCTGCCCCTGGGCCATATCCCTCCAAACCTTTCCTGTTCGCGTACTTATCCAAATGTCTCTTGAAGGTTGCAACTGTTACCGCATCCACCATTTTGTCAGGAAGTTCGTTCCACACGCGAGCCACCCTCTGTGTCAAAACTTTACCCCTCATGTCTCTCTCTCATCATGTTAAACACGTGCACCCTCGTCTTGAAATCTCCCATCTGAGGGAAAAGACAACTACCGGGAACTCTTATCTATTACCCCTCATTATGTTGCGATCCTCGATCAGGTTGCCTCTCAACCTCTGACTCTGCAATGAAAGAAGCCCCAGCTCATTGTCGTTAACAGCGTGGAGGGCTGTTGTAGGCTGCAGCGGGACATTGACAGGATGCAGAGATGGGCTGAGAGGTGGCAGATGGAGTTCAACCTGGATAAATGCGAGGTGATGCATTTTGGAAGGTTGAATTTGAAAGCTGAGTACAGGACTAAGGATAGGATTCTTGGCAGTGTGGAGGAGCAGAGGGATCTTGGTGTGCAGGTACATAGATCCCTTAAAATGGCCAACCAGGTGGACAGGGTTGTTAAGAAAGCATATGGTGTTTTGGCTTTCATTAACAGGGGGATTGAGTTTAAGAGTTGTGAGATCTTGTTGCAGCTCTATAAAACTTTGATTAGACCACACTTGGAATACTGCGTCCAGTTCTGGTCGCCCTATTATAGGAAAGATGTGGATGCTGTGGAGAGGGTTCAGAGGAGGTTTACCAGGATGCTGCCCGGACTGGAGGGCTTATCTTATGAAGAGAGGTTGACTGAGTTCGGACTTTTTTCATTGGAGAAAAGGAGGAGGAGAGGGGACCTAATAGAGGTATACAAGATAATGAGAGGCATAGATAGAGTCGATAGCCAGAGACTATTTCCCAGGGCAGAAATGGCTAACACGAGGGGTCATAGTTTTAAGCTGGTTGGAGGAAAGTATAGAGGGGATGTCAGAGGCGGGTTCTTTACACAGAGAGTTGTGAGAGCATGGGATGCGTTGCCAGCAGCAGTTGTGGAAGCGAGGTCATTGGGGACATTTAAGAGACTGCTGGACATACATACGGTCACAGAAATTTGAGGGTGCATACATGAGGATCAGTGGTCGGCACAATATCGTGGGCTGAAGGGCCTGTTCTGTGCCGTACTGTTCTATGTTCTATGTTCATCCAGCCTTTCTTTACAACTCAAACCTTCCAGACCCGGCAACATCCTGGGAAATCTCTCCTGAGCCCTCTGCAGCTTGAGAATATCCTTCCGATAACAGGGCGACCATTGCTCAACACCATGGAAGAAATGCAGCAGGTCAGGCAGCATCCGAGGAGCAGAAAAATCAATACTTCGGGCAAAAGCCCCTCATCAGGGATGAGGATTTTCCAGCAACACTTAATCTTGCCTCAGATCTCCAGCATCTACAGTACCCACCATGGAAGAAGGGTCTATCTCCAGCTCTCCCATCTCCTCCACTGTCAGGATCTCGTGCCACACTTCGATTAGATTAGATTAGATTACCTACAGTGTGGAAACAGGCCCCTCAGCCCAACAAGTCCACACCGACCCTCTGAAGAGCAACCCACCCAGACCCATTCCCCTACATTTACCTCGGCCCCTAATACAATACGGGTAATTTAGCATGGCCAATTCACCCTAAACTTGCACATTTTTGGACTGTGGGAGGAAACCAGAGCACCCGGAGGAAACCCACGCAGACACAGGGAGAATGTGCAAACTCCACACAGACAATTTCTCGAGGTGGGAATTGAACCCGGGTCTCTGGCACTGTGAGGCAGCAGTGCTAACCACTGTGCCACCTTGCCACCCCTTACTTGACACACGAATATCTTCGGTCTCTCCTCCCATCCAGTGGCTTGCAAAGCTAAATTGGCTCAAAGTTTCACACTGTCTTCACCTCAAAGTCAGCTTCTTCCTTTGTTTTATCAACTCATGCCCTCCCCAAGCTCACCTTGCCCATCAGAGGCACCTTCCACTCACTTGACTACCTAGGTTCATTGAAACTGGGTGCAGGAGTAGGCCCTTCGGGACTGATCCACCAATCAATACGATCATGGCTGAACATCCAAATCTGTCCCCTGTTCCCTCTTTCTCCCCAAAGCCTTTGATCCCTTGAGCCCTAAGAACTTGGCCTACTCTTGGGAAATAAGGCAGGGCAGGTGACCGAGGTATCAGTGAGGGAGCACTTTGGGGCCAGCGACCATAATTCTATTAGTTTTAAAACAGCGATGGAAAAGGATGGACCAGATCTAAAAGTTGAGGTTCTAAATTGGAGAAAGGCCAATTTTGATGGTATTAAGCAAGAACTTTCAAAAGCTGATTGGAGGCAGATGGAAAATGGGAAGCCTTCAGAAACAAGATAACGAGAGTCCTGGTGCTGGTAGGTGGGACTAGATCAGGTTGGGATATGTGGTCGGCATGGACGGGTTGGACCGAAGGGTCTGTTTCCGTGCTGTATATCTCTACAACTCTATGACTCCAGAAACCTTGAAAATATTCCTCATTTTTGCCTCAACCAAAATGTTCTGAGGCAGAGAATTGTATAATCTCAACGGTCTCTGGCTGAAGGCATATCCCTACATCTCAGTCCAAAATGGCCTGATCCATGTCCTTAGGCCATCAACCCCTAGTTCTGGATTCCCCGGTGATCAGAAACATCCTTCCTGCGTGTACCCTGTCTAATCCTGTTAGAAATTTATAGGTTTCTACAAGGTCTTCCCCCCACCCCAACTCCCATTTATAGAGATATGCAGCACAGAAAGAAACCCTTCTGTCCAACCCGTCCAGATATCCCAACCCAATCCAGTCCCACCTGCCAGCACCCAGTCCATATCCCTCCAAATCCTTCCTATTCATATACCCATCCAAATGCCTTTTAAATGTTGTAATTGTACCAGCCTCCACCACTTCCTCTGGCAGCTCATGCCATACCCGCACCACCCTCTGTGTGAAAAAGTTATCCCTAGGTCCCTTTTAAATCTTTCCCATCTCATCCTAAACCTATGCCCTCTAGATTTGGGCTCCCCTCCACCCCAGGGAAAATACTTTGTTTATTTACCCTATCCACATGAAGTCACCCCTCAGCCTCCGACGCTCCAGGGAAAACAGCCCCAGCCTATTCAGCCTCTCCCTGTAGCTCAAATCCTCCAACCCTGGCAACATCCTTGTAATACGGGGTCACAAGGATAGGGTGGGTCTGGGTGGGATGCTCTTTAGAAGGGTCAGTGGACTCTCGATGGGCTGAATAGCCTGCTTCCACCCTGTAGGGATTCTATGATTTCCAAGACTGCAGAGTTGGGTGGATTAATCTTGCCTGGTCCCAGTTTGTAACTTGTGATAACCTTAACTTCAAAATCCCATAACATTACCTCTGGTGCCCCTAAAATGCCCTTCCTCCTCAATGTCAAAGTCTCATAATTTTTTTTTTGGCTAAGTCCAAGTTGTGTTGAGTCTTTTTTGTTTGAAGTGATTGTCACTGTAAGGCTTTGTGAGATTTCTCACCGTACCTTTCCACATTTATTAACTACCAACCCCACACTGATGTTGCTTGACATTCCAAATCCGGTGCCATCTTCCCAAAACGGGTTGCCACTGGTAGATATCCCAGAATTCACTGGCATCCCATGTGCCAGCGCCATCTTTAAAGGCCCAGAAAAAAACCCTGTCTGTCCTGAGCTGCCCTACGCAATGCCTGGCAATTGCATTGGACTTGGCAGTCGGGGGGATGTCAGTGGTCCGCTTGTGGGCGGGGACCTAGATGGGACTTCCTTTTTCTCTAGGAGCAGCAGCAGTGGCCATGACACCCAGGTAAGGCACCCTAAAGCAGCCAGGAGGGACGCCATCACTATAGGAAGATGGCCAATGACGTATGTTCTAACTCCGCCTCAACCCATTATCAATAATTCAATCCACAACGGGATTCTGAGATGGATGATCAGCCATGCTTAGATTAGAATCCCTACAGTGTGGAAACAGGCCCTTCGGCCCAACCAGTCCACACCGACCCTCCGAAGAGTAACCCACCCAGACCCATTTCCCTCTGACTAATGTACCTACCACAACGGGCAGTTTAGCATGGCCAATTCAACCTGACCGGCACACCTTTTAGACTGTGGGAGGAAACCAGTGCTCCTGGAGGAAACCTGCGCAGACATGGGGAGAACGTGCAAACTCCACACAGACAGTCGCCCGAGGCTGGGATCGAACCTGGGACCCTGGTACTGTGAGGCAGCAGTGCTAACCGCTGTGCCGCCCAAATCGAATCCCTCGTATTGAATGGTGGAGTGGGCTCAGAGGGCCGAATGGCCTACCCCTTCTCCTATTTTCTCTGAAAGTATGAAATGAGTCAGCTCGAAGCAAACTCTGTTAACAGAATGTTTGCTCGAAAGTGGGAGCTCTGTCAGACATTAACCACTTTGCATTTTAGCTTTCCATCATGTGACCGCAACACTGTCTCTCTCACCGCTGATTAAATTACTGAAAATTATTCAAATAACTTCAAAAGCCAACATTGCTCTGTGTGCAGGTGGTTCACCTAGTTGCTTTATAGAAAGTCGCTGAAGGGAAGCAATGAGGCCTATAGGAAAAGTGGGGTTGGGTCAGAAAATGTCACTCGCGATCGCTCAAAAATCACCAGAAAGCCGAGCACAAAGCTAGCACAGCCTGAGCAAAGGAAACGATCACAGTTTTGATGAAACAGAAGTAAATTTAACACACTGCATTGAAAAAATATTGTTAACGCAGGGAGAGAGGGCCGTCATCACCACCAGCTTCAGGTACAGTGGTGGTTGCTTTGTCTTTTGACTGTTTCTTTGAGGGTGGGTTTCGATTGTGCGGCATGCAGGTACAAGAACAATTTAGGATGGCAAATGGCATTATACAAGCTTCTTCTCATCTCAAGAGGGAGAGCAATGAACCTTTATTCGATTAAGGCTTGAGATGAAGCTGCTCAATGTCTAGGACTGTACCTCTCACGTGCTCTGACGGTGGCTGACCTCGCACGCGCACAGAACGGCGCGGAGATTTCCTGTTGGGATCACACTACTGTCGACAGAGGTAAGCACTCTCGAAAATACCGCTCCCTAATTATTCAGTGATGCCAGAATACGTGTTATCCCAGAACTATCTGTGCGGTATAAATGAAGCGGATTCTTTTGGAAGAAAAGAACAGACACATCTCTTGTGAGAAAGTAATTATTTATTATGTAAGCAAAGTGCAACTATTTGCCTACAATTGAAACAGGAAAACATTTAAGTTCAACACAGATCTCCTGAACGTCACATCGGAGAGTTTGACTGTCCAACCTGTTGTAAATTTAACTCACCCCAGCCCTCCATGACATCTCTCTCTCTAACCAGTCAAGAGAAACGCGAAACCAAACTGATCTCGATTCACCCATTAGAATTCGATTTAACACAACTGAATTGAGTTCTCACCAAAGAACAAAAAAGCCTTCATGACCAGCGCATAAGTGGGATCAATTAAGCAGGTAGCAATGACCAGAAAAGGTTGGTGCTGGATTTTTGGTTTGCTATGCTCTCACTTACACTGAGTGTAAATCTTCCAAGATAGAAGAAAAGTAAATTGGACTACTTCTGGTTGGTCAACTAGGCGAAAGTGAGGACTGCAGATGCTGGAGATCAGAGTCAAGATAAGAGCGGTGCTGGAAAAGCACAGCAGGTCTGGCAGCATCCGAGGAGCAGGAAAATTGATTTTTCGGGCAAAAGCCCTTCATCAGGAATGAGGCTGGGAGCCTCCGGGGTGGAGAGATAAATGGGAGGGGGGGTGGGGCTGGGGAGAAGGTAGCAAAGAGTACAATAGGTGGATGGAGGTGATAGGTCAGAGAGGAGGGTGGAGCGGATAGGTGGGAAGGAAGATTGGCAGGTAGGACAGGTCATGAGGGTGGTGCTGAGCTGGAAGGTTGGAACTGAGGTAAGTTGGGGAGTGGGGGGAGAGGAAACGGGTGAAGTCCACATTGTTGCCCTGGGGTTGAAGTGTTTCGAGGTGTTCTCTACTTTTGGTTGGTAGCAGGTCGTTATTAAGTAGAAAGGTCTTAGAGACTAATAACCAGTTTCGGTCATTGGTGTGGATGCATGTTTCTGACTTCGGGCAATATGAAAGTATTGCATTGGGGGTGTGGTATAAGCATGAATCCTCTCTGAAAATGAATTCTACCCGAAAAATGAATAGTACCACCCATTTACTAAGCTTTCACTTTCTGTGACATGCTTGTTCAGATGGTGAGTCTCCCATTTTGCACATTCATTTCTTCATGGTTTATCATCGCCATTGAAGAAAGCTAACACTCACGTCTAACCTGCGCAAGTGGCATTTTCAGGAACGATTCCTATTTCTCTCAAAGAAGCAGAAAGTATGTAAAATGTGCAAGAACGTGCAGTTTCCACAGCAACATGGCTAAGTGTGCTTCCGAAAAATTGTGGTTTTTTTAAAAAAATGCTATAATTTCCAAAGTCAAATTTCTTCTCCAGGTAGTTAACAATTGTACTCCAGGATTCTCCAACCAGGTCTACTTAGAAAGGATCTTTCTCCCCCTCTCAAAGGATGTTGCTATATTTGCTTCTTGTGATGATCGGTTCAGGGTAGTGAGTCCAAATCATCTCCTTAGGGTTACCAATTAGACAACGTTCTGAAATGATGCTGAATCAAATTACTGAAGCAGATTCTAAGTGAAGGCAGTGATTATGTTTGTAAAGATCCAGAGCAGGAAGAACGGATTTTCCTGAAATAGAAGGAAAAATAAATGAATGGACTTTCTTGGAACTGTCCCAACTTCTAAAGAGCAAAGTAATAAGTACCATGGCTCACTGGTTAGCACCACTGCCTCACAGCGCCAAGGACCTGGGTTCGATTCCGGCATCAGGTGACTGTCTGTGTGGAGTTTGCACGTTCTCCCTGTGTCTGCATGGGTTTTCTCCAGGCACTCTGGTTTCCTCTCACAGTCCAGAGATGTGCAGGTCAGGGTGAATTGGACATGCTAAATTGCCCCACAGTGTTCAGGGATGCGTAGGCTAGGTGGACTGGCCATGGGAAGTGCAGGGTAAGGTGAGTTTGGGTGGGATGCTCGTTGGAGGGTCGGTGCACACTTGATGGGCTGATCTGCCTGCCTCTTGACTGTATGGATTTTATAATTCTGTGATTAATCCTATTTACTCGACACCAATTTAACCGTGGCTCAGGTAGTAACCTGGAGTTTATCACCTCTGTAGATCTGCTTTCTAATTTAACCCCAACCTGCTCAAAATCCCTCAGCACAACCTCTCTCCTAGTCCTGCCCATAGCGTTGCTAATAAATGGCCTGCTCTTCAGAGGGTTGGACCAAATGGCCTTTTTCCACACTGTAGGGGATTCAGTATTCTAAGTGTTGGACAAATGTGATTCATGGCAAATGGTTAACTTTGAGGGACGTTGAAAACAAGCATTTATAAATGTTGTAAAGAAGAGGGACTGGACCCTAAACAATAGCTCTGTTTCTCTCTCCACAGATGCTGCCAGTCCTGTGGGCGGCACGGTGGCACAGTGGTTAGCACTGCTGCCTCACAGCGCCAGAGACCCGGGTTCAATTCCTGCCTCAGGCGACTGACTGTGTGGAGTTTGCACATTCTCCCCGTGTCTGCGTGGGTTTCCTCCGGGTGCTCCGGTTTCCTCCCACAGTCCAAAAATGTGCACGTCAGGGTGAATTGCCCATAGTGTTAGGTGAAGGGGTAGATGTAGAGGAATGGGTCTGGGTGGGTTGCGCTTCGGCGGGTCGGTGTGGACGTGTTGGATCGAAGGGCCTGTTCCCACACTGTAAGTAATCTAATCTAAAACCTGCCAGAGTTTCTATGGCATTCCTTTACAAACTGGATCCTTCTCCAATTTAGGGGAGGCAATAGTATTATCGCTGGATTGTTAATCCGGAGTCATATGACTCTGTTCTTATGACAACACCTTAGAGCGCTCAGCCAAGCTGACGTGGTGATAGGCTGTCCAATGTTTTGTTAGTCATTCACAAGATGAGGGTGTTAGTGATGAGGCAGCATTCATTGTCCATCCCTACTTGCCCAGAGGGAGGTTAAGAGTCAACCACATTGCTGTGGGTCTGGAGTTACATGTAGGCCCAGACCAGGTAAGGATGGCACCTTCCTTCCCTGGAGGGCAACAGTGGACCAGTTGGGTTTTTCTAACAATGGATTGATGGTCATCATTAGACTCTTAATTCCAGATATTTACTGAATTCAAATCCCCTGGATGTTATCTGGATCAACAGACCAGCGATGATGTCATGAGGCCATCACCTCCCCTCAATTGGGAAAGGATCAATTTTGGAAAGGAAGTGTGTTGAGGGTTCACCGTCCAATGAGGGATGGCCTCACCGTCCAATGAGGAGAGATTGGCTCCTTATTCCCCGTAGCTTAGAAAGATGTAGATAGAATCTGATTGAAGTTTTAAAACTGTGAGCAGGGCAGTCTAGATGCGGGGAGGGTGCTTCCCCTGGTCGGGGAGTCTCGGGCCAGGGTCACAGAGTCCCGGGTTACAGAGGAGACCAATTCGGACTGAGATGGGGAAACATTTCTTCACTCAGAGAGTGGTCAACCTGTGGAATTCTCTCTCACAGAAGGCAGTGAAGGCCAAGGCATTGAACACATTCAAGAAAGATATTGATAAATCTTTGGATTTTCAAGGCATCAAGGGCAGGAAGCAAGAAAATGGCATGGAGATTGAGGATTAGCCACGATCACATTGAATGGGAGAGCAGGCTCAAAGGACTGAAAGGTCTATTCCTGCTCCTCGGTTTCTATGTTTCGGTCTTATATTCCCACTTGAAAAGTCAATGATGAAAGAATGGCACTCTTCCCAATTGTCCCATACTTTGCAATTGCCTGCTAAATTGACCAATAAGCAAACTCCCTTTGAAAACCAGTATAAATGGAACACATGCTTGAAACTGAAGGGCAGAAAGAGAGAGAGAGATTTCATCCCCAGCTGAGCTGAATAGTTTAGTTCAGTCTTGAACTGGCTGGAAGTTCAACAGGAAGCTTTGTATCCCTTCTCAAAAATCTCTAATTCCTACGGCTGGAAAGATTACTTTAACTCAGGCCAAATTAATGATGTACCAATGTTTTTCTAACGATCAGACATTTAAACCAACGCCCAAACTTTCTGAAGCCGACATGTCGTTTTGAAGAAGGGTCACTGGACTGGAAATGTTAACTCTGTCTCTCCCTTTCTTTCTCAGGTCTTCTGAGTTTCTCCAGTGCTGACAATTCATTGTTTCATTTCTAATCCAGAGAGACCCAGGTCATGTGCTGGGGACCCAGGTTCGAATCCCGCAACGGCAGAAGGTAAAACTTGAACTCAATAAGAATTTAAAATTAAGAGTCTTCTGATGAACATTGCCAATTGTTTGGGGAAAATCTACCTCTTGCCCTTTAGGGAGGGAAATCTGCTGTCCTTACCCTGTCAGACCTACATATGACTCTGGACCTCCAACAACATAGGGTTGACTTATAGCTGCCCTATAGAAAATGAGGGATAGACAATAAATGTTGAGCAAGCCAGCAACACCCACACACCATGAACAAATAAATTGAAAAAACAATGGTTGTCATGACTACCATCATCTAACACTATTGTACATTTTTCATTACTGGACAGATGTCCTTTTTTTAAGATGGAATGAAATATAAAGCTTGATGTGTCACAAAGCTGGTCCCTTTTTTTTCTCGAAAAGCTGTTCCTTGGCTCAAGAAGACTCTGTCTTTGATTTTGTTCAGAGGGGCAATAAACCGGGCCAGGCCGGGCTTCGATCAGTCTGGTTTGGGACAGAGATGAAAAGGGCATTGAGGGGCCTTTTGTTTCATTGTAAACAGATGAGACTTCAGGCTAAAGTGTTCATGCTTTAGAAGTGATCTGTATAATGAAAGGGGAGTGGTCAGCTCTCCAGCTGAGCTGAGCAGTTTTTGTTCAGTCTTGAACTGGTTGGACATTCAACAGGGAGCTGTGTGGAAACTCTCTTTCTCTCTCTTTCTGCTCTGCAACTTCAACCTGTAAACCATTTATACTGGGTTTTAAAGGGAGTTTGTTTATTGGGACTGTTGTGCGTGTTCAGAACAGCATAACTAAGTCTAGCTGCATAGGCTGAGTTCTGTAGGGGTTCTTTATTCTGTTCTTTGTGTTTCATTGTGTAATTTTGTGACTAAATTTTTGTCTATTTTAAAATCTAGTAATCACCCTAGCTATCTTACTCTGGGTAAATTTCGCCGTGTACTTACCGAAACAGGTTACAAAGTCATGGTCTGGGGCTGCCTGCTTAAGAATGTTTTGAGTGGTTTGGCCCAGTCCATAACAGATGTGTACATCAGTCCTGCTTTTGTTTCAAACATTACTCCTGGCACGTGTGTTCTGGCCTCACATACTGGCGCACAAAGGGTTTCCCCCTTCCTCATCAGAGAAATACAGAGAGTAATCTGTTTATTCTGTGGGGGGGTCACCACATGAGAAGGGTTAACTCCCTCCCCATGGCAGAGCCCAGGACCCAAGGACATAATCTCAGGAAAAGGGAGTTGCACATTTAAGACAGCGATGAGATGGATTTTCTTATGTCAGGGGGACGTTTGGTGGGGGCACTTAGTGAATCTGTGGAATTCTTCACCATCGAATGCTGTCGAGTTATATACAAGACAGAGATAGATTTTTAACCAGTAAGGTAATCGAGGGTTGTAGGAAAAAGGCAAAACCGTCGGGTTGGGGATTATTAGATCAGCCATGGTCTCATCGAAGGGCAGAGTGACCTACTTCTGTTCCTATGGTCTTAAGTGAACTTTGAACTGTCTGGTGTGTATTTTTTAAGATTGTAAAACATTGACAAGGATGTTGCCAGGGTTGGAGGATCTGAGCTACAGGGAGAGTCTGAACAGGCTGGGGCTGTTTTCCCTGGAGCGTCGGAGGCTGAGGGGTGACCTTATAGAGGTTTACAAAATCATGAGGGGCATGGATAGGATAAATAGGCAAAGTCTTTTCCCTGGGGTGGGGGAATCCAGAACTAGAGGGCAAAGGTTTCGGGTGAGAGGGGAAAGATATAAAAGAGACCTGACGGATGAGCAGCCTTCCATCAGAGTAGGTTAGAGAAATGAAGGATGAGGAAACTACTGGAATCATACACTTACCTTAATGCCAGTAACCGTCTGATGCTATGGGAGCAAATAAAATGGTGTTAGTCTTGACTGATAAGGATGCTTTGGAAAGCAACGTTTCCAACAACTAATATATGTTACCTATATTGAAGTATTAGCATTTGCCTTAGAATTATAAAAATATATATATGCTGCATTTCAATTCCTGAACATAGCTATTGTTCCTTTGGACACAAGTTGTCCACACTGATGTCTTAAGAAACTTGAAGGCATTAAGCACCTTTATCTTATTATCCTGACCATTTAAAGCAAATTAGTAAGCTGCTCCCATTCATCTCAGTGATCTATTTTGTAAATGGTGTTTCAAAGGATTGACACACACAGGGGTGAATACAGAATCTAACATTTCCACATCGTCTCTCTCTGTTTCATCACAGTTCTGTTGGGGGTGGGGGGTCAATGTGGTCTCAAGGATAGAGTCATGGAGTCATTGAGTCACACAGCGCGGAAACAGACCCTCCGATCCAACCAGTCCATGCCGAACAAAATCCCAAACTAAACCCGTCCCACCCGTCTGCTCCTGGCCCAAATCCTTCCAAACCTTTCCTATTCATGTACGTATCTCGATGTCTTTTCAATGTTGTAATTGTACCCACATCCACCATTTTGTCAGGAAGTTCATTCCACACGCGAACCACCCTCTGTGTCAAAAAAACATTACCCCCGTGTCTTGTTTTAAATTCCTCTCGTCCCACCTTAAAAATGCTCCCACTGGTCTTGAAATCCCCCATCTGAGGGAAAAGACAATGACCATTAACCCTATCTGTACCCCTCATTATTTTATAAACTTCTATCAGATTGCCTCTCAACCTCCTAGGCTCAAATATAAAACCTCCCAGCCTTTCTTTCTAACTCAAACCCTCCACACCCGGCAACATCCTGATAAATCTCTTCTGAACCCCCTCCAGTCTTAATAATATCCTTCCGACAACTGGGCGACCAGAAGTGCACTCAGTATTTTTTTTGCCATTATTCAACATCCCGTAAGCATTAACATCCTCTTAGTTGGAAGACTGTAATAACTATATTCCCATCTCTGATGTCACAAGGTACACCCCATAACCTTCACAAAACTGCAATGTGGGTTTAAGTGATATGGAGAGGAGGCTTTAGTCTGGTTTGGGATGGTGTTTGGAGGGTTGTTGTGGACCCGATGGGCCAAATGGCCTCATAGTGCACTGTAGGGATTCTGTAATTCTCGAACCAATCTGTCCGTAGCTCTGGGGCCATCCTAACCTTGACACCTGCTGCCCCACTTTCTAAAGCCTATGGGATGAGAGACATTGTGAGTTCATGATGAAACAACTCGCCGTCCGAGTGCGCTCAACAAAGGAAGGACAAGAAATTCAATGGAGTCCTGTATTTACCGTAAATCCCGTAACCGTCTCTGCCTGTGGAGCAAACAGTTTGATGTGAACCTTGACTGTGAAGGATGCTTTGGAAAGCAACTTTTTAAATGGCCGTTATGGAGTCTTAATACACCAAAAAAGGCCCTTTAGCCCATCATATCTGTTCTGGTAAAAATCAAGCACTTGGCAATTTAATCCCATTTCCCCTGGTATCTCAAGAACACGTCTAAATACTTCTTATATATCATCGGGGTTTCCACCTCTCCCACTCTTGTGACCACATTCCCATCATCCTCTTGGCCAGATGTTTATCCTCACACCACCTCTCAACTTCAAAGTGATGCACCCTGATCATTGATCCCTCCATCAAGGGGAAACGTTTTTCTTAGATTAGATTCCCTACGGTGTGGAAACAGGCCCTTCGGCCCAACCAGTCCACACCGACCCGCCGAAGAGCAACCCACCCAGACCCATTCCCCCTACATTTACCCCTTCACCTAACACTACGGGCAATTTAGCATGGCCAATCCACCTAACCTGCACATTTTTTTTGGACTGTGGGAGGAAATCGGAGCAAACCCACGCAGACACGGGGAGAATGTACAAACTCCGCACAGTCAATCGCTTGAGGCGGGAATTGTCTCTGCCGCTGTGAGGCAGCAATGCTAACCACTGTGCCACCGTGCCACCCACCTGGCCTGCACATCTTTGGACTGTGGGAGGAGACCGGAGCAAACCCACGCAGACACGAGGAGAATGTACAAACTCTATACAGACAATCGCCTGAGGCTGGAATCATACTCGGGTCCCCGGCTCCGTGAGGCAGCAGGGCTAACTACTGAGCCACCGTGCCGCCCCAGCCTCTACCCTGCCCATGCCCCTTATAATGTCAGACATCTCACTCACGTCCTCCCTCAGCCTTGTCTGCTCCAAGGCAAACGCCCCCAGTTTGTGCAGTCTCTCTTCATCATTGAATCTTTCGAGCCCAGGCAACACTCTGGGAAATCTCCTCTGCAGTGCTACCACACCCCCGCCCCTACAATGTGATTTCAGAACTGCACAGAATACTCTAGCTGTGACCTTGCCTGCATTAAATGAAGCCCGCATTATCTCCCTGCTGTTAAAATCCCTGCTCCAGCCAAAAAACAAAATCAAAGAAAGATAAGTGCACATACATCGTCCAAAAACTTTATCCATTGGCCCTGAAATCTTAAAGATCTGGTCAATTATAAATGTTTATGCAATGATCCTTGCCTCTGAATAATCAGCACCAAGTTCTAGATCCTATGACCATGTACACTATTATGGACCAGACAGAACCCCTCAAAATATTTTAAGGAATTAGCCCAGACGCTAACCTTTGCTTATTTTAAAAGTGTGTGTTCCAGATGCGATGACACTCGTCAACGAGAAGCAAAATTTATTTAAAGACAGCGGTTAAGATATAACCGATGAAAGAGGTATTGAGAATAACAACTCGATTGGAAAACTTAACAGAATAATCGATATAGTTCCTACTCCGAATTCAGTAATATCCCACAAACACACCCCTCGAGAAAAAGGCAAATTCAGACACGGATTCTCACATGCATATGAGGAACGGCTGAGGATACTGGGATTGTATTCGTTGGAGTTTAGAAGATTAAGGGGAGATCTAATAGAAACGTACAAAATAATACATGGCTTTGAAAAGGTGGATGCTAGAAAATTGTTTCTGTTAGGCGAGGAGACTAGGACCCGTGGACACAGCCTTAGAATTAGAGGGGGTCATTTCAGAACGGAAATGCGGAGACATTTCTTCAGCCAGAGAGTGGTGGGCCTGTGGAATTCATTGCCACGGAGTGCAGTGGAAGCCGGGACGCTAAATGTCTTCAAGGCCGAGATTGATAGGTTCTTGTTGTCTAGAGGAATTAAGGGCTACGGGGAGAACGCTGGCAAGTGGAGCTGAAATGCGCATCAGCCATGATTGAATGGCGGAGTGGACTCGATGGGCCGAATGGCCTTACTTCCACTCCTATGTCTTATGGTCTTATGCAGTTCTCCAATCCAGGAGGAAAGAAACATCATGAGAAAGTTCAGAGAGAGTAGCAGCCCAGAGTCATTCACTGAAGCTGCAATTCCTTTACGATCCCAACAGCTTCTGATGTTACTCAGAAATCCTGATCTGTGAGAGCTGGCCAGCCCCCACTTCAGGCTGTTAAAACAAAACCTCCATGGCCTCCTGAGCTGTTTACTCAGGTGCTCTTGGGAGATTGCTCAGTGCTTCTGCCTTACTACCTCTCTTCAATTTAAAAAAACCAGGATAAAATAAAGTGACAGCATCAATTCCCCCTCATTTCACTACAATGTTTCTACAGTTTGTCTTGTGTGCTATCAGTGTCTTGTTCACAGCAAACGAGAATAAAGTAATTGAAATGAGAAACTTACTGTAAATGACATAATCGTAAGGTCCTACACGTCAAAGATATTTGGTATTAGTGTGTCAGCAGACAATGAATGAAGTGAGCAATATTTGAAATACAATCAAGTCCATTGATTTGCTTATTTTAAGCTTCACAAATGAGCTCTTCTTAAAATATACAGATAGTTCTCCGACAACGCTGTGGTTGCATTCAAGCACAATCTCGCTAATTAGAAAGTTAGTGCACAGGAACAATGGGCTCTCTGGGAAATGTGAGGTTGGGGCAGACCAGCAAGAAACATCACTCACAATCGCTTCAGAGTCACCCAAAGGTCGAACACAAAGGCCAGCACAGACTGAATGAAGGTATAAATCATTTTTATCAACAAAACAAATTAAACATGGTCGATTATAAAATATTGTTAAAGCAGAGACAGAGTGAATCATGGTGTATAAGGTAGACTCCCCCATTCCCATTAAGCGAGTTATATCAAATATTTTCTCCTGACGCACAAAGCACTTTATAATATCGAGCGTCTCTCCCAGTGTGACAGTCATTCTCTTACATTGGCAATTTTATCATCAGGACGTTTCTTCTCACATTCTCGTCACTATGCCCCTTCATTTTATTAAAAAATAGGCATAATCTAGGATTGGTGCACAGCTGACGGGAAACTGCTAAATATATCTCCCTCAGAAAGCTGCCATCTGTGCAGGACCTCACACAGGAAGCTGCTCACTCTATCTCTCTCAGAAATCTGCTGCCTGTACAGGACCGAACACGGTAAGCTGCTCAATGTATTTCCCTCAGAAAGCTGCTCTCTGTGCAAACCTCTCACAGGAAGCTGCTCATTGTATCTCCCTCAGGAAGCTGCTGTTTGTACAGGACTTCACACAGGAAGCTGCTCAATGTACCTCCCTCAGAAACCTGCTCTCTGTACAGGACCACACACAGGAATCTGCTCAATATATCTCTCTCAGAAAGCTGCTGTCTGTACAGAACCTCACACAAGAAGCTGTCTCTCAGAAAGCTGCTCTCTATACTCACCCCTCACAGGAAGCTGCTCAATGTATCTCTCTCAGAAAGCTGCTCTCTATACTCACCCCTCACAGGAAGCTGCTCAATATATCTCTCTCAGAAAGCTGTGGTCTGGACAGGACCTCACACAGGACGGTGCTCAATATATCTCTCAGACAGCTGCGCACTGTGCAGGACCTCCCATAGGAATCTGCTCAATGTATCTCCCTCAGAAAACTGCTGTCTGTACAGGACCTCACACTGGAAGTTGTTCAATGTATTTCCCTCAGAAAACTGCTGTCTGTACAGGGCCACACACAGGAACCTGCTCAATGTATCTCCCTAAGAAAGCTGCTGTCTGTACAGGATCTCTCACAGGAAGCTGCTCAATGTATCTTCCTCAGAAAGCCGCTCACTGTACAAACCTCTCACAGGAAGCTGCTCAATGTATCTTCTTCAGAAAACTGCTGTCTCTACAGGACCTCACACAGGAAGCTGCTCAATGTATCTTCTTCAGAAAACTGCTGTCTCTACAGGACCTCACACAGGAAGCTGCTCAATGTATCTCTCTCAGGAAGCTGCTCAATATATCTCACTCAGAAAGCTGCTGTCTGTACAAGACATCACACAGGAAGCTACTCAACGTAGTTTCCTCAGAAAACTGCTGTCTCTACAGGACCTCACACAGGAGGCTGCTCAATGTATCTTCTTCAGAAAACTGCTGTCTCTACAGGACCTCTCACAGGAAGCTGCTCAATATATCTCTCTCAGAAAGCTGCTGTCTCTACAGGACCTCTCACAGGAAGCTGCTCAATGTATCTTCCTCAGAAAACTGCTGTCTCTACAGGACCTCTCACAGGAAGCTGCTCAATGTATCTCCCTCAGAAAGCTGCTGTCTATACAGGATCTCTCACAGGAAGCTGCTCAATATATCTGTCTCAGAAAGCTGCTCTCTGAACAAATCTCTCACAGGAAGCTGCTCAACATTTCTCCCTCAGAAAGCTGCTCCCTGTACAGGACATCTCACAGGAGGCTGCTCAATGTATCTCCCTCAGAAAGCTGCTCTCTGTACAGGACCTCACACAGGAATCTGCTCAATATATCTCTCTCAGAAAGCTGCTGTCTGTACAGGACCTCTCACAGGATGTTGCTCATTGTATCTCCCTCAGAAAGCTGCTATCTGTACAGGACCTCACACAGGAATCTGCTCAATATATCTCCCTCAGAAAGCTGCTGTCTGTACAGGACCTCACACAGGAAGCAGCTCAATGTATCTCCCTCAGAAAGCTGTGCATTGTACAGGACCTCACACAGGAAGCTGCTCAATGTATCTCCCTCAGAAAGCTGCTCTCTGTACAGGACCACACACAGGAAGCTGTTCAATATATCTCACTCAGAAAGCTGCTGTCTGTCCTCACCTCTCACAGGAAGCTGCTCAATGTATCTCTCTCAGAAAGCTGCTCGCTGTACACACCTCTCACAGGAAGCTGCTCAATGTATCTCCCTCAGAAAGCTGCTCTGTGTACAGGACCTCATACAGGAAGCTGCTAAATGTATCTTCCTCAGAAAACTGCTGTATGTACAGGACCTCACACAGAAAGCTGCTCAATATATGTCCCTCAGAAAGCTGCGCATTGTACAGGAACTCATACAGGAAGCTGCTCAATGTATCTCCCTCACAAAGCTGCTCTCTGTACACACCTCTCACAGGAACCTGCTCAATGTATCTCCCTCAGAAAGCTGCTTTCTGTGCAAACCTCTGACAGGAGGCTGCTCAATATATCTCTCTCAGAAAGCTGCGCTCTGTACAGGACCTCACACAGGAATCTGCTCAATATATCTCCCTCAGAAAGCTGCTCTCTGTACAGGACCTCATACAGGAAGCTGCTCAATGTAGCTCCCTCAGAATGCAGCCATCTGTACAGGACCTCACACAGGAAGCTGCTCAATGTAGCTCCCTCAGAATGCAGCCATCTGTACAGGACCTCACACAGGAAGCTGCTCATTGTATCTCCCTCAGAAAGTTGTTCTGAATCTCTCACAGGAATCTGCTCATTGTATCTCCCTTAGAAAGCTGCTCTCTGTACAAACCTCTGACAGGAAGCTGCTCAATATATCTCTCTCAGAAAGCTGCTCTCTGTACAGGACCTCTCACAGGAAGCTGCTCAATGTATCTCCCTGAGAAAGCTACTGTGTACCGGGCCTCACACAGGAAGCTGCTCAATATATCTCCCTCAGAAAGCTGCTCTCTGTACAGGACCTCAAACAGGAACCTGCTCAACGTGTCTCTCTCAAAAAGCTGCTGTCTCTACAGGACCTCACACAGGAACCTGCTCAATGTATCTCCCTCAGAAGGCTGCTGTCTGTGCAGGATCTCTCACAGCAGGCTGCTCAATGTAACTCCCTCAGAAAGCTGCTCTGTGTAAAGGAATTCACAGAAAGCTGCTCAATATATCTATCTCAGAAAGCTGCTGTGTGTTCTGGACCTCACACAGGAAGCTGCTCAATGTATCTCCCTTAGAAAGCTGTTCTGAACCTCTCACAAGAAGCTCCTCAACGTATCTCCCTCAGAAAGCTGCTGTATGTACAGGACCTCACACAGAAAGCTGCTCAATATATGTCCCTCAGAAAGCTGCGCATTGTACAGGAACTCACACAGGAAGCTGCTCAATGTATCTCCCTCAGAAAGCTGCTCTCTGTACAGGACCACACACAGGAAGCTGTTCAATATATCTCACTCAGAAAGCTGCTGTCTGTCCTCACCTCTCACAGGAAGCTGCTCAATGTATCTCTCTCAGAAAGCTGCTCGCTGTACACACCTCTCACAGGAAGCTGCTCAATGTATCTCCCTCAGAAAGCTGCTCTGTGTACAGGACCTCATACAGGAAGCTGCTAAATGTATCTTCCTCAGAAAACTGCTGTATGTACAGGACCTCACACAGAAAGCTGCTCAATATATGTCCCTCAGAAAGCTGCGCATTGTACAGGACCTCACACAGGAAGCTGCTCAATGTATCTCCCTCACAAAGCTGCTCTCTGTACACACCTCTCACAGGAAGCTGCTCAATGTATCTCCCTCACAAAGCTGCTCTCTGTACACACCTCTCACAGGAACCTGCTCAATGTATCTCCCTCAGAAAGCTGCTTTCTGTGCAAACCTCTGACAGGAGGCTGCTCAATATATCTCTCTCAGAAAGCTGCGCTCTGTACAAACCTCTGACAGGAAGCTGCTCAATATATCTCTCTCAGAAAGCTGCTCTCTGTACAGGACCTCTCACAGGAAGCTGCTCAATGTATCTCCCTGAGAAAGCTACTGTGTACCGGGCCTCACACAGGAAGCTGCTCAATATATCTCCCTCAGAAAGCTGCTCTCTGTACAGGACCTCAAACAGGAACCTGCTCAACGTGTCTCTCTCAAAAAGCTGCTGTCTCTACAGGACCTCACACAGGAACCTGCTTAATGTATCTCCCTCAGAAAGCTGTTCTGAACCTCTCACAAGAAGCTCCTCAACGTATCTCCCTCAGAAAGCTGCTCTCTGTATAGGACCTCAGACAGAAATCTGCTCAATGTACTTCTCTCAAAAAGCTGCTTTCTGTACAGGACCTCTCACCAGAAGCTGATCAATGTATTTCCCTCAGAAAGCCACTGTCTGTACAGGACCTCACACCTGCTTAATATATCTCTCTCAGAAAGCTGCTCCCTGTACACACCTCTCACAGGAAGTTGCTCAATGTACCTCTCTCAGAAAGCTACTGTCTGTACAGGACCTCACACAGGAAGCTGCTCAATGTATCTCCCTCAGAAAGCTGCTCTGTGTACACACCTCTCTCAGGAAGCTGCTCAATGTATCTCCCTCAGAAAGCTGCTCTCTGTGCAAACCTCTCACAGGAAGCTGCTCAATGTATCATTTATCTCCCTTAGAAAGCTACTGTTTGTACAGGACCTCACACAGGAAGCTGCTCAATATATCTCTCTCAGAAAGCTGCTCTCTGTGCAAACCTTTCACAGGAGGCTGCTTAATATATTTCTCTCAGAAAGCTGCTGTCTGTACAGGGTCTCTCGCAGGAATCTGCTCAATATATCTCCCTCAGAAAGATGCTGTCTGTACAGGACCTCTCACAGGAAGCTGCTCGATATATCTCTCTCAGAAAGCTGCACTCTGTACACACCTGTCACAGGAATCTGCTCAATGGATCTCCCTCAGAAAGCTGCTCCCTGGACAGGACCTCACACTGGAAGCTGCTCATTGTATCTCCCTCAGAAAGTTGCTCTCTGTACAGGACCTCACACAGGAAGCATCTCAATGTATCTCCCTTAGAAAGCTGCTCTCTGTGCAAACCTCTGACAGGAAGCTGCTCAATATATCTCTCTTAGAAAGCTGCTGTCTGTACAGGACCTCACACAGGAATCTGCTCAATGTATCTCCCTCATAAAGCCGCTCACTGTACAGGACACCACACAGGAAGCCGCTCAATATATCTCTCTTAGAAAGCTGCTCTCTGGACAGGACCTCAAACAGGAACCTGCTCAACGTGTCTCTCTCAAAAAGCTGCTGTGTCTCAACAGGACCTCACACAGAAACCTGCTCAATGTATCTCCCTCAGAAAGCTGCTGTCTGTGCAGGATCTCTCACAGCAGGCTGCTCAATGTAACTCCCTCAGAGAGCTGCTCTGTGTACAGGAACTCACAGAAAGCTGCTCAATATATCTATCTCAGAAAGCTGCTATCTGTACAGGACATCTCACAGGAAGCTGCTCAATGTATCTCCCTCAGAAAGCTGCTCTCTGTATCGGACCTCACACTGGAAGCTGCTCAATGTATCTCTCTCAGAAAGCTGCTCGCTGTACACACCTCTCACAGGAAGCTGCTCAATGTATCTCCCTTAGAAAGCTGTTCTGAACCTCTCACAGGAATCTGCTCATTGTATCTCCCTCAGAAAGCTGCTCTCTGTACAGGACCTCACACAGGAAGCTGCTCAATGTATCTCCCTCAGAAAGCTGCTGTCTGTACTGGACCTCACACAGGAAGCTGCTCAATGTATCTCCCTCAGAAAGCTGCTCTCTGTAGAGGATGTCTCACAGGAAGCTGCTCAATGTATCTCCCTCAGAAAGCTGCTGTCTGTCGAGGATGTCCCACAGGTCGGTCCTCTGTCAGCAGGTGGGTCCGGCATGTGTGCAGTAGAGCATGACGACAGGCCGGCATTGACGTCATGTGTCTGGAAGATTTAAAACGTGGAATACTGATCCAGATTTGGTGCTTACACCATCTCATCCTTTACAGCCTGGGCTGCACAGGGAGCTGGATCGACAGAGAGCAGAGGAGGCTGTGACCGGTGGGGTGGTGTTTTGTGGATTAGTGGGGCTGCGTGTGAGGTTGACATGATTGAAATGTCGCAGTTAGCTTAGACTAGATTCTCTACAGTGTGGAAACAGGCCCTTCGGCCTGGCAAGTCCACACCGCCCATCTGAAGAGAAACCACCCAGACCAATTCTCCTTCCCTATATTTACCCCTGACTAATGTACCTAACTCTGTGGGAAATTTAGCACGGCCAATTCACCCTAACCTGCACATCTTTGGACTGTGGGAAGAAACTGGAGCACCCGGAGGAAACCCACACAGTCACAGGGAGAATGTGCAAACTCCACACAGGCAGGTGGGAACCGAACCCAGGACCCTGGTGCTGTGAGGCAGCAGTGCTAACCACTGAGCCAGCTTTGAGTAGAATTTGCCAGGTCTGAGGGTTTTTAGGTCCAATGGAAACATCAGAACAATGCCAGCATTTGTCCCAGAAAATGAAATCAAAATGACGATTATTTTGGCTGAGTGTTTTCTTGATTTTTCCTGGGGTAGAACATGGCTGGCACGGTGGCTCAGTGGTTAACACTGCTGCCTCACAGCGCCAGGGACCTGGGTTCGATTCCATCCTTGGGTGACTGTCTGTGTGGAGTTTGCACATTCTCCCCGTGTCTGTGTGGGTTTCCTCCGGGTGCTCCAGTTTCCTCCCACAGTCCAAAGATGAATCGTCCATGCTAAATTGCCCGTAGTGTGAGGTGCATTAGTCAGGGGAAAATGTAGGGTCGGGGAATAGGGTCTGGGTGGGATACTCCTCGGTGGGTCGGTGTGGACCGGTTGGGCCTAATGGCCTGTTTCCATCCTGTACGGAATCTAATCTAAACATCTCTGGTGAGTTGTCAAAGATATTTGCAAGAGTAAGGACAGAAAGGGTGTTCTGACCATTGGCCTAATTATTCCGAACAAGACAAGGCAGGAACATGGCCGTGAGGAATACCTGACGAGCCATGATCCTAATGGCGGAAAAGGCTTGAGGGGCTGAATGGCCTCCGGCTGTTCCTTTCTCTTATATCTCATTCCTCGCTTAGAAAGCTGTGTCTTAACAACCATGTTTGTGTCGATAATCTAGATCGATATCACAAGCTTGACAAACATGCCATGAAATGGAACATCACCTCCTTGAAAATTTGGAGGGTCGAGTTATTCTGTTGTGCACAATCCACAACGCAATTTTGCCCACGTGAGCAGACATATTGGGGTGCGCCATATTGCTGGTGCACATGCTTCCTGCAAGTGTTCCGTTGAATTCTTGGCTTGAACCAAGAGCCCCCCACGTCAGAATGCCTTGTCATCTCTTCTCTCCTATCTATTGCAAATCTCTTTCAGGTCTCACCACGAATGTCCTCTCCCACAAACAATACAGAAAGCATTTGTCAAAAATGATCACCCTTTTCATCTCGTTGACTGGGACAACCCTGATCTAACTCCTTCGACTTTATTCCCCGGTTTCTCTATCAGATTGAAACCTCCCAGACTTAGCCAAGTAGGCCAAGCCCTTTCCTGATGAAGGGCTTTTGCCCGAAACGTCAATTTTCCTGCTCCTCGGATGCTGCCTGACCTCCCTGTGCTTTTCCAGCACCACTCTGATCCAACCCCACATCGACAACATGCAAATTTTATTTTGATCTTCCGAATGTGTGACTGTACCAATCGGACAGATTACCTCAGCTCTGGTCAAATAACTGACAGATCCATGTCTCTGAGATCACCCTAGCTTTTACACTGGCCTGCTAACTTTCTAACTTTCTTTGGGATGGTGGACCTTCTGTTTTCACAGTTAAACAACTTGCCATCCAAGTGCGCTGGAAAAATGGAGAAGAAATTCACAGGAATCATATATTTACCGTAAATCCCGTAACCGCCTTTTCCTGTGGGGCAAACAGATTGGTGTTAACCCTGACCGGTAAGGATGCTTTGGAAAGCAGCATTTTAAATGCCTGACGTGTGTTAACTTTAACATGTAACCCTTCATTTCCAAATTAATATTAAAGGTGTACAAATGTCCCCTTGCACCAACTGTGCTTCAGCTGTCAGCTACCTTTCACATGTGATCAACCATCTCCCTAAAGGAGACTTAACTCATACCTGCTCCCTCATCTACTCCACATTAACACGGGGACCTCGAAATATTAATACCTAGTGAGTTTTGAGAAGATTTGGGGCTCAGGTTGAGGTTCTGGATGTAGGTTTGCTTGCTGAGCTGGGAGGTTAATTTTCAGATGTTTTGTCATCCTACTAGGGAATATCTTCAGTGAGCGTCCAGAGGAAGCACTGGTGATGTAGCCCACTTTCTATTTATACGTTTGGGTTTCCTTGGGTTTGTGATGTCATTTCCGGTGGTGATGTCACTTCCTATGACTGTGTCATTTCCTGTTCTTTTTCTCAGGGGTTGGTAAATGGGATCCAAGTCAAAGTGTTTGTTGATAGAGTTCTGGTTGGAATGCCACACTTCTAGGAATTCTCGTGCGTGTCTCTGTTTGGCTTGTCCGAGAATGGCTGTGTTGTCCCAGTCAAATTGGTGTCCTTCCTCATCTGTATGCGAAGAAACTAGTGAGAGAGGATCATACCTTTTTGTGGCTAGTTGATGTTCATGTATACTAGTGGCTAGTTTTCTGCCTGTTTGTCCAATGTAGTGTTTGTTACAGTTTTAGTATGGTGACGAAACGTCTGAAATTGAACCTTCCAGCTCAGCGAGCAAACCTACATCATATTAATACTTTTCTATTGGACTCAACCTTTCAGACACAGTAAATTCTGCCAACAAGTTTGAATGTCTTGCTATCCTTACTCCTTTAATGAGAAAGATTATTTCAGTTCTGGTCCAAATTAATGAATTATAAATGGCCATTGAAAAACAGCGTCGATTTCGAAAGCCTATGATGATTGTTATAAAGTCGTTAACATGTATAGTCACTTTAAGGTGGAACGTGCTTTTCTGAATGTAAAATAGAGCCACAGCTACCAGCTAAAGGTCACGCTGTTCCATATGTAACAATTGGCTGTGAAATGGATCCCTGAGTTTTGGTTGCTGTTTTGACAACAATTTGGATTTATCCAATTAGATCCAATTAGTTCCAATTACGCCCACGATTCCAGAAGCCAATGGAATTTGAAGTTTAGTATTTTGACAGCTGGAATGCAATCAAGTTACAAGAATTTAATGTGTCATAGTGGGTACATGAACCTGGTATTTTGAAAGTTAGAGGGAGAACAACTGCCATGGAAAAACAGTGCAACTGCTGTAGAACTAACTGCCCGTCTAACATCTTGCTTTCAAAGAAATTAGACAACACTCTCTATCAAAGGTACCTTTACATGTGAAGCATGTGCAAGTAAACCGAAAGATGGCGACCAAGGGAGGTCAGCAGCTAGAGGATTGAAGACAGTAGAGAAGACAGAGACTGTGTGGGCTCAAGATTTAGTTAATGTAATGTTTAATAAGTGGCTAATTGGAACATCATACTATTTTTTATAGAGTTGGGATCAGATAGTAATTAAGAAAAATTAAGTAAGTAGTTAATTCTGGAAAGTGTCAAAATAGATAAGACCCCTGGGTCAGATGGGATTTATCCTAGGATTCTTTGGGAAGCCAGGGAAGAGATTGCAGAGCTTTTGGCTTTGATCTTTATGTTGTCAATGTCGACAGGAGTAGTGCCAGAAGACTGGAGGCTAGCAAATGTTCCCTTGTTCAAGAAGAGGTGATTTGGAGATATCGATGTTGGACTGGGGTGGACAAAGTTAAAAATCAGACAACACCAAGTTATAGTCCAACAGGTTTATTCTGAGGCCCTAGTTTTCAGAGTGCTGGTCCTTCATCAGGTGGTTGTGGAGAATAAGATTGTAAGACACAGAATTTATGGCAAAAAATTTACAGGGTGATGTAACTCAAATTAGATATTGAAAAAGACCTGGATTGTTTGTTAAGCCTCTCATCTTTTCGAATGAACATGATGGTTTCAGTTCTTCTATATGTAAATCGCAAGACTTTTTAAAAAAGTTACATTCTCAAGTGAACAATTGGTGTCATAGCGACCCATTGAAGGTGTGAGGTGTCCTGTGTGAGACTGTCTGTGCCACAATGGTCAGACTGATTCTAATTGAAAAAACAGATTTACAGAATCTAACATGGATTTATGCAGTTTTTGAGCAAAATAAAATGTAGCCCTGCAAGTGCCAGTTTTAACTTCAAGAAGGGGATTAGAGACAACCCTGGTAATTATAGACCAGTGAGCCTTACTTTGGTTGTGGGTAAAGTGTTGGAAAAGGTTATAAGAGATAGGATTTATAATCATTGAGCAAGTAATACGTTGATTAGGGATAGTCAACAGGGTTTTGTGAAGGGCAGGCCGTGCCTCACAATGTTATTGAGTTCTTTGAGAAGGTGACCAAACAGGTAGATGAGGGGAAAGCCATTGGTGTGGTGTATATGGATTTCAGTAAGGCAATTGATAAGGTTCCCCATGGTAGGCTATTGTACAAAATACAGGGGCATGGGATTGAGGATGATTTTGTGGTTTGGATCAGAAATTGGCTAGCTGAAAGCTGACATAGGGTGGTGGTTGATGGGAAATGTTCATCCTGCAGTTCAGTTACTAGTGGTGTACCGTAAGGATCTGTTTTGGGCGCACTGCTGTTTGTCATTTTTATAAATGATCTGGATGAGGGCGTAGAAGGATGGGTTAGTAAATTTGCAGATGACACTAAGGTTGGTGGAGTTGTGGATAGTGATGGAGGATGTTGCAGGTTACAGACAGACATTGACAAGCTGCAGAGTTGGGCTGAGAGGTGGCAAATGGAGTTTGACGCGGAAAAGTGTGAGGTGATTCACTTTGGAAGGAGCAACAGGAATGCAGAGTACTGGGCTAATGGAATTCTTGGTGGTGTGGATGAGCAGAGAGATCTCGGTGTCCGTGTACATAGATCCCTGAAAGTTGCCACCCAGGTTGATAGGGTTGTTCAGAAAGCGTACGGAATGTTAGCTTTTAGAACATAGAACAAGACAGCGCAGAACAGGCCCTTCGGCCCTCAATGTTTTGCTGACCTGTGAACTAATGTAATCTCAACCCCCTACACTATCCCATCATCATCATCATCCATGTGCTTATCTAAGGATTGTTTAAATCTCCCTAATGTGGCTGACTTAACTACATTGGCAGGTAGGGCATTCCACACCCTTACCCCTCTGAGTAAAGAACCTGCCTCTGATATCTGTCTTAAATCTATCACCCCTCAATTTGTAGTTATGCCCTCTCGTACACGCTGACATCATCATCCTAGGAAAAAGACTCTCACTGTCCACCCTATCTAATGCTCTCATCATCTTGTATGTCTCTATTAAATCCCCCCTTAGCCTCTTCTTTCCAATGAGAACAGACCCAAGTCCCTCAGCCTTTCCTCATAAGACCTTCCCTCCAGACCAGGTAACATCCTGGTAAATCTCCTCTGCACCTTTTCCAATGTTTCCACATCCTTCTTGTAATGGGATGACCAGAACTGTACACAATATTCCAAATGTGGCCGCACCAGTGTTTTGTATAGTTATAGCATGATATTGTGGTTCCGGAACTCAATCCCTCTACCAATGAAACCTAACACACCATATGCCTTCTTAACAGCACTATCCACCTGGGTGACAACTTTCAGGGATCTATGTACATGGACACCAAGATCCCTCTGCACATCCACACTACCAAGAATCTTTCCATTGACCCAGTACTCTGCCATCCTGTTATTCTTCCCAAAGTGAATCACCTCACATTTAGCTGCATTGAACTCCATTTGCCACCCCTCAGCCCAATTCTGTAGTTTATCCAAGTCCCCCTGCAGTCTGTAACATTCTTCCACACCGTCCACTACTCCACCGACTTTAGTATCATCTGCAAACTTACTAACCCATCCACCTATGCCTGTGTCTAAGTTACTTATAAAAATGACAAACAGCAGTGGTCCCAAAACAGATCCTTGTGGCACACCACTAGTAACCGAAATCCAGGCTGAATATTTTCCATCAACCACCACGCGCTGCCTTCTTTCAGAAAGCCAATTTCTAATCCAAACTGCTATACCAGCTTCAATCCCATGCCTCTGTATTTTCTCCATCAGCCTACCATGTGGAACCATTTCAAAGGCTTTACTGAAGTCCATGTACACCACGTCAACTGCCCTACCCTCATCTACATGCTTGGTCACCTTCTCAAAAAACTCAATGAGGTTTATGAGACATGACCTGCCCTTGACAAATCCATGTTGTCATTATTTCTTGCACGATGATTATAAATCCCATCTCCGATAAGCCTTTCCAAAACTTTTCCTACAAAAGAAGTAAGGCTCACTGGTCTATAATTACCTGGGTCATCTCTATTGCCCTTCCTGAACAAGGGCATAACATTTGCAATCCTCCAGTCCTCTGGTACTAAACCTGTAGACAATGATGACTCAAAGATCAAGGCTAAAGGCTCTGCCATCTCCTCCCTAGTTTCCCAGAGAATTCTCACAAAAATCCCATCTGGCCCAGGGGAGTTATCTACTTTCACACCTTCTAGAATTGATAACACCTCTTCCTTACGAACCTCGATCCTTTCTAGTCTAATATCCCATATCTCAGTCTTCTCCTCTACAATATTCTCCTTTTCCTGAGTGAAAACAGATGAGAAATATTCATTTTGTACCTTTCTGATCTCCACAGGGTGCACACACAACTTCCCACTTCTGTCTTTGACCGGCCTTATTTCTACCCTAGTCATCCTGTTATTCCTCACATATTTATAGAAAGCTTTAGGGTTCTCCTTTACTCTACCTGCTAAAGACTGCTCATGTCCTCTCTTTGCTCTTCTTAACTCTCTCTTTAATCCTTCCTAGCTACTCTGTAACTCTCTGTCACCTCTTCTGAACCATCTCACCTCAACGTCACATAAGCCTCCCTCTTCCACTTAACAAGAGATAACAATTTCTGTAGTAAACCACGCTTCCCTTACCTTATCACTTCCTCCCTGTCTGACAGGGACATACCTATCAAAGACACGTAATATCTGTTCCTTAAACCAGCTCCACATTTCAATTGTCCCCATCCCCTGCATTTTGCTGCCCCATTCTATGCCTCCTAAGTCTTGCCTAATCGCATTATAATTGCCCTTCCCCCCCCATCTATAACTCTTGCCTGATGGCATGTATCTATCCCTTTCCATCGCTAAACTAAACGTAACCAAATTACCAAGCACCAGACCCAGTGTGGCCTCCCCTCTTGTCGACCTTTCGACATACTGTGTCAGGAAACCCTCCTGTACACATTGGACAAAAACAGACCCATCCGACGTACTAGAGTTATACATTTCCAGTCAATGTTGGGGAAGTTAAAGTCCCCCATAATGACCACCCTGTTCCTTTCACTCCTACCCAGAATCATTTTCCCAATCCTCTCCTCCACATCCCTGGAACTTGGCGGAGGCTGATAAAAGAACTCCCAGCAGTGTGACCTCTCCTCTCCTAACCTCATCCCATACCATCTCAGTAGACGAGTCCTCAAGAAACGTTCTTTCAGCCACCGTTATACTGTCCTTGACTAACAAAGCCACACCTCCCTTTCTTTTACGACCTTCCCTGATCTTAATGAAAGATCTAACCCCTGTAACCTGCAACATCCATACCTGTCCCTGCTCTACCCATGTCTAAGAAATGGCCACAACATCGAAGTCCCAGGTACATATCCATGCTGCAAGCTAACCTATCTTATTCCAGATACTCCTGGCATTGAAGTAAACACACTTCAAACCAGCTTGCTGTCTGCCAGCACATCCCTGTGACTGTGAGATCCTGTCCATGCCCTCCCTACTCACATCCTCCTGCGCACTGCAACCACACCTCAGGTTCCCATTCCCCTGCTGAGCCAGTTTAAACCCACCCGAATAATTATTTTATACAAATAAACACTTTATTGGTAGAGGGATTGAGTTTCGGAGCCATGAGGTCATGCTGCAGCTGTACAAAACTCTGGTGCGGCTGCACTTGGAGAATTGCGTACAGTTCTGGTCACTACATTATAGGAAGGAAGTGGAAACATTGGAAAGGGTGCAGAGGAGATTGACCAGGATGTTGCCTGGTATGGAGGGAAGGTCTTATGAGGAAAGGCTGGGGGTTTGAGGCTGTTTTTGTTGGAGAGAAGAAGGTTAAGAGGTGACTTAATAGAGACATACAAGATAATCAGAGGGTTAGAAAGGGTGGACAGTGAGAGCCTTTGTCCTCAGATGGTGATGGCTAGCACAAGGGGATATAGCTCTAAGCTGAGGGATGGTAGATATAGGACAGCTGGCAGAGGAAGTTTCTTTACTCAGATAGTAGTAGGGGCATGGAATGCCCTGCCTGCAACAGGAATAGACTCCCCAACTTGAAGGGCATTTAAATAGTCATTGGATGAGAATGGAATAGTGTCAGTTGGATGGGTTTGGATTGGTTCCACAGGTTGGCGTAACATGGTGGGCTGAAGGGCCTGTACTGCGCTGGAATATTCTATGTTCTATATTCTAAGGGGGGTCTTGGATTTGTGAATAGTTACTGTTTAGTGTTCATTATGACAGTTAAGAAAATTAATTGTTATTTTAGTTGAAATAGTGGAATTTGGGAGTTGTCTGTCACTCATCAGCTTCACATTAACCTTTAACAGATTGTGAGATGAGATGAGTTTTTCTGGGTGTTTGACTTAATTAACAGAGGGGTTTGACCTGCGCGTCCTTACACCAGGTACAGATTTCACAAAAGCAATTCTCCGGCTTGGCCTGTGTGTTATCAGTGTCTTGCTCGGAGCAAACCGATAAAAGATAATTGAAATGAAATATTTACCGTGGTAACCATGATCATAAGGTCCTGTGGAACAAATAGATTTGTGTTAGCGTGGCTGGAGGCAATAGTTCTGTATGTATAATATACAACGTTCCTAACTTGCAGCATTGTCAATGATCAGAAAAGCTCGGTGGGCTTCACTTCAAGGCTCTGAGCTGATCAGCAGGAGCTGTTACCTTCAGGTTGGAGGGTGAGCTTGTCTCTCATGTTCTGGGGTCAATACTGAATGATCTACCCTGATCTAACTCTCTCTATTTTGTTCCAGCTTCTCTATTAAACTGAAAACCCTCAGGCTTGGTGACTTCTGCACAAGCCCACACATAAAACGTCTGAGCCCCTTCAATCTTCCAATGTGTGACTGTTCCAGTCGGACAGGTTACCTCAGCTCTGGTCAAATAACTGACAGGTCCATGTCTCTGAGATCACCCTAGCTTTTACACTGGCCTGCTAACTTTCTAACTTTCTTTGGGATGGTGGACCTTCTGTTTTCACAGTTAAACAACTTGCCATCCAAGTGCGCTGGAAAAATGGAGAAGAAATTCACAGGAATCATATATTTACCGTAAATCCCGTAACTGCCTTTTCCTGTGGGGCAAACAGATTGGTGTTAACCCTGACCGGTAAGGATGCTTTGGAAAGCAACATTTTAAATGCCTGACGTGTGTTAACTTTACCATGTAACCCTGCATTTCCTAATTAATATTAAAGGTGTACAAATGTCCCCTTGTCCCAACTGTCCTTCAGCTGTCAGATACCTTTCACATGTGATCAACCATCTCCCTAAAGGAGACTTAACTCATACCCTGCTCCCTCATCTACTCCACATTAACACAGGGACCTCGAAATATTAATACGTTTCCAACAGACTCAAACTACCATACTTGGTAAATTCTGCCAATACGTTTTAATAACTTGCCATCCTTACTCCTTCAATGGGAAAGATTACTTCAGTTCAGGGCCAAATTAATAAATTATAAATATTTATGTCACAATCCTGGCCATTGAAAACTCAGCATCGATTTCTAAAGCCCATGACCGCGTACACATTTCACAAAATTAATTCTCCGACTTGGCCCGTGTGTTATCAGTGTCTTGTTCATATCAAACGATAACGAGGTAATTAAAATGATATATTTACCGTGGTGGTGGCCATAATTGTAAGGTCCTGTGGAACAAAGAGATTTGAGTCAGTGTGTCTGGAGGCAATGGTTCCACATGTACAACATACAGTATTCCCAACTCGCAGCATTGTCAATGATCAGAAAAGCTGACAGGGCTTTACATAAAGGCTGTACTGATCAGCAGGAGCTGTTACCTTCAGGTTGGAGGGTGAGATTTTCTTCAGTGTTTGGGGAGATACTGAAAGGTCTACCCTGATCTAACTCTCTCTATTGTGTTCCACCTTCTCTATTGATCTGAAAACCCTCAGCCTGGGCAAATTCTTCACGAGCCCACGTGGACAACATTCCAAATCTTTGGATCTTCCCAATGTGTGACAGTTCCAAACGGACAGATTACCTCAGCTCTGGTCAAATTACTGACAGGTCCATGTCTCTGAGATCACCCTAGCTTTTACACTGGCCTGCTAGCTTTCGAAAAGCTTTGGGATGATGGAGATTTTGTTTTCACAGTTAAACAGCTTGCCGTCCTCGTGCTCTGTAATAATGAAGGACAAGGAATTCACTGGAATCATATATTTACCATAATCCCCGTAACCACCTTTTCCTGTGGAGCAAACAAATTGGTGTTAGCCCTGACCGGTAAGGATACTTTGGAAAGCAGCATTTTAAATGTGCGTTAATTGTAACAGGTAACCCTTCATTGCCGAATGATTCATCATAGGTTTTAAAACAGCCACATTGGTTGTAGTTCTGTTGAACATTTAGGCAAACACACTGACACCAAAGGAATAGGGAGGTACCATACACTGAGGCCTCCTAATCCTGATACATTATATCCAGCTCTGTGATTTACACTGAGTCTCTGTAAATCAGGATTGGCTGGCAAGGGTGAATCTATGATCTGATCAATCTGAAGTTCCTCTCTTGTAAATTAGTTTAACATTGTCTCAAAACATATTCCTAATCTCTAACGAATGGATTTGAACCTCATGGTGCGAACAAGTCTTTCTTTTGTTTTACATCCTCTGTTTTGTTCCAACTGTCTGGGGTCTGAGATGTTGGATGTGGAGGCTGGTGTGGTGGTAAGTGAGGAAATGGGGCACCCTCTCATTGCTGAGGGAGGGAAGGGAAGGGGTGAGGATGGAAGTGCGGGAGATGGATTGAACATGGCTGAGGGCCCTGTCACTACGGTAAAATGGGACTGTGAGCTGAGGAGGAAGGTGGACCTTTCTCAGGCTCCTTTACGGAAGGTGGGACAGATGTGATGAAGATGGAGAATGGGATGGGAGAATGGGATGGAATCCTGACAGGAAGCAGGGTGTGAGGGTGTATAATCTCTCTCTGTACAGACATTGGGAGTCGCTGGGTTTATAGTGTGCAGTCTGTCCCCAGAAATGGAAATACAGGCATGAAAATCCAATGGTTGAATGGACATTGTACAATATTCCCAACTTGGTGTGTTGTCAATGATGAGACAAGCTCGGATGTCTTCACATAGATTTTTTGTAAGTATTTTCAATCCAAGCTGGTCAGAGGTTTTACACCACCGCTCTGCAGCAGGTGGGAGTAATCCTGGATCTCCAGGCTTAGAGGTCAGGACACTACCTCTGCAGCACAAGAGCCCTCAGGATTGGAGTTAATGGTGTACAAATGTCCCCTCGTACCAATTGTGCTTCAGCTGTCAACTATCTTGTGCACAGTGTGGTCCCCTTAGTTGAGGAAAGATGTAGTAACATTAGAGGCAGTTCAGAGGAGGCTCACGAGATTGATGTCAGAGATGAGAGGTTTGTCGTAGGAAGGGAGATTGAACAGTTTAAGCCGATACTCTCTGGAATTTAGAAGAATGAGGGGAGATCAAATGGATGTATTCAAGATGATCAAAGGTGTGGATAACATCGATGTAGAGTGGATGCTTCCTCTTTTGGGGCATTCTGGGACGAGAGGTCATAGTCTTAGGATAACGAGGAGCAACTTTACAACAGAGTTGAGGAGAAACTACTCCTCCCAAACGGTTGTGAATCTGTGGAATGTGTTACCCCAGAGTGGGGTGGATGCTGGGACGGAGAGTAAATTTAAGGAGTTGAACAGATTTCTAACTGGTAATGGGTTGAATCGTTCAGGGGAGAGAGCAGGAAAATGGGGGTGAGGAGCACATCAGTCAGGATCGAGTGTGGAGCAGACTCGATGGGCTGAATGGCCTATTTCCCCTCCTACATCTTGTGAACGTATGACCTACCTTTCACATGTGATCAACCATCTCACTAAAGGAGACTCCACTCAGCCTGCTCCCTCATCTACTACACATTAACACGGGGACCTCAAATTATTAATACGTTCCAAACAGACCCAAACCACCATATTTGGTAAATTCTGCCAACACGTTTTAGTGCCTTGCCATCCTTACTCCTTCAGTGATAAAGATTACTTCAGTTCAGGCCCAAATTAATAAATTATAAATATTTATGTCACAATCCTGGCCTTTAAAAAGGCAGCATAGATTTCTAAAGCCTATGACCATGTGCACGTTTCACAAAAACATTTCTACGGCTTGGCCCGTGTGTTATCAACATCTTGTTCGGAGCAAACAGTACCAAGGGAATTGAGATGATATATTTACCGTGATGGTGACCATGATCGTAAGGTCCTGTGGAACAAAGAGATTTGAGTCAGTGTGTCTGGAGGCAATGGTTCCACATGTACAACATACAGTATTCCCAACTCGCAGCATTGTCAATGATCAGAAAAGCTCAGAGCGCTTCATTAAAGGCTCTGAGCTGAACAGCAGGAGCTGTTACAATCAAGTCCTTGCAATATAAATGCCATCATTGCATTTCCCTTCCTAAATACGGACTCGACCTGCAAGTCTATCTTGAGATAATCGAAAACCCCCAAGTGTCTTCACACTCTGCACTCAGCTCTGCCCAGTTACTCCCTTGAATTTTCGGGACCTTACTCACGTATTCCACCAGGAAGAGTGAGGCAAAGTCATTACCAGTCTCTCAGCCATTTCCTTGTTTCCCACTATTATCTCTCCATTTTGGCCTCTATTTTGGCCTGTGTATATCTGAAGAAATCTTTCAGAACTCCTTTCTATTACTGGATAGCTTACCCTCGTATTTAATCTTTTCCCTCTTTATTCCTTGTTTTACTGCCCTCTGTTGGTCGCTGTAAGCTCTGTGATTGTTTTTTCATCAAAGGGCAAGTCCCTGTTTATATTTTGTTTTGTTTGATTTAACCCCCACACTACCACCTAACTGCGGTAGTAGCTGTGTGATATATACTATGCCTCCATAGATCAGGGTTGGCTGGCAAGGGTGAATCTGTGATCTGATTATTCTAAGTTTCCTCTCTTGTAAATTAGTTTAACATTTTCCAAATACATATTCCTAATCTCTAACGAATGGATTTGAACCTCATGGTGTAAACAATTCTTTCTTTTGTTTTACATCCTCTATTTTGTTCCAACTGTCTGGGGTCTGAGATGTTGGATGTGGAGGCTGGTGTGGTGGTAAGTGAGGGAAGGGGACACCCTCTCATTGCTGAGGGAGGGAAGGGAAGGGGTGAAGGTGGAAGTGCGGGAGATGGATTGAACATGGCTGAGGGCCCTGTCACCACGGTAACATGGGACTGTGGCTGAGGAGGAAGCTGGACCTTTCCCAGGCTCCTTTACAGAAGATGGGACAGATGTGATGGAGATGGAGAATGGGATGGGAGAATGGGATGGAATCCTTCCAGGAAGCAGGGTGTGAGGGTATATAATCTCTCTCTGTACAGAATGTGGAAGCCACCAAGTTTATAGCATGCCGGCGTGTCCCAAGAAATGAAAATACAACCGTTCCATGGACCTTACACAAATTTCCCAACTTGCAGTGTTGTCAACGTTCAGAAAACCTCAGAGGTCTTCATATCGATTTTTTTGTAGGTATTCTGAAACCAGACTGCTCAGAGATTTTATACCACCTCTCTGGGGAAGATGGGAGTAATCTTGCATCCCCAGGCTTAGAGGTCAGGACACTACCACTGCTCACAAGAGCCTTCAGGATTAGAGTTGATGGTGTACAAATGTCCCCTTGCACCAACTGTACTTCAGCTGTCAGCTATCTTGTGTACAGTGGGGTCACCTTAGTTGAGGAAAGATGTAGTAACATTAGAGGCAGTTCAGAGGAGGCTCACGAGATTACTTCAGTTCAGGGCCAAATTAATAAATTATAAATATTTATGTTACAATCCTGGCCATTGGAAAATCAGCATCGATTTCTAAAGCCGACGGCCACAAACACATTTCATAAAAACACTTCTACGACTTAGTCTGTGTGTTATCAGCGTCATGTTCATAGCAAATGATGATGAGATAATTGAAGTGATATTTTTACCGTAGTGGTGGCCATGATCGTAAGGTCCTGTGGAACAAAGAGATTTGTGTCACTGTGCCTGAAGACAATGGTTCCATATGTGCAACATACAATATTCCCAACTCGCAGCATTGTCAATGATCAGAAAAGCTCAGAGACCTTCATGTAAAGGCTCTGAGCTGAACAGCAGGAGCCGTTACCTTCAGGTTGGGGGGTTAGATTTTCTTTAATGTTTGGGGAGATACTGAAAGGTCTACCCTGATCTAAATCTCTCTCTATTGTGCTCCAGCTTCTCTATTCAACTGAAAGCCCTCAGCCTGGGCAATTGCTGCGCGAGCCCCTGTGGACAACATTCCAAATCTTTTGAACCTGCCAATGTGTGACAGTTCCATACGGACAGGTTACCTCAGCTCTGTTCAAATAACTGACAGGTCCATGTCTCTGAGATCACCCTAGCTTTTACACTGGCCTGCTCGCTTTCGAAAAGCTTTGGGATGATGGAGATTTTGTTTTCACAGTTAAGCAGCTTGCCACCCAAGTGCTCTTTAATAATGAAGGACAAGGAATTCACAGGAATCATATATTTACCATAATCCCCATAACCACCTTTTCCTGTGGAGCAAACAGATTGGTGTTAGCCCTGACCGGTAAGGATACTTTGGAAAGCATCATTTTAAATGCCGAACATGTCTTCACTGTAACATGCAACCCCTCATTTCCGAATTATTCATCTTAGAGTTTAAAACAGCCATGTTGGTGTAAGTCTCTTGAACACATAGCCGAACACACTGACACCAAAGGAATGGGGAGGTACCATACACTGAGGCCTCCTAATCCTGATACATTATATCCAGCTCTGTGATATACACTGAGCCTCGGCAAATCAGAATTGGCTGGCAAGGGTGAATCTGTGATCTGATTAATCTGAATTTCCTCTCTTGTAAATTAGTTTGACATTGTCCCAAAGCATATTCCTAATCTCCAATGAATGGATTTGAACCTCATGGTGTAAACAATTCTTTCTTTTGTTTTACATCCTCTGTTTTGTTCCAACTGCCTGGGGTCTGAGATGTTGGATGTGGAGGCTGGTGTGGTGGTAAGTGAGGAAATGGGGCACCCTCTCATTGCTGAGGGAGGGAAGGGAAGGGGTGAGGGTGGAAGTGCAGGAGATGGATTGAACGGGGCTGAGGGCCCTGTCACCACGGTTACATGGGACTGTGGCTGAAGAGAAAGGTGGACCTTTCTCAGGCTCCTTTATGGAAAGTAGAATATATGTGATGGAGACAGAGAATGGGATGGGAGAAAGGGATGGAATACTTCCAGGAAGCCGGGGGTGTAGGTGTATAATCTCTCTCTGTACAGATTTTGGGAGTTGCTGAGTTTATAGCACACTGGCATGTCCTCAGAAATGAAAATACAGACATGAAGATATAACGCTTCCATGGACAATATACAATATTCCTCATTTGCAGCGTTGTCAATGATCATAAACTCTAAGAGGTCTTCGCATAGACTATTTTTAGGTATTTTGAAACCAGACTGATGAGTGATTTCACAACACCAGGCTTAGAGGTCAGGACACTACCACTGCTCACAAGAGCCCTCAGGATTGGAGTTGATGGTGTACAAATGTCCCCTCGCACCAACTGTGCTTCAGCTGTCAGCTATCTTGTGCATAGTGTGGTCCCCTGAGTTGAGGAAAGATGTAGTAACATTAGAGGCAGTCCAGAGGAGGCTCACGAGATTACTTCAGTTCAGGGCCAAATTAATAAATTATAAATATTTATGTTACAATCCTGGCCATTGGAAAATCAGCATCGATTTCTAAAGTCTACGGCCACATACACATTTCACAAAAACACTTCCACGACTTAGTCTGTGAGTTATCAGCGTCTTGTTCATAGCAAATGATAATGAGGTAATTGAAGTGATATATTTACCGTAGTGGTGGCCATGATCGTAAGGTCCCGTGGAACAAAGAGATTTGTGTTACTGTGCCTGAAGGCAATGGTTCCATATGTACAACATACAATATTCCCAACTCGCAGCATTGTCAATGATCAGAAAAGCTCAGAGTGCTTCAACTAAAGGCTCTGAGCTGATCAGCAGGAGCTGTTACCTTCAGGTTGGGGGGTTGGATTTTCTTTAATGTTTGGGGAGATACTGAAAGGTCTACCCTTATCTAACTCTCTCTATTGTGTTCCAGCTTCTCTATTGAACTGAAAACCCTCAGCCCGTGGACAAGATTCCAAATTTTTTGAAACTGCCAATGTGTGACTGTTCCATACGGACAGGTTACCTCAACTCTGGTCAAATAACTGACAGGTCCATGTCTCTGAGATCACCCTAGCTTTTACACTGGCCTGCTAGCTTTCGAAAAGCTTTGGGATGATGTAGATTTTGATTTCACAGTTAAACAGCTTGCCATCCAAGTGCTCTGTAATAATGAAGGAAAAGGAATTCACTGGAATCATATATTTACCATAATCTCCGTAACCACCTTTTCCTGTGGAGCAAACAGATTGGTGTTAGCCCTGACCGGTAAGGATACTTTGGAAAGCAGCATTTTAAATGCCTAACGCGTGTTAACTGTAACATGCAACCCTTCATTTCCGAATTATTCATCATCGACTTTAAAACAGCCACGTTGGTGTAAATCTATTGAACACATAGCCGAACACACTGACACCAAAGGAATAGGGAGGTACCATACACTGAGGCCTCTCAATCCTGATACATTATATCCAGCTCTGTGATATACACTGAGTCTCTGTAAATCAGGATTGGCTGGCAAGGGTGAATCTATGATCTGATCAATCTGAAGTTCCTCTCTTGTAAATTAGTTTGAAATTGAACCAAAACATATTCCTAATCTCTAACGAATGGATTTTAACCCCATTGTGTAAACAATTCTTTCTTTTGTTTTACATCCTCAGTTTTGTTGCAACTGTCTGGGGTCTGAGATGCTGGATGTGGAGGCTGGTGTGGTGGTAAGTGAGGGAAGGGGGCACCCTCTCATTGCTGAGGGAGGGAAGGGAAGGGGTGAGGGTGGAAGTGCAGGAGATGGATTGAACGTGGCTGAGGGCCCTGTCACCACGGTAACATGGGACTGTGGCTGAGGAGGAAGCTGGAACTTTCTCAAGCTCCTTTATGGAAGGTGGGACAGATGTGATGGAGATGGGAGAATGGGATGGGAGAATGGGATGGAATCCTTCCAGGAAGCAGGGTGTGAGGGTGTATAATCTCTCTCTGTACATAATGTGGAAGCCTCCAAGTTTATAGCATGCCGGCGTGTCCCAAGAAATGAAAATACAACCGTTCCATGGACCTTACACAAATTTACCAATTTGCAGTGTTGTCAACAATCAGAAAACCTCAGAGGTCTTCATATCGATTTTTTTGTAAGTATTTTGAAACCAGACTGCTCAGAGATTTTATACCACCGCTTTGGAGCAGCTGGGAGTAATCTTGGATCTCCAGGCTTAGAGTTCAGGATACTACCACTGTTGCACAAGAGCCCTCAGGATTGGAGTTGATGGTGTACAAATGTCCCCTCGCACCAACTGTGCTTCAGCTGTCAACTATCTTGGGCACAGTGTGGTCCCCTTAGTTGAGGAAAGATGTAGTAACATTAGAGGCAGATCAGAGGAGGCTCACGAGATTACTTCAGTTCAGGGCCAAATTAATAAATTATAAATATTTATGTTACAATCCTGGCCATTGGAATATCAGCATCGATATCTAAAGCCTACAGCCTAAAGCCCACATTTCACAAAAACACTTCTACGACTTAGTCTGTGTGTTATCAGCGTTATGTACAGAGCAAATGATAATGAGACAATTGAAGTGATATATTTACCGTGGTGATGGCCATGACCATAAGGTCCTGTGGAACAAAGAGATTTGTGTCACTGTGCTTGAAGGCAATGGTTCCATATGTACAACATACAATATTCCCAACTCGCAGCATTGTCAATGATCAGAAAAGCTCAGAGCGCTTCATGTAAAGACTCTGTACTGATCAGCAGGAGCTGTTACCTTCAGGTTGGGGGGTTAGACTTTCTTTAATGTTTGGGGAGATACTGAAAGGTCTACCCTGATCAAACTCTCTCTATTGTGTTCCAGCTTCTCTATTCAACTGAAAACCCTCAGCCCGTGGACAAGATTCCAAATTTTTTGAACCTGCCAATGTGTGACTGTTCCATACGGACAGGTTACCTCAGCTCTGGTCAAATAACTGACAGTTCCATGTCTCTGAGATCACCCTAGCTTTTACCCTGGCCTGCTAGCTTTTGAAAAGCTTTGGGATGATGGAGATTTTGTTTTCATAGTTAAACAGCTTGCCGTCCTAGTGCTCTGTCATAATGAAGGAAAAGGAATTCACTGGAATCATATATTTACCATAATCTCCGTAACCACCTTTTCCTGTGGAGCAAACAGATTGGTGTTAGCCCTGACCGGTAAGGATAATTTGGAAAGCAGCATTTTAAATGCCTAACGCGTGTTAACTGTAACATGCAACCCCTCATTTCCGAATTATTCATCTTAGAGTTTAAAACAGCCATGTTGGTGTAAGTCTCTTGAACACATAGCCGAACACACTGACACCAAAGGAATGGGGAGGTACCATACACTGAGGCCTCCTAATCCTGATACATTATTTCCAGCTCTGTGATTTACACTGAGTCTCTGCAAATCAGGATTGGCTGGCAAGGGTGAATCTATGATCTGATCAATCTGAATTTCCTCTCTTGTAAATTATTTTAACATTGTCCCAAAACATATTCCTAATCTCTAATGAATGGATTTGAACCTCATGGTGTGAACAAGTCTTTCTTTTGTTTTACATCCTCTGTTTTGTTCCAACTGCCTGGGGTCTGAGATGTTGGATGTGGAGGCTGGTGTGGTGGTAAGTGAGGAAATGGGGCACCCTCTCATTGCTGAGGGAGGGAAGGGAAGGGGTGAGGGTGGAAGTGCGGAGATGGATTGAACGTGGCTGAGGGCCCTGTCACCACAGTAACATGGGACTGTGGCTGAAGAGAAAGGTGGACCTTTCTCAGGCTCCTTTATGGAAAGTAGAATATATGTGATGGAGATGGAGAATGGGATGGGAGAAAGCGATGGAATACTTCCAGGAATCCGGGGGTGTGGGTGTATAATCTCTCTCTGTACTGATTTTGGGAGTCGCTGAGTTTATAGCACACTGGCATGTCCTCAGAAATGGAAATACAGACATGAAGATTAAACGCTTCCATGGTCAATATACAATATTCCTCACTTGCAGCGTTGTCAATGATCAGAAACGCTAAGAGGTCTTCGCGTAGACTATTTTTAGGTATTTTGAAACCAGACTGATGAGTGATTTCACACCACCAGGCTTAGAGGTCAAGACACTACCACTGCTGCACAAGAGTCCTCAGGATTGGAGTTGATGGTGTACAAATGTCCCCTCGCACCAACTGCGCTTCAGCTGTCAGCTATCTTGTGTACAGTGTGGTCCCCTTAGTTGAGGAAAGATGTAGTAACATTAGAGGCAGTTCAGAGGGGGCTCACGAGATTACTTCAGTTCAGGGCCAAATTAATAAATTATAAATATTTATGCTACAATCCTGGCCATTGGAAAATTAGCATCGACTTCTAAAGCCTATGGCCACATATACATTTCACAAAAACACTTCTACGACTTAGTCTGTGAGTTATCAGCGTCTTGTTCATAGCAAATGATAATGAGGTAATTGAGATGATATATTTACCGTGGTGGTGGCCATGATCGTAAGGTCCCGTGGAACAAAGAGATTTGTGTCACTGTGCCTGAAGGCAATGGTTCCATATGTACAACATACAATATTCCCAACTCGCAGCATTGTCAATGATCAGAAAAGCTCAGAGTGCTTCAACTAAAGGCTCTGAGCTGATCAGCAGGAGCTGTTACCTTCAGGTTGGGGGGTTGGATTTTCTTTAATGTTTGGGGAGATACTGTAAGGTCTACCCTTATCTAACTATCTCTATTGTGTTCCAGCTTCTCTATTCAACTGAAAACCCTCAGCCCGTGGACAAGATTCCAAATTGTTTGAACCTGCCAATGTGTGACAGTTCCAAATGGACAGGTTACCTCAGCTCTGATCAAATAACTGACAGGTCCATGTCTCTGAGATCACCCTAGCTTTTACACTGGCCTGCTAGCTTTTGAAAAGCTTTGGGATGATGGAGATTTTGTTTTCACAGTTAAACAGCTTGCCATTCAAGTGCTCTGCAATAACGAAGGACAAGGAATTCACTGGAATCATATATTTACCATAATCCCCGTAACCACCTTTTCCTGTGGAGCAAACAGATTGGTGTTAACCCTGACTGGGAAGGATACTTTGGAACGCAGCATTTTAAATGCCAAACGCGTGTTATCTGTAACATGCAACCCTTCATTTCCAAATGATTCATCATAGACTTAAAACAGCCACGTTGGTGTAAATCTATTGAACACATAGCCGAACACACTGACACCAAAGGAATGGGGAGGTACCATACACTGAGGCCTCCTAATCCTGATACATTATATCCAGCTCTGTGATTTACACTGAGTCTCTGCAAATCAGGATTGGCTGGCAAGGGCGAATCTATGATCTGATCAATCTGAAGTTCCTCTCTTGTAAATTATTTTAACATTGTCCCAAAACATATTCCTAATCTCTAACGAATGGATTTGAACCTCATGGTGTAAACAAGTCTTTCTTTTGTTTTACATCCTCTGTTTTGTTCCAACTGCCTGGGGTCTGAGGTGTTGGATTTGGAGGCTGGCGTGGTGGTAAGTGAGGGAAGGGGACACCCCTCTCATTGCTGAGGGAGGGAAGGGAAGGGGTGAGGGTGGAAGTGCGGGAGATGGATTGAACATGGCTGAGGGCCCTGTCACCACGGTAACATGGGACTGTGGCTGAAGAGAAAGGTGGACCTTTCTCAGCCTCCTTTATGGAAAGTAGAATATATATGATGGAGATGGAGAATGGGATGGGAGAAAGCGATGGAATACTTCCAGGAAGCCGGGGGTGTGGGTGTATAATCTCTCTCTGTACAGATTTTGGGAGTCGCTGAGTTTATAGCACACTGGCATGTCCTCAGAAATGGAACTACAGACATGAAGATATAACGCTTCCATGGACAATATATAATATTCCTCATTTGCAGCGTTGTCAATGATCAGAAACGCTAAGAGGTCTTCGCATAGACTACTTTTAGGTATTTTGAAACCAGACTGTTGAGAGATTTCACACCACCAGGCTTAGAGGTCAGGACACTACCACTGCTGCACAAGAGCCCTCAGGATTGGAGTTGATGGTGTACAAATGTCCCCTCGCACCAACTGTGCTTCAGCTGTCAGCTATCTTGTGCATAGTGTGGTCCCCTGAGTTGAGGAAAGATGTAGTAACATTAGAGGCAGTTCAGAGGGGGCTCACGAGATTACTTCAGTTCAGGGCCAAATTAATAAATTATAAATATTTATGTTACAATCCTGGCCATTGGAAAATCAGCATCGATTTCTAAAGCGTATGGCCACATACACATTTCGCAAAAACACTTCTACGACTTAGTCTGTGTGTTATCAGCGTCTTGTTCATAGCAAATGATAATGAGGTAATTGAAGTGATATATTTACCGTGGTGGTGGCCATGATCGTAAGGTCCTGTGGAACAAAGAGATTTGTGTCACTGTGCTTGAAGGCAATGGTTCCATATGTACAACATACAATATTCCCAACTCGCAGCATTGTCAATGATCAGAAAAGCTCAGAGCGCTTCAACTAAAGGCTCTGAGCTGATCAGCAGGAGCTGTTACCTTCAGGTTGGGGGGTTGGATTTTCTTTAATGTTTGGGGAGATACTGAAAGGTCTACCCTGATCTAACTATCTCTATTGTGTTCCAGCTTCTCTATTGAACTGAAAACCCTCAGCCTGTGGACAAGATTCCAAATTTTTTGAACCTGCCAATGTGTGACAGTTCCATACGGACAGGTTACCTCAGCTCTGGTCAAATAACTGACAGGTCCATGTCTCTGAGATCACCCTAGCTTTTACACTGGCCTGCTACCTTTCGAAAAGCTTTGGGATGATGGAGATTTTGATTTCACAGTTAAACAGCTTGCCATCCAAGTGCTCTGTAATAATGAAGGACAAGGAATTCACTGGAATCATATATTTACCATAATCCCCGTAACCACCTTTTCCTGTGGAGCAAACAGATTGGTGTTAGCCCTGACCGGTAAGGATACTTTGGAAAGCAGCATTTTAAATGCCTAACGCATGTTAACTGTAACATGCAACCCTTCATTTCCAAATGATTCATCATCGACTTTAAAACAGCCACGTTGGTGTAAATCTATTGAACACATAGCCGAACACACTGACACCAAAGGAATGGGGAGGTACCATACACTGAGGCCTCTCAATCCTGATACATTATATCCAGCACTGTGATTTACACTGAGTCTCTGCAAATCAGGATTGGCTGGCAAGGGTGAATCTATGATCTGATCAATCTGAAGTTCCTCTCTTGTAAATTATTTTAACATTGTCCCAAAACATATTCCTAATCTCTAATGAATGGATTTTAACCTCATGGTGTAAACAATTCTTTCTTTTGTTTTACATCCTCTGTTTTGTTCCAACTGTCTGGGGTCTGAGATGTTGGATGTGGAGGCTGGTGTGGTGGTAAGTGAGGAAATGGGGCACCCTCTCATTGCTGAGGGAGGGAAGGGAAGGGGTGAGGGTGGATGTGCGGGAGATGGATTGAACGTGGCTGAGGGCCCTGTCACCACGGTAACATGGGACTGTGGCTGAGGAGAAAGGTGGACCTTTCCCAGGCTCCTTTATGGAAAGTGGGACAGATGTGATGGAGATGGAGAATGGGATGGGAGAATGGGATGGAATCCTTCCAGGAAGCAGGGTGTGAGGGTGTATAATCTCTCTCTGTACAGAATGTGGAAGCCACCAAGTTTATAGCATGCCGGTGTGTCCCAAGAAATGAAAATACAACCGTTCCATGGACCTTACACAAATTTCCCAATTTGCAGTGTTGTCAACAATCAGAAAACCTCAGAGGTCTTCATATCAATTTTTTTGTAGGTATTTTGAAACCAGACTGCTCAGAGATTTTATACCACCGCTTTGGAGCAGCTGGGAGTAATCTTGGATCTCCAGGCTTAGAGTTCAGGATACTACCACTGTTGCACAAGAGCCCTCAGGATTGGAGTTGATGGTGTACAAATGTCCCCTCGCACCAACTGTGCTTCAGCTGTCAGCTATCTTTTGCACAGTGTGGTCCCCTTAATTAAGGAAAGATTTAGTAACATTAGAGGCAGTTCAGAGGAGGCTCACGAGATTACTTCAGTTCAGGGCCAAATTAATAAATTATAAATATTTATGTTACAATCCTGGCCATTGGAAAATCAGCATCGATTTCTAAAGCCTACAGCCTAAAGCCCACATTTCACAAAAACACTTCTACGACTTAGTCTGTGTGTTATCAGCGTTATGTTCATAGCAAACGATAATGAGGTAATTGAAGTGATATATTTACCGTGGTGATGGCCATGACCATAAGGTCCTATGGAACAAAGAGATTTGTGTCACTGTGCCTGAAGGCAATGGTTCCATATGTACAACATACAATATTCCCAATTTGCAGCATTGTCAATGATCAGAAAAGCTCAGAGTGCTTCAACTAAAGGCTCTGAGCTGATCAGCAGGAGCTGTTACCTTCAGGTTGGGGGGTTGGATTTTCTTTAATGTTTGGGGTGATACTGAAAGGTCTACCCTGATCTAACTATCTCTATTGTGTTCCAGCTTCTCTATTGAACTGAAAACCCTCAGCCCGTGGACAAGATTCCAAATTTTTTGAACCTGCCAATGTGTGACAGTTCCATACGGACAGATTACCTCAGCTCTGGTCAAATAACTGACAGGTCCATGTCTCTGAGATCACCCTAGCTTTTACACTGGCCTGCTAGCTTTTGAAAAGCTTTGGGATGATGGAGATTTTGTTTTCACAGTTAAACAGCTTGCCATCCAAGTGCTCTGTAATAACGAAGAACAAGGAATTCACTGGAATCATATATTTACCATAATCCCCGTAACCACCTTTTCCTGTGGAGCAAACAGATTGGTGTTAGCCCTGACCGGTAAGAATACTTTGGAAAGCAGCATTTTAAATGCCTAACGCGTGTTAACTGTAACATGCAACCCTTCATTTCCAAATTATTCATCATCGACTTTAAATCAGCCACGTTGGTGTAAATCTATTGAACACATAGCCGAACACACTGACCCCAAAGGAATGGGGAGGTACCATACACTGAGGCCTCCTAATCCTGATACATTATATCCAGCTCTGTGATTTACACTGAGTCTCTGCAAATCAGGATTGGCTGGCAAGGGTGAATCTATGATCTGATCAATCTGAAGGTCCTCTCTTGTAAATTATTTTAACATTGTCCCAAAACATATTCCTAATCTCTAACGAATGGATTTGAACCTCATGGTGTGAGCAAGTCTTTCTTTTGTTTTACATCCTCTGTTTTGTTCCAACTGTCTGGGGTCTGAGATGTTGGATGTGGAGGCTGGTGTGGTGGTAAGTGAGGGAAGGGGACACCCTCTCATTGCTGGGGGAGGGAAGGGAAGGGGTGAGGGTGGAAGTGTAGGTGATGGATTGAACGTGGCTGAGGGCCCTGTCACCATGGTAACATGGGACTGTGGCTGAGGAGAAAGGTGGACCTTTCTCAGGCTCCTTTATGGAACGTAGAATATATGTGATGGGGACGGAGAATGTGATTGTAGAAAGGGATGGAATCCTTCCAGGAAGCAGCGTGTTTGAGCGAATAATCTCTTTCTGTACAGATTGTGGGAGTCGCTGAGTTTTTCGCACACTGGCGTGCCCCCAGAATTGAAATTACAAACATGAAGGTAGAACGCTTCTATGGACAATATACAATATTCCTAACTTGCAGCGTTGTCAAAGATCAGAAAAACTCAAAGGTTTTTGCGTAGACTATTTTTAGGTATTTTCAAACCAGACTGTTGAGAGATTTTACACCACCGCTCTGCAGCAGTGGGTGTAATCCTGGATCTCCAGGCTTAGAGATCAGGACACTACCTCTGCTGCACAAGAGCCCTCAGGATTGGAGTTAATGGTGTACAAATGTCCCCTCGCACCAACTGCGCTTCAGCTGTCAACTATCTTGGGCACAGTGTGGTCCCCTTAGTTGAGGTAAGATGTAGTAACATTAGAGGCAGTTCAGAGGAGGCTCACGAGATTGATGCCAGAGATGAGGGGTTTGTCGTAGGAAGGGAGATTGAACAGTTTAGGCCAATACTCTCTGGAATTAAGAAGAATGAGGGGAGATCAAATGGATGTATTCAAGATGATCAAAGGTGTGGATATCATCGATGTAGAGTGGATGCTTCCTCTTTTGGGGCATTCTGGGACGAGAGGTCATAGTCTTAGGATAACGAGGAGCAACTTTACAACAGAGTTGAGGAGAAACTACTCCTCCCAAACGGTTGTGAATCTGTGGAATGTGTTACCCCAGAGTGGGGTGGATGCTGGGACAGAGAGTAAATTTAAGGAGTTGAACAGATTTCTAACTGGTAATGGGTTGAATCGTTCAGGGGAGAGAGCAGGAAAATGGGGGTGAAGAGCACATCAGTCAGGATCGAATGGTGGAGCAGACTCGATGGGCTGAATGGCCTATTTCCCCTCCTCCATCTTGTGAACCTATGACCTACCTTTCACATGTGATCAACCATCTCACTAAAGGAGACTCCACTCAGCCTGCTCCCTCATCTATTCCACATTAACACGGGGACCTCGAAATATTAATACTTTCCTAACAGACCCAAACCACCATATTTGGTAAATTCTGACAACACGTTTTAGTGCCTTGCCATCCTTACTCCTTCAGTGATAAAGATTACTTCAGTTCAGGCCCAAATTAATAAATTATCAATATTTATGTCACAATCCTGGCCATTGAAAAATCAGCGTCGATTTCTGAAGCCTGTGACCACATACACATTTCATAAAAACACTTCTACATTTGGCCTGTGTGTTATCAGTGTCTTGTTCAGAGCACAAGGGAATTGAGATGATATTATTTACCGTGGTGGTGGCCATGATCGTAAGGTCCTGTGGAACAAAGAGATTTGAGTCAGTGTGTCTGGAGGCAATGGTTCCACATGTACAACATACAGTATTCCCAACTGGCAGCATTGTCAATGATCAGAAACGCTCACAGGGCTTTACATAAAGGCTGTACTGATCAGCAGGAGCTGTTACCTTCAGGTTGGAGGGTGAGATTTTCTTTAATATTTGGGGAGATACTGAAAGGTCTACCCTGATCTAACTCTCTCTATTGTGTTCCAGCTTCTCTATTCAACTGAAACCCCTCAGCCCGTGGACAACATTCCAAATTTTTTGAACCTGCCAATGTGTGACAGTTCCATACGGACAGGTTACCTCAGTTCTGGTCAAATAACTGACGGGTCCATGTCTCTGAGATCACCCTAGCTTTTACACTGGCCTGCTAGCTTTCGAAAAGCTTTGGGATGATGGAGATTTTGTTTTCACAGTTAAACAGCTTGCCATTCAAGTGCTCTGTAATAATGAAGGACAACGAATTCACTGGAATCATATATTTACCATAATCCCCGTAACCACCTTTTCCTGTGGAGCAAACAGATTGGTGTTAGCCCTGACCGGTAAGGATACTTGGAAAGCAGCATTTTAAATGCCTAACGTGTGTTAACTGTAACATGCAACCCTTCATTTCCAAATGATTCATCATAGATTTTAAAACAGCCACGTTGGTGTAAATCTGTTGAACACATAGCCGAACACACTGACCCCAAAGGAATGGGGAGGTACCATACACTGAGGCCTCCTAATCCTGATACATTATATCCAGCTCTGTGATATACACTGAGTCTCTGCAAATCAGGATTGGCTGGCAAGGGTGAATCTATGATCTGATCAATCTGAAGTTCCTCTCTTGTAAATTATTTTAACATTGTCCGAAAACATATACCTAATCTCAAACGAATGGATTTGAACCTCATGGTGTGAACAAGTCTTTCTTTTGTTTTACATCCTCAGTTTTGTTCCAACTGTCTGGGGTCTGAGATGTTGGATGTGGAGGCTGGTGTGGTCGTAAGTGAGGGAAGGGGGCACCCTCTCATTGCTGAGGGAGGGAAGGGAAGGGGTGAGGGTGGAAGTGTAGGTGATGGATTGAACGTGGCTGAGGGCCCTGTCAACATGGTAACATGGGACTGTGGCTGAGGAGAAGGTGGGCCTTTCTCAGGCTCCTTTATGGAAAGTAGAATATATGTGATGGAGACGGAGAATGGGATGGGAGAAACGGATGGAATCCTTCCAGGAAGCCGGGGGTGTAGGTGTATAATCTCTCTATGTACAGACTGTGGGAGTTGCTGAGTTTTTCGCACAATGGCCTGTCCCCAGAATTGAAAATACAGACATGAAGGTATAACGCTACTATGGACAATATACAATATTCCTAACTTGCAGCATTGTCAAAGATCAGAAAAACTCAAAGGTTTTCGCGTAGACTATTTTTAGGTATTTTCAAACCAGACTGTTGAGAGATTTTACACCACCGCACTCCAGCAGTGGGAGTAATCCTGCATCTCCAGGCTTAGAGATCAGGACACTATCTCTGCAGCACAAGAGCCCTCAGGATTGGAGTTAATGGTGTACAAATGTCCCCTCGCACGAACTGTGCTTCAGCTGTCAACTATCTTGTGTACAGTGTGGTCCCCTTAGTTGAGGAAAGATGTAGTAACATTAGAGGCACTTCAGAGGAGGCTCGCGAGATTGATGTCAGAGATGAGGGGTTTGTCGTAGGAAGGGAGATTGAACAGTTTAGGCCGATACTCTCTGGATTTCAGAAGAATGAGGGGAGATCAAATGGATGTATTCAAGATGATCAAAGGTGTGGATATCATCGATGTAGAGTGGATGCTTCCTCTTTTGAGGCATTCTGGGACGAGAGGTCATAGTCTTAGGATAACGGGGAGCAACTTTATAACAGAGTTGAGGAGAAACTACTCCTCCCAAACGGTTGTGAATCTGTGGAATGTGTTATCCCAGAGTGGGGTGGATGATGGGACGGAGAGTAAATTTAAGGAGGAGTTAGACAGATGTTTAACTGGCCATGGATTGAATAGTTGAGGGGAAAGAGCAGGAAAATGGGGGTGAAGAGCACATCAGCCATGATCGATGGTGGAGCAGACTCGATGGGCTGAATGGCCTATTTCCCCTCCTCCATCTTGTGAGCGTATGACCTACCTTTCACATGTGATCAACCATCTCACTACAGGAGACTCCACTCAGCCTGCTCCCTCATCTACTCCACATTAACACGGGGACCTCGAAATATTAATACTTTCCAAACAGGCGGTACAGGCGGCATGGTGGCACAGTGGTTAGCACTGCTGCCTCACAGCGCCAGAGACCCGGGTTCAATTCCCGCCTCAGGCGACTGACTGTGTGGAGTTTGCACGTTCTCCCCATGTCTGTGTGGGTTTCCTCCGGGTGCTCTGGTTTCCTCCCACAGTCCAAAGATGTGCAGGTCAGGCCATGCTAAATTGCCCCTATGTTAGATAAGGGGTAGATGTAGGGGTATGGGTGGGTTACGCTTCGGCGGGGCGGTGTGGACTTATTGGGCCGAAGGGCCTGTTTCCACACTCTAAGTAATCTAATCTAAATCAGACCCAAACCATCTTATTTGGTAAATTCTGACAACACGTTTTAATACCTTGCCATCCTTACTCCTTCAGTGATAAAGATTACTTCAGTTCAGGCCCAAATTAATAAATTATAAATATTTATGTCACAATCCTGGCCATTGAAAAATCAGCATCGATTTCTGAAGCCTATGACCACGTACACATTTCACAAAATTAATTCTATGGCTTGGCCTGTGTGTTATCAATGTCTTGTTCGGAGCACACAATATCAAGGGAATTGAGATGATATATTTACCGTGGTGGTGGCCATGATCGTAAGGTCCTGTGGAATAAAGAGATTTGAGTCAGTGTGTCTGGAGGCAATGGTTCCACATGTACAACATACAGTATTCCCAACTCGCAGCATTGTCAATGATCAGAAACGCTCACAGGGCTTTACATAAAGGCTGTACTGATCAGCAGGAGCTGTTACCTTCAGGTTGGAGGGTGAGATTTTCTTCAATGTTTGGGGAGATACTGAAAGGTCTACCCTGATCTAACTCTCTCTATTGTGTTCCAGCTTCTCTATTCAACTGAAAACCCTCAGCCTGTGGACAAGATTCCAAATTTTTTTGAACCTGCCAATGTGTGACAGTTCCAAATGGACAGATTACCTCAGCTCTGGTCAAATAACTGACACGTCCATGTCTCTGAGATCACCCTAGCTTTTATACTGGCCTGCTAGCTTTCGAAAAGCTTTGGGATGATGGAGATTTTGTTTTCACAGTTAAACAGCTTGCCATCCAAGTGCTCTGTAATAATGAAGGACAAGGAATTCACTGGAATCATATATTTACCATAATCCCCGTAACCACCTTTTCCTGTGGAGCAAACAGATTGGTGTTAGCCCTGACCGGTAAGAATACTTTGGAAAGCAGCATTTTAAATGCCTAACGCGTGTTAACTGTAACATGCAACCCTTCATTTCCAAATGATTCATCATCGACTTTAAAACAGCCAATTTGGTGTAAATCTATTGAACACATAGCCGAACACACTGACCCCAAAGGAATGGGGAGGTACCATACACTGAGGCCTCCTAATCCTGATACATTATATCCAGCTCTGTGATATACACTGAGTCTCTGCAAATCAGGATTGGCTGGCAAGGGTGAATCTATGATCTGATCAATCTGAAGTTCCTCTCTTGTAAATTAGTTTGAAATTGACCCAAAACATATTCCTAATCTCTAATGAATGGATTTGAACCTCATGGTGTGAACAAGTCTTTCTTTTGTTTTACATCCTCTGTTTTGTTCCAACTGCCTGGGGTCTGAGATGTTGGATGTGGAGGCTGGTGTGGTGGTAAGTGAGGGAAGGGGGCACCCTCTCATTGCTGAGGGAGGGAAGGGAAGGGGTGAGGGTGGAAGTGTGGGAGATGGATTGAACGTGGCTGAGGGCCCTGTCACCACGGTAACATGGGACTGTGGCTGAGGAGAAGGTGGAATAGATGTGATGGAGACGGAGAATGGGATGGAATCGTTATAGGAAGTGGGGTCTGAGGGTCTGTAATCTCTCTCTGTACAGACATTGGGAGTCGCTGGGTTTATAGTGTGCAGTCTGTCCCCAGAAATGGAAATACAGGCATGAAAATCCAATGGTTGAATGGACATTGTACAATATTCCCAACTTGGTGTGTTGTCAATGATGAGACAAGCTCGGATGTCTTCACATAGATTTTTTGTAAGTATTTTCAATCCAAGCTGGTCAGAGATTTTATACCACTGCTCTGCAGCAGGTGGGAGTAATCCTGGATCTCCAGGCTTAGATGTCAGGACACTACCACTGCAGCACAAGAGCCCTCAGGATTGGAGTTAATGGTGTACAAATGTCCCCTCGTACCAACTGCGCTTCAGCTGTCAACTATCTTGTGCACAGTGTGGTCCCCTTAGTTGAGGAAAGATGTCGTAACATTAGAGGCAGGTCAGAGGAGGCTCACGAGATTGATGCCAGAGATGAGGGGTTTATCGTAGGAAGGGAGATTGAACAGTTTAGGCCGATACTCTCTGGAATTTAGAAGAATGAGGGGAGATCAAATGGATGTATTCAAGATGATCAAAGATGTGGATAACATCGATGTAGAGTGGATGCTTCCTCTTTTGGGGCATTCTGGGACGAGAGGTCATCGTCTTAGGATAACGGGGAGCAACTTTACAACAGAGTTGAGGAGAAACTACTCCTCCCAAAGGGTTGTGAATCTGTGGAATGTGTTACCCCAGAGTGGGGTGGATGCTGGGACAGAGAGTAAATTTAAGGAGGAGTTAGACAGATGTTTAACTGGCCATGGATTGAATAGTTTAGGGGAAAGAGCAGGAAAATGGGGGTGAAGAGCACATCAGTCAGGATCGAGTGTGGAGCAGACTCGATGGGCTGAATGGCCTATTTCCCCTCCTCCATCTTGTGAACCTATGACCTACCTTTCACATGTGATCAACCATCTCACTACAGGAGACTCCACTCAGCCTGCTCCCTCATCTACTCCACATTAACATGGGGACCTCGAAATATTAATACGTTCCTAACAGACCCAAACCACCATATTTGGTAAATTCTGCCAACACGTTTTAGTGCCTTGCCATCCTTACTCCTTCAGTGATAAAGATTACTTCAGTTCAGGCCCAAATTAATAAATTATCAATATTTATGTCACAATCCTGGCCATTGAAAAATCAGCGTCGATTTCTAAAGCCTGTGACCACATACACATTTCATAAAAACACTTCTACATTTGGCCTGTGTGTTATCAGTGTCTTGTTCAGAGCACACAATATCAAGGGAATTGAGATGATATTATTTACCGTGGTGGTGGCCATGATCGTAAGGTCCTGTGGAACAAAGAGATTTGAGTCAGTGTGTCTGGAGGCAATGGTTCCACATGTACAACATACAGTATTCCCAACTCGCAGCATTGTCAATGATCAGAAACGCTCACAGGGCTTTACATAAAGGCTGTACTGATCAGCAGGAGCTGTTACCTTCAGGTTGGAGGGTGAGATTTACTTCAATGTTTGGGGAGATACTGAAAGGTCTACCCTGATCGAACTCTCTCTATTGTGTTCCAGCTTTTCTATTCAACTGAAAACCCTCAGCCTGTGGACAACATTCCACATTTTTTGAACCTGCTAATGTGTGACTGTTCCAAATGGACAGGTTACCTCAGTTCTGGTCAAATAACTGACGGGTCCATGTCTCTGAGATCACCCTAGCTTTTATACTGGCCTGCTAGCTTTCGAAAAGCTTTGGGATGATGGAGATTTTGTTTTCACAGTTAAACAGCTTGCCGTCCTAGTGCTCTGTCATAATGAAGGACAAGGAATTCACTGGAATCATATATTTACCATAATCCCCGTAACCACCTTTTCCTGTGGAGCAAACAGATTGGTGTTAACCCTGACCGGTAAGGATACTTTGGAAAGCAGCATTTTAAATGCCTAACGCGTGTTAACTGTAACATGTAACCCTTCATTTCCAAATGATTCATCATAGACTTTAAAACAGCCACTTTGGTGTAAATCTATTGAACACATAGCCGAACACACTGACACCAAAGGAATGGGGAGGTACCATACACTGAGGCCTCCTAATCCTGATACATTATATCCAGCTCTGTGATTTACACTGAGTCTCTGCAAATCAGGATTGGCTGGCAAGGGTGAATCTATGATCTGATCAATCTGAAGTTCCTCTCTTGTAAATTAGTTTGAAATTGACCCAAAACATATTCCTAATCTCTAACGAATGGATTTGAACCTCATGGTGTGAACAAGTCTTTCTTCTGTTTTACATCCTCTGTTTTGTTCCAACTGCCTGGGGTCTGAGATGTTGGATGTGGAGGCTGGTGTGGTGGTAAGTGAGGGAAGGGGGCACCCTCTCATTGCTGAGGGAGGGAAGGGAAGGGGTGAGGGTGGAAGTGTAGGTGATGGATTGAACGTGGCTGAGGGCCCTGTCACCACGGTAACATGGGACTGTGGGCTGAGGAGAAAGGTGGATCTTTCTCAGGCTCCTTTATGGAAAGTAGAATATATGTGATGGAGACGGAGAATGTGATGGGAGAAAGGGATGGAATCCTTCCAGGAAGCAGCGTGTTTGAGCGTATAATCTCTCTCTGTAAAGATTGTGGGAGTCGCGGGGTTTTTCGCACACTGGCCTGTCCCCAGAATTGAAAATACAGAGATGAAGGTATAACGCTTCTATGGACAATATATAATATTCCTAACTTGCAGCGTTGTCTAAGATCAGAAAAACTCATAGGTTTTTGCGTAGACTATTTTTAGGTATTTTCAAACCAGACTGTTGAGAGATTTTACACCACCGCTCTGCAGCAGTGGGAGTAATCCTGGATCTCCAGGCTTAGAGATCAGGACACTACCTCTGCTGCACAAGAGCCCTCAGGATTGGAGTTAATGGTGTACAAATGTCCCCTCGCACCAACTGCGCTTCAGCTGTCAACTATCTTGTGCACAGTGTGGTCCCCTTAGTTGAGGAAAGATGTCGTAACATTAGAGGCAGTTCAGAGGAGGCTCACGAGATTGATGCCAGAGATGAGGGGTTTATCGTAGGAAGGGAGATTGAACAGTTTAGGCCGATACTCTCTGGAATTAAGAAGAATGAGGGGAGATCAAATGGATGTATTCAAGACAATCAAAGGTGTGAATAACATCGATGTAGAGTGGACACTTCCTCTTTTGGGGCATTCTGGGACGAGAGGTCATAGTCTTAGGATAACGGGGAGCAACTTTACAACAGAGTTGAGGAGAAACTACTCCTCCCAAAGGGTTGTGAATCTGTGGAATGTGTTACCCCAGAGTGGGGTGGATGCTGGGACGGAGAGTAAATTTAAGGAGGAGTTAGACAGATGTTTAACTGGTCATGGATTGAATAGTTTAGGGGAAAGAGCAGGAAAATGGGGGTGAAGAGCACATCAGTCAGGATCGAGTGTGGAGCAGACTCGATGGGCTGAATGGCCTATTTCCCCTCCTCCATCTTGTGAACGTATGACCTACCTTTCACATGTGATCAACCATCTCACTACAGGAGACTCCACTCAGCCTGCTCCCTCATCTACTCCACATTAACACGGGGGCCTCAAAATATTAATACTTTCCAAACAGGCGGTACAGGCGGCATGGTGGCACAGTGGTTAGCACTGCTGCCTCACAGTGCCAGAGACCCGGGTTCAATTCCCGCCTCAGGCGACTGACTGTGTGGAGTTTGCACGTTCTCCCCATGTCTGTGTGGGTTTCCTCCGGGTGCTCTGGTTTCCTCCCACAGTCACAAAGATGTGCAGGTCAGGCCATGCTAAATTGCCCCTATGTTAGATAAGGGGTAGATGTAGGGGTATGGGTGGGTTACGCTTCGGCGGGGCGGTGTGGACTTATTGGGCCGAAGGGCCTGTTTCCACACTCTATGTAATCTAATCTAAATCAGACCCAAACCACCTTATTTGGTAAATTCTGACAACACGTTTTAATACCTTGCCATCCTTACTCCTTCAGTGATAAAGATTACTTCAGTTCAGGCCCAAATTAATAAATTATAAATATTTATGTCACAATCCTGGCCATTGAAAAATCAGCATCGATTTCTGAAGCCTATGACCACGTACACATTTCACAAAATTAATTCTATGGCTTGGCCTGTGTGTTATCAATGTCTTGTTCGGAGCACACAATATCAAGGGAATTGAGATGATATATTTACCGTGGTGGTGGCCATGATCGTAAGGTCCTGTGGAACAAAGAGATTTGAGTCAGTGTGTCTGGAGGCAATGGTTCCATATGTACAACATACAGTATTCCCAACTCGCAGCATTGTCAATGATCAGAAACGCTCACAGGGCTTTACATAAAGGCTGTACTGATCAGCAGGAGCTGTTACCTTCAGGTTGGAGGGTGAGATTTTCTTCAATGTTTGGGGAGATACTGAAAGGTCTACCCTGATCTAACTCACTCTATTGTGTTCCAGCTTCTCTATTCAACTGAAAACCCTCAGCCTGTGGACAAGATTCCAAATTTTTTGAACCTGCCAATGTGTGACAGTTCCAAATGGACAGATTACCTCAGCTCTGGTCAAATAACTGACACGTCCATGTCTCTGAGATCACCCTAGCTTTTACACTGGCCTGCTAGCTTTTGAAAAGCTTTGGGATGATGGAGATTTTGTTTTCACAGTTAAACAGCTTGCCATCCAAGTGCTCTGTAATAATGAAGGACAAGGAATTCACTGGAATCATATATTTACCATAATCCCCGTAACCACCTTTTCCTGTGGAGCAAACAGATTGGTGTTAGCCCTGACCGGTAAGGATACTTTGGAAAGCAGCATTTTAAATGCCTAACGCGTGTTAACTGTAACATGTAACCCTTCATTTCCAAATGATTCATCATAGACTTTAAAACAGCCACTTTGGTGTAAATCTATTGAACACATAGCCGAACACACTGACCCCAAAGGAATGGGGAGGTACCATACACTGAGGCCTCCTAATCCTGATACACTATATCCAGCTCTGTGATTTACACTGAGTCTCTGCAAATCAGGATTGGCTGGCAAGGGTGAATCTATGATCTGATCAATCTGAAGTTCCTCTCTTGTAAATTAGTTTGAAATTGACCCAAAACATATTCCTAATCTCTAATGAATGGATTTGAACCTCATGGTGTGAACAAGTCTTTCTTTTGTTTTACATCCTCTGTTTTGTTCCAACTGCCTGGGGTCTGAGATGTTGGATGTGGAGGCTGGTGTGGTGGTAAGTGAGGGAAGGGGGCACCCTCTCATTGCTGAGGGAGGGAAGGGAAGGGGTGAGGGTGGAAGTGTGGGAGATGGATTGAACGTGGCTGAGGGCCCTGTCACCATAGTAACATGGGACTGTGGCTGAGGAGAAGGTGGAATAGATGTGATGGAGACGGAGAATGGGATGGAATCGTTACAGGAAGTGGGGTCTGAGGGTCTGTAATCTCTCTCTGTACAGACATTGGGAGTCGCTGGGTTTATAGTGTGCAGTCTGTCCCCAGAAATGGAAATACAGGCATGAAAATCCAATGGTTGAATGGAAATTGTACAATATTCCCAACTTGGTGTGTTGTCAATGATGAGACAAGCTCGGATGTCTTCACATAGATTTTTTCAATCCAAGCTGGTCAGAGATTTTACACCACTGCTCTGCAGCAGGTGGGAGTAATCCTGGATCTCCAGGCTTAGATGTCAGGACACTACCACTGCAGCACAAGAGCCCTCAGGATTGGAGTTAATGGTGTACAAATGTCCCCTCGTACCAACTGCGCTTCAGCTGTCAACTATCTTGTGCACAGTGTGGTCCCCTTAGTTGAGGAAAGATGTCGTAACATTAGAGGCAGGTCAGAGGAGGCTCACGAGATTGATGCCAGAGATGAGGGGTTTATCGTAGGAAGGGAGATTGAACAGTTTAGGCCGATACTCTCTGGAATTTAGAAGAATGAGGGGAAATCAAATGGATGTATTCAAGATGATCAAAGGTGTGGATAACATCGATGTAGAGTGGACACTTCCTCTTTTGGGGCATTCTGGGACGAGAGGTCATCGTCTTAGGATAACGGGGAGCAACTTTACAACAGAGTTGAGGAGAAACTACTCCTCCCAAAGGGTTGTGAATCTGTGGAATGTGTTACCCCAGAGTGGGGCGGATGCTGGGACGGAGAGTAAATTTAAGGAGGAGTTAGACAGATGTTTAACTGGCCATGGATTGAATAGTTGAGGGGAAAGAGCAGGAAAATGGGGGTGAAGAGCACATCAGTCAGGATCGAGTGTGGAGCAGACTCGATGGGCTGAATGGCCTATTTCCCCTCCTCCATCTTGTGAACGTATGACCTACCTTTCACATGTGATCAACCATCTCACGAAAGGAGACTCCACTCAGCCTGCTCCCTCATCTACTCCACATTAACACGGGGACCTCGAAATATTAATACTTTCCTAACAGACCTAAACCACCATATTTGGTAAATTCTGCCAACACGTTTTAGTGCCTTGCCATCCTTACTCCTTCAGTGATAAAGATTACTTCAGTTCAGGCCCAAATTAATAAATTATCAATATTTATGTCACAATCCTGGCCATTGAAAAATCAGCGTCGATTTCTAAAGCCTGTGACCACGTACACATTTCATAAAAACACTTCTACATTTGGCCCGTGTGTTATCAGTGTCTTGTTGATAGATAACGATAATGAGGTAATTGAGATGATATATTTACCGTGATGGTAGCTATGATCGTAAGGTCCTGTGGAACAAAAAGATTTGTGTCACTGTGCCTGAAGGCAATGGTTCCATATGTACAACAAACAATATTCCCAACTCGCAGCATTATCAATGATGAGAAAAGCTCAGAGCGCTTCATGTAAAGGGTCTGAGCTGATCAGCAGGAGCTGTTACCTTCAGGTTGGGGGGTGAGAGTTTCTTTCATGTTCCGGGGAAGATACTGAATGTTCTAGCCTGATGTAACCCGGTCTATTTTGTTCCAGCTTTTGCATTGAACTTAAACTCCTCAGAATTGGCAAATTCTGCTCAAACCCACATGAGCACAAATCTTTGGATCTTCCCAATGTCAGACTGCTCCAGCTGGACAGATTACCTCAGCTCTGGTCAAATAACTGATATATCCATGTCTCTGAGGTCATCCTAGCTTTTACAATCACCTGAAAGCTGTCTAAAACCTTGGGGGTGAGACCACAACATACAGGAGCACAAATTAGGCCATTCAGCCCATCCATTCTGCTCCGCCATTCAGTCATGGCTGATAGGTTTCTCAACACACTATCCCACTTACTCCCCATAATCCTTGATCCCCTTTACAATCAAGAACCTATCTATCTCCATCTTAAATATACCCAATGACCTGGCCCCCACAGCCCTCTGTGGCAGGGAATCCCATAGATTCCCCACTCTCTGGCTGAAGACATTATTCCTTATCTCCGTTCTAGAAGCTCTTCCCTTTACTCTGAGGTTGTGCCCTCAGGGCCTAGTCCCTCCTCTCAATGGGAAACATCTTCCCAACATCCTCTCTGTCCAGGCTATTTGTTATTCTGGCTGTTTCAATTAGATCCTCCCTCATCCTTCTGAACTCCATTGAGTATAGACCCAGAGTCCTCAAACATTCCTCATAAGTTAAGGTTTTCATTCCTGGGACCATTCTCTGAACACGCTCTAAGGCCCGTCTATCCTTCCTGAGATATGGGGCCCAGACCTATACTCAATTCTCCAAATGTGGTCTGGCCAGAGCCTTATAGATCCTTAGAAATATATCCGTGCTTTTATATTCAAGTCCTTTCAGATTGCATTTGCCTTCCTAACCACTGACTTAACCTGCAAGTTTACCTTGAGAGAATCCTGGACTAGAACACCCAAGTCTCTTTGCAATTTCTGAATTTTCTCCCCATTTAGAAAACAGCCCATGTCTCTGTTTTTCCGACCAAAGTGCATGACCTCACACTTTCCCACATTGTACTCCATCTGCCACTTCTTTGCCCACTCTCCTAACCTGTCCAAATCTTTCTACAGCCTCCCCGCCTCCTCAATACTACCTATCCCTCTACCTATCTTTATATCGTCTACAAACTTTGCCAGAATGCTCTCCGTTCATTCATCTAGCTCGTTAATCTATCAAGTGAAAAGTTGTCCCATCACCGAGCCTTGTGGAACACCACTTGTCACCGGCTGCCATCCTGAGAAGGGCCCTTTTATCGCCACTCTCTGCTTCCTGCCAGACAGCCAAGTTTCTCTCCATGCTAGCACCTTACCTCTGACACCATGGGTCCTTATCTTCCTCACCAGCCTCCTGTGTGGCACCTTGTCAAAGGACTTCTTGTAGTCCAGTTAGATAACATCCATTGGCTCAACTTGGTCTATTTTGCTAATTACTTCTTCAAAGAATTCTTGCAGACTTGTCAGGCATGACCTGCCCTTGATGAAACTATGCTGACTTTGCCCTATTTTAACATACGCTTCCAAGTATTCGGAAATCTCATCCTTCACAATGGATTCCAGGATCTTACCCATGACCGAGGTTAGGTTAACTGTTCTGTAATATTCCATCTTTTGCATTACTCCCTTTTTCAACAGGCGATTTTCCAGTCCTCTGAGACCTTCCCTGACTCTCGCGATTCCTGAAAGATCACCCCACTAACGCCTCCACTATTTCTTCAGCGATCCACCTTAAAACTCTGGGGTGTAGTCCATCTGGTCCAGATTATTTATCCACCTTCAGGCCATTCAGTTTTTCTGGCACTTTCTCCTTGGCGATGGCCACCATACTCAGCTCTGCCTCCTCACTCTGTTGAATTTTTGGGATATTACTCATGTCTTCCACCGTGAAGTAATTATTCATTGCCTTGTTCCCCACTTCTCTCTCTCCAGTGTCATTTTCCAGCAGTCCAATGTCTCTCTTTTTGCCTCTCTTTTGCCCTTTATATATCTGAAGAAGCTCTTGCAGTCCTCCTTTACATTACTGGCTAGCTTACCCTCCTATTTAATCTTCTCCCTCCTTATTTCTGTTTTTGTTGCCCTCTGTTGGTATTTGTAAGCTTCCCAATCCTCTGGTTTCCCACAGCCCTTCCCCACATTATGTGCTTTCTCTTTTGCTTTCATACTATCCCTGCCTCCCCCAGTCAGTCATGGCTGCCTCGTCCTCCCTGTCCCATGCTTCCTTTCTCTCGGGATGAATCTTTGCTGTGTCTCCTGAATTACTCCCAGAATCCCCTGCCAATTGCTGTTCCCCTGCCTTTCCTGCCCAGCTCCACTCCCAGTCAATTCTCTCCAGCTCCTCCCTCATGCCTCTGTAGTTGCCTTTATTCAGCTGTACTACTGTAACCTCTGATTCTATCTTCTCCCTTTCACATTGCAGAGTAAATTCGATCATAGTATGGTCACCTTAAGCTCCCTGATCAAGTCTGCATCATTGTACAACACTAAATCCAGTGTTGCCTGTTCCCTTGTGGGCTCCACCACAAGCCATCTCAGAGACATTCCACAAGTTCCTTTTCTTGCAATTCACTACCAACCTGATTATCCTGGTCCCCCTGCATATTGAAACTCCCCCATGATCACTGTACCCTTGCCTTTCATACTCATCTTTTCTATCTCCTGGTGTATCTAGCACCCCAGTTCGTGACTACTGTTTGGAGGCCTGTACATAACTCCAGCTGTGGTTATTTTAACCAGTGCGGTTGCTCAATTCGCCCCATACAGATTCTATACCATCTGACCCTACGTTGTCTCTTCCTATTGGTTTAATTTAATTTCTCATTAACAAAAGTCAACCCCAACCCCTTTGCAAACCTACCTGACTTTTCGGTAGGTTGTATATCCTCGAATATTCAGCTCCCAACCCTGATCCCCTTGCAGCCACCTCTCCACGATGCCCACCACGTCATACCTACCTATTTCGGTCTGTGCCATAAGCTCATTTACCTTATTACTTAAACTGCGTGCATTCAGATATAACACCGTGAGCCCTGTATTAACCATCCCTCTTCTCGTTGTCATTCGTCTGTCCAGTGTGCTTGCAGTTTGATTGCTAACCCTGTCCATAAACCTACGTGTGTCTGTCCTGGAGATTTTAATAACCTCTCCTGAGTTCTGAACTCTTACCTCCTCCTTTAATTCAGATTTTTTAATGTCCCCAATAACTGAACCCTTCCCCCCCACCTCCCCATTTAGGTTAAAGCCATGTCTATTGCCCTTGTTTTGTGATTCACTCTGAGGTCCCAGCACAGTTCAGATGAAGACTGTCCCATTGTTCTTTCCCAGTACTGGTGCCAATGTCCCTTGAATTCAACCCCATTTCTCCCACACCAATCTTTGAGCCATACACTTACCTGCTTAATATTATTGATTCTGTGCCTTGGCTCGGGTGGTAATGCGGAGACTGTTACCTTTCATTTCTGCTTTTTTAGTGTAGCTCCTAGCTGTTCATGCTCCCTGGGCAGAACCTCTGCCCCAGTTTTATCAATGTAGTTGGTACCTACATTGTCCAGGACCACTGGATTTTTACCCTCCCAGTCCAGTTCCTCTGCAGCCCAGATGAGAGATTCCGAATCCGAGCACCAGGCAGGCAACCCAACCTTCAGGCCTCTCGATCCTGGTCACAGGGAATAGTGTCTATGCCTCGAACTATACTATCCCCAATTACAACAAGATTTCTCTTCTCTCCCCCCACCTGCACCCACAGAGCTGTGGTCAGTCAGCTCATCCTCCCTGCAGGTCCCATTCCCTTCCACACAAGGGCTAAGAATCCTGAATCTGTTGGATGACGGAGATTTTGTTTTCACAGTTAAACAACTTGCCATCCAAGTGCTCTGTAATAATGAAGGACAAGGAATTCACTGGAATCATATATTTACCATAATCCCCGTAACCACCTTTTCCTGTGGAACAAACAGATTGGTGTTAATCCCGACTGGTAAGGATACTTTGGAAAGCAACAACTTTAGTGCCTAATGTGTGTTAACTTTAATGGGTAACCCTTCTTTTCCTAATGATTCATCATTGAATTTAAAACAGCCACATTGGTTGTATTCTGTTGAACACGTAGGCGAACACACTGACATCAAAGGAATGGGGAGATACCATACACTGAGAGCCCTTTATCCTAACACATTACTGTACATCCAGATCAACTCTCTGACATTGTGAGAGAATTTGACCAAAATTGACACAAAAATGTGTGGTAGCAATTTTGTCACAAAGCTATTTTGGTCGTAAGACTTTAGCCTGCTTGCCGTAGTGCTGCCTGAGCCCTGGCTGAGAAATTCTGGTTTGATCACCAGGCTGCCCCTGCTCCTCAGTGCCATTAGGTAGGCCTCAGGCTTCATCATAGAATAGTGTATTGTTTCTCTCTGTCCCTGATTGGCTATTCTAGCCAAGCTGAACCTGCAGCGTAAGATAACATTCAGTTTTGCAGACATTAAAAAATGTAGGTCTGAACAATGTACGGAAAAGTTACAACAGCAATTAATGGGCAGTGGGCTTGTGTTTTACTGTATAACTTGTAACATTCTGTATTTCATTGGAATCATGTTGGACTTTGCTCTGAACGAAGATGTAATTCCCCGTGGCCACGATAAAGCTAGTTAATTGCTCAAGGTCTCGTCTTCTGACTATTTTGTTTTAAACAATTTGGCACAATATTTATTTTCCTCAACTGATATACATTGAGTCTCTGTAAATCAGGATTGGCTGGCAACGGTGAAGCTGAGATCTGATCAATCTGAATTTCCTCTCTTGTAAATTAGTTTGACATTGTCCCAAAACATATTCCTAATCTCTAACGAATGGATTTGAACCTCATGGTGTGAACAATTCTTTCTTTTGTTTTACATCCTCAGTTTTGTTCCAACTGTCTGGGGTCTGAGATGTTGGATGTGGAGGCTGGTGTGGTGGTAAGTGAGGGAAGGGGGCACCCTCTCATTGCTGAGGGAGGGAAGGGAAGGGGTGAGGGTGGAATTGCGGGAGCTGGATTGAACGTGGCTGAGGGCCCTGTTCACCACGGTAACATGGGACTATGGGCTGTGGAGAAGGTGGACCTTTCTCAGGCTCTTTTACAGAAGGTGGCATCGTCAGACCAGATGTGATGGAGATGGAGAATGGGATGGAATCCTGACAAGAAGTAGGGTGTGAGAGTGTATCATCTCTCTCCGTGCAGACTGTGGGAGTTGCTGAGTCTATAGCATCTAGGTTAGAGTGGTGCTGGAAAAGCACAGCAGGTTAGGCAGCATCAGAGGAGCAGGAGAGTTGATGTTTCGGGCAAAAGCCCTTCATCAGGAATGAGGGATGAAGGGTTTTTGCCCGAAACATCGATTTTCCTGCTCCTCGGATGCTGCCTGATCTGCTGTGCTTTTCCAGCACCACACTAATCTAGACTCTGATCTCCAGCATCTGCAGTCCTCACTTTCACCTGAATTTATAGCTTTTCCTCTGAAATGGAAACATAGACATGAAAATGCATTGGTTCCATGGACAATGTACAATATTTCTAACTTGCAGCATTGGCAATGATCAGAAAAGTTCAGAGGTCTTCATGTAGATTTTTTTGCAGACCTTTTCAAAACAGACTGTTCAGAGATGTGATGACTCTGGAGCAGATGGGAATAATCCTGGATCTCCAGGCCTAGAGGTCAGGACACTACCACTGCTACACAAGAGCCCTCAGGATTGGAGTTAATGGTGTACAAATGTCCCCTTGTACCAACTGCCCTTCAGCTGTCGGCTACCTTTCACATGTGACCAACCATCTCCCTAAAGGAGACTTAACTCATACCCTGCTCCCTCATCTACTCCACGTTAACACGGGGACCTCGAAATATTAATACTTTCCTAACATACCCAAACTACCATATTTGGTAAATTCTGCCAACACGTTTTAATACCTTGCCATCCTTACTCTTTTCAATGGGAAAGATGACTTCATTTCAGGGCCAAATTAATAAATTATAAATATTTATGTCACAATCCTGGCCATTGAAAAATCAGCATCGATTTCTAACGCCTATGACCACGTACACATTTCACAAAAACACTTGTCTATCATGTCCTTTGTGTTAGCAGATGTCTTACTTGCAGCAAACAATAAGAAGGTAATTGAGATGATATATTTACCATGTTTGTGGCCATGATCGTAAGGTCCTGTGCAACAAAGAGATTCATGTCACTGTGCCTGAAGGCAATGGTTCCATATGTACAACATACAATATTCCCAACTCGCTGCATTGTCAATGGTCAGAAAAGCTCAGAGCGCTTCAACTAAAGGCTCTGAGCTGAACAGCAGGAGCTGTTACCTTCAGGTTTGGAAGGTGAGACTTTCTTTCCTGTTCAGGGGCGAGATACTGAACGGTATAACTCTCTGCTTCCCCCAAGCGGAAAATGGGATGTTGTTTTTGTTTTTGGAGCTTGGGCTGAGACTCGTTGGAAGACTGCAGGAAGCCTGTGACAGGAGGGTTAACCAGGAAACATGATGGGAGGCAACTTGAAGCTTGGGCCCTTCCTTTGTGGGCAGAGCATAAGTGTTTGGCAAAACGGTACATTTCATCTCCCCAAGGCAGAGCAAATAGAGGGAGCTGCATATCGTAACCATAGAAACCACAGAAATGAGACAGCACAGAAGGGGGGCATTCGGAACATGGTCTCCACGCCCACTCAAAGACACTCAGATTTACTTTCTGATCCCATTTTTCCTGCACACCACCCATAGCCCTGCAGCTTACAGCACCGAAGGTACAGATCGCTGTTCTTTTTGAACGAGTTTCGGGTTTCTGCCCCCACGTAAAAAACAGATTTCCCATTGTCCCCCCCCCAACCCTTCTGCCGCTCACTTTGAATCGATGACCCTTGGCTTCTGTGCCAAGTGAAACAGGCCCCTCCTCTCTCCACTTTCTCCACCCCTCGCACTTTACGTGCACAGGTATCTCTGTCACGTCGCCCGCTCAGCCATCTCTGTCGCAAGGAAAACAACTCCAACCTCTCTAACCTCCCCTCCTCGTAACAATTCTCCAACCCTGGCAACATTCCTCTCTAGGTAAAAGCAATGACTGCAGATGCTGGAAACCAGAGTCCACATTAGAGTGGTGCTGGAAAAGCACAGCAGTTCAGGCAGCATCCGAGGAGCAGGAAAATCGACGTTTCAGGCAAAAGCCCTTCATCAGGAACACAGGCTTAAGCCTGCTCCACACTCTCTCCAGAGCAATTACATCACCCCTGTAACCCCTGACAGTTAAGCGGTGAACAGAACTGCACATAGTACTCTCGGAGCGGCCAGCTCAGAGTCATTATTATATCCCTACTTCTGCATTCTTTGCCTCCACTGATGAAGATGTCCTCTTTACAACCTTATCTACCTTGTTACACCACGGGGTAAACCCTCCTGCTTAATTTAAAACTAGCAACACAGAGAAGATTTATCCCGTGCAGTAATCTGTAAAATTCCGAGTGGCCAAGAACTATGCAAAGTAAAAATTAACAACTTGATTTCTTAAAATAAAACAGAGAATAATTAATGAAGCACTATTTACATTTTTTTTTCTCTAACCTATCTGTTACCTTCCCTTCTATAATACTAGTCTGATCAAACTCCCAATTAAGGTTCACAAAACAACACCTCCTATCTCAAAACCAGGCAGCTGTAGGTTCTTGCCTTCAGAATGGATGGCACGGTGGGTCAGTGGTTAGCACTGCTGCCTTACAGTACCATGATCCCAGATTCGATTCTAGCCTTGGGTGACTGTCTGTGTGGAGTTTGCACATTCTCCCTGTGTCTGCATGGGTGTGCTTCGGTTTCCTCCCATAGTCCAAAGATGTGCAGGTTAGGTGAATCGGCCATGCTAAATTACCCATAGCATTAGGCACATTAGTCAGAGGGAAATGGGACTGGTTGGGTTACTCTTCGGAGGGTCGGTGCGGACTTGTTAGGCCGAAGAGCCTGTTTCCACACTGTAGGGAGTCTAGTCTAATCTTACTGTGTCATCTTTTGTCCTTGTTAGGAATTTCTGTGTCACAGGTCACTGATCAAAAAGAGACTTTTAAGAGAGATTTTTTCAAGCAGTCTATTTATATGCTGGACTGTGGTAGTTCTCCTCTCAACTGTTCAAGTTTCCCTGGTCTTAGAGCTTCAGAGAATCGGATTATGTCATTGGCTTTTAAGATTGTCAATATACTCAGTTCAAACTTGACTGGAATTTGATATGTTTGGGTACTGATTGGTTGAATTCAAACTTGTTTTTGTCTCCAAGCAATGAACTAATCGATTGGTTCGACCCAGTGTTACATTGTTACCATTATTACTGAGTACACTTGGCGCTGTGTCCGGTAGTTCACCTTCTTTTAACTCTCTTAAAGGTATATCCACACCTTTGTAACAACCTGTACTGCTCCCTTTAGGAATCTGTGCACACCGAGATCTCTCATTCCATTTCCCTCTCACAGTATATTCCCATTTTCTGAATATTCCCTTTCCCTCTCGACTTTCCTAACTGCATTACCTCACACCTATCAGAGTTGAACTCCATCTGCCACTTGCCTGTCCATGCCACCAAGCCATCTATGCATTGTGGAGCTCATAGCTATCCTCTACCCCATCCATTACATGGCTAATGTTTTTGTGTCATCTGCAATTTTCCCATTTGTATTCAAATCCAAATCGTTAATTTATGAAACAAACAGCAGGAGGCCCAACACTGAGCACTGCAGGACCCCACGAGAAACAGCTTTCCATTGGCAAGGGTAGCCATCAACGCTTCGTTTCCCGTTACTAAGCCAATGTATCCAATTCAACACATTACCCGACATCGCATGGGCTTTTACCTTGTTTGACCAGTCTGTCATGTGGGACCTTAGCAAATGACTGGGGTTTGGATGGTGTGGAGGGAGAAGGTGATGACAGGGGAAGGTGCGAGGGGAGAGGGGATGTTGGGAGTGAAGGAGGAGCATTCCTGAGTGTCCCAGAGGGAACAGTCCTTGCAGTCCTTGACGGGGAGGGGAAGGGCTTATGTGTCTGGTCATGGAATCCCACTGGAGGTGATGGGATGTGTTGGAAATAATGGCTTACAATCCTTTGGATGTGGAGGCTAGTGTGGTGGTCAGTGAGGGGAGGGGGCACCCTCTCATTGCTGAGGGAGGGCAGGGAAAGGATGAGGGTGGAAGTGTGGGAGGTACATTGAACGTGGCTGAGGGCCCTGTCACCACGGTAACATGGGACTGTGGCTGAGGAGAAAGGTGGACCTTTCTCAGGCTCCTTTATGGAAGGTGGAACAGATTTGATGAATATGGAGAATGGGATGGAATCCTGACAGGAAGCAGAATGTGAGGGTGTATAATGTCTCTCTGTACAGAATGTGGGAGTCACTGAGTTTATAATGTGCAAGCAAATACAAGGTAATTGAAGTGATATATTTTCCGTGGTGTCCTGCAGTGCTCAGTGTTGGGCCTCCTGCTGTTTGTTTCATAAATTAACGATTTGGATTTGAATACAAATGGGAAAATTGCAGATGACACAAAAAAATTAGCCATGTAATGGATGGGGTAGAGGATAGCTATGAGCTCCACAATGCATAGATGGCTTGGTGGCATGGACAGGCAAGTGGCAGATGGAGTTCAACTCTGATAGGTGTGAGGTAATGCAGTTAGGTCCTGTGGAGCAAAGAGATTTGCATTAGTGTGTCTGGAGGCAATGATTCCATATTTCGAACTTGCAGCCTTTGGAATGACAGATATTTTGTTTTCACTGTTAAGCAACTTGCCAAGTGTATCTGAGAAATGAAGGATACAAAATTCACTGGAATCATATATTTACCATAATCCCCGTAACCGCCTTTTCCTGTGGAGCAAACAGATTGGTGTTAACTCTGACTGGTAAGAATGCTTTGGAAAGCGACATTTTAAATGCCGAAGGTGTGTTAACTGTAACAGGTAACCCTTCATTTCCTAATGATTCACCACAGACTTTAAAACTGCCACATTGGTTGTAGATCTGTTGAACATCTGGGCAAACACACTGACACCAAATGGATGTAGAGATACCATGCACTGAGTCCTCTTTATCCTGCCACGTTATACCCAGATCAGCTCGGTGATATGCATTGAGCCTCTGTAAATCAGGATTGGCTGGCAAGGGTGAATCTTATCAATCTAAATTTCCTCTCTTGTAAATTAGTTTAATGCAGTCCCAAAACATGGCCCCAATCTCCAACCTCATGGTGTGAACAAGTCTTTCTTTTGTTTTACATCCTCTGGTTTGATATAACTGTCTGGGGCTGTAGATTTCAGCTCACTCCTGTCTTGTTGCTTGTTCATAAATCAGCACGTTTGCAACCAACGATAACACAGTAATTGAAGTGATATACTTACCATGGTGGTAGCCATAATCGTAAGGTCCTGTGGAGCCAAGAGTTTTGTGTTAGTGTGTCTAGAGGCAATGATCCATGTACAATATTTAACATTCCAAACCTGCAGCATCGTCAATGGTCAGAAAAGCTCAGGGCTCTTCACCAGAACAGTCTGTGCTGACCAGCAGGAGGGTTGGAGGGTGAGATTTTCTTTAATGAACAGTCTACCTGGCATTCTATTGTCTGCCATTTGTTCTGTTCAGAACATATTCAACTGGATTGTTGCAATATCCTAACTGTTTCCCTTCACTGTGTCATGTGAGGACATGAATGTTGTACATTCCCCTTCAGAAACTAGCAAATATGGCCAAAGGTTGGAAAAGTGAGCAGGTATGAAAGCTCCGACATAATCTGCAGCCACCTGGCCCAACATATCACCCATGCCACCATTACCATCCAGCCAGGGGATCAACCCTGGATCAATGGAGGGCATGCCAGGAGCAGTACCAGGCATACTGAAGAATAAGGTGTCAAATTCGGTGAAGCCACCAAACAGGGTGACTTGCATTCTAAAGAGCATAGGCGGCAAGTGATAGACAGAGGTAAGTGATCCCACAACCATCAGATCAGATCTAAGCTCAGCAGTCCTGAATGGTGATGGACGATTCAACAACTCATTGGAGGAGGAAGCTCCACAAATATCCCAATCCTCAATGATGGAAGAGCCCAGCGCATCAGGGGAAAGGATAAAGCTGAAGTTTTCATCGCCATCTTCAGCCTGAAGTGCTGAGTGGATGATCCATCTCAGCCTCCTCCAGTGGTCCCCAGCATCAGGCTGGATAGTAATGGTGGAATGGGTGATATGTTGAGCCAAGTGGCCTTCAGCCAATTCAATTCACTCCTCTGGATGCTGCAAAGGCTACTGGTCCTGAGGACCTTCCAGCAATAGACTGGTGCTCCAGAAGTTGCTGTTCCCCTAGCCAAAGCTGTCTCAGTATGGTTGCGACACTGACCTGAGCTCTTCCATGTCTTTACCCCAACCCCCACACACCAGGCCGTGTTATCACATAGTCTGCTATTACGCACAACTCATTGCACCCCACCAACTCCCCATTAGTAGCCACTCACCCTCCGAGCCAGATCGGTGTCTACTCCTTTGTATGTCCAACGGGTCTTCTCTCTCTTTGGATTCTATCCTCACCGACCATTTAGGCCCTACCCCCTGCCCTATCTTCTGCATATAAGCCAACGTTATCCCGGGTACCATCAGTTCTGAAGAAGGGTCACTGGACCTGAAACGTTAACTCTGATTCCTGCCCACAGATACCGCCAGACCTGCTGAGCTTTTCCAGCAATTTCTGTTTGTGCGGCCCATGAACTGAGATCACCTTGCTGAGAGGTAGGGACTCTACTGCAGTGTCACAGGATCCCATCGTAATAATAGGATCCCATGATGCAAACGGTCAGCCTGTTCAGGCAAGACCTTGTGTACTTCTGGAGTACGTGGGACTGGAAGCTGGGACTCCTGGCTCAGAGGTAGGGACAATGCCACACACAAACTTGTACCGTGATGCCACTCAAGTTGCCAATCGCTGAAGCAATCACAACTTGGTGTGCCACCTGGAAATGACTGACCCCCACACCAACATGGGGATGCTTAGAATCTCAACATCCCCATTAAAAGATTCAATTCGTTTGTTCCTCCATTGAAACCCTCCAAACCTGGCAACATCCTTTCAAATCTTTCCTGAATCTTTTCAAGTTTCACAACATCCATCCTACAGCAGGGAGAGTGGAATTGAACACAGTATTCCAACGGTGGCCTCATCAATGTATTTTTATTTGAATAACACGTCCAATGTCCAGAGAAGCTTGTTACTAAACAGTAGAGGCAGACAGTTGTGCAGGGTCCCTGCTGGGACAGACAGCTGTGCAGGGTCCCTGCTGGGACACACAGCTGTGCAGGGTCCCTGCTGGGACACACAGCTGTGCAGGGCCCCTGCTGGGACACACTGTGCAGGTCCCTGCTGGTACACACAGCTGTGCAGGGTTCCTGCTGGGACACACAGCTGTGCAGGATCCCTGCTGGGACACACAGCTGTGCAGGGTCCCTGCTGGTACACGCAGCTGTGCAGGATTCCTGCTGGTACACACAGCTGTGCAGGGTCCCTATTGGGACATACAGCTGTGCAGGGTCCCTACTGGGACACAGAGCTGTGCAGGGTCTCTGCTGGGACACACAGCTGTGCAGGGTTCCTGCTGGGACACACAGCTGTGCAGGGTCCCTGCTGGTACACACAGCTGTGCAGGGTTCCTGCTGGGACACACAGCTGTGCAGGGTCCCTACTGGGACACACAGCTGTGCAGGGTCCCTGCTGGGACACACAGCCGTGAAGGTTCAGTACTGATTTGTTTCACCTCCCACATTTCAGCTGCCTTCTTTCTCTGCCTCCTTTTTGGAAGTGCTGTTGTTTATTCTCCAAATGTGTCCTAGCTAATGATTTGCAGAGGTGTACCATCGGCCCTTTCATTAACACTCTATGTCTTTATTTATAAACCCCATACAACAATACAACAGCTTATAAAACAGTCATTACTGCTCCAAAACTGCAAGGAAATCTGCTCCAACACTTGAAAATATCACAAAAAAGAAGGAGCTCTTAAAGTCACAATTCTTCCCAAACTCCATCTTGGATTACCCAGAATCCTTTCCAGAATCTACGAGTGACATTAAGAGAAACATATTCACTCAGAGAGTTGTTCGGATTTGGAATGTGCTTCCCGGGAGAATGGTGGAGGAGGATTCCATAGGAGGTTTCAAAAGTGATCCAGATAAATGTTTGAGAGACACAAAATTAGAAGGTTGTGGAGATGGGACTGGGGAATGGGTCTAGCTAGATATCACTCTCAGGGGCCAGTATAGACACAATAGATCGAATGGCCTCCTTCTGTCCACTAAAATTCTAGAACCCTCTGATTCTATGCCCACTGTTCTCTGTCCTACTTTCTGAAGCTGATGAAATGGGAGACATTTTGACATCACAGTTAAACAACTTGCCATTCAACTGGGCTAAAGAAGTGAATGACAGGAAATTCACTGGAATCATGTACTTAACATGATATCCATAACTGCCTTTTCCTATGGAGCAAACAGATTGGTGTTAACCCTGACCGGTAAACCCCTTGCTGAGATACTTGCATTATTGATAGCCACGGGTGAGTTACAAGAAGATCTGTCTAGGGTAGTGTTGGGATATCCAGGACTAGAGGGCGTAGGGTTAGGGTGAGAGGGAAAAGATTTAAAAGGGACCTAAGGGGTAACCTTTTCATGCAGAAGGTGGTAAGTGTATGGAATGAGCTGCCAGAGGAAATGATGGAGGCTGGTACAATTACAACATTTAAAAGGCATCTGGACGGGTATATGAATAGGAAGGGTTTGGAGGGATAATAGCCAAATGCTGGCCAATGGGTTGAGATTAGTTTAGGATATCTGGTCGGCATGGATGAGTTGGACCGGGGGATCTCTATGACATTATGAAAATAACTATAGCTCAGGAACAGGCCCTTCAGCCATTGAGTCTGTGTTGCTCAAAACCAAGTAGTGAACAGCCTGGTCTACTTCTGCACTGCAATGTCTAAATGCTTCTTAAACATTCGGCTTTCTGTCCCTACTACCCTGACAGTGGTGAGTTCCCTCACCCTCTGAATGAATTGGTTTCTCCTCACAATTCCTCTAACCCTCCAACCCCTTCCTATCGTCTACTCAGCATGGTCATTGATCCCTCAGTCAAGGGGAAATGTTTCTTCTGGGTCCCTGGTGACTTCTTTTCAATCATGGCCCCATCAGTTTCCTCAATTTCCAAGCAAAAATAAAACCCCGGTCTGTCCGCTTTCTCTTCATAGCCTAATCTCTCCAGCCCAGGGAGCATCCTGGGAAATCTGCTCTGCACCCTCTGCAGTGCAATCACACCTCCTCAGTAACGCGGAACCCAGAACTGCACACAATGCTCAAGCTGAGACTGAAACCAGTGCATGATCCGATTCCAGCAGAAGTCCCCTGCTCTGAAACGCTCTGTCTCAGCTCATAAAACCAAGGGCTCCTTCACCATTTTGTCTACCTGTCCACTATCTTCAGCGGCTTTTAAGTTATAAATATTTATGTTGTGATCCTATGATGGTCAAGGCAGTGAGACCAAAGAGTCTAGTTCAACAATGGAAGGGGGAGTGGCCAGTTCTCCCAGTTCAGCGCCTTCCTAGTTTGATTTAGCTGTGGCAGTCACAAGATACGTGAGTCCAGGAGAGTTACAAGCTTCAGTAAAGGATTCCTCTGACCCTCTGCTGAAATCTCCCTCCGGGTGTAGGTCCCTCCAGCCTGTAAGAATCTGTGTTTCAATTTACCTTTTTGCCAAGGGGTGCGTTTATGGGATGTTACTGGATTGGAACAGTTAGTTAGTAATAGTTACTGTATTGGGTCGGTTATAGTTGGGTTATTCTAACTTGCGCTTTCTTTTGTTCATGTTTCAACTGTCGTGTTTAAATCAATTCTGTTTCACTTAAAGCCGCGTGGTTTGACCAGCTGTATCACATCTGTAACACCCATTTCATATCTACCTTTAAAATAAGAAAATATTAGGGTCTAGGCTACCTTCTTCAAATATATTGAGGGGGTCAGGCTTGGTTCCATAATATCTTCAGTGATGGCAGGGGAAGGTGCCAGGGGGTGTGTGAGGAGATGCTGGGTGTAAGGGAGTATACCTCGGTGTCCCGGAGGGAACAGACCTTGCGGAAGGCAGACAGGGGAGGGGAAAGGAATATGTGTCTGGTCATGGAATCCCATTGGAGGTGACGGGATGCGTTGGAAATGGTGACCTACAATCCTGTGGATGCGAAGGCTGGTGTGGTGTTAAGTGTGCAAAGAGGGCATCCTATCATTGATGAGGGAGGGAAGGGAAGGGGTGAGGGTGGAAGTGCGGGAGATGGATTGAACGTGGCTGAGGGCCCTGTCACCACGGTAACATGGGACTGTGAGCTGAGGAGGAAGCTGGAACTTTCTCAGGCTCCTTTACGGAAGGTGGGACAGATGTTATGTAGACGGAGAATGGGATGGGAGAATGGGATGGAATCCTTCCAGGAAGCAGGGTGTGAGGGTGTATAATCTCTCTCTGTACAGATTTTGGGAGTTGCTGAGTTTATAGCACACTGGCCTGTCCCCCAGAAATGAAAATACAGACATGAAAATGCAATGGTTCCATGGACAATATAACATATTCCTACCTTCCACTATTATCAATGACCAGAAAGGTTCAGAGGGCTTCATATAGACCTTTTGTAGACATTTTCAAACCAGACTGTTGAGAGATTACACGCCACCGCTCTGGGGCAGTTGGGAGTAATCCTGGATCTCCAGGCCTAGAGGTCAGGACATACCACTGCTGCACAAGCGCCCTCAGGATTGGAGTTAATGGTGTACAAATGTCCCCTTGCACCAACTGTACTTCAGCTGTCAGCTACCTTTCACAAGTGATCAACCATCTCCCTAAAGGAGACTAAACTCATACCTGCTCCCTCATCTACTCCACGTTAACACGGGGACCTCGAAATATTAATACTTTCCTAACAGACCCAAACTACCATATTTGGTAAATTCTGCCAATATGTTTTAATGCCTTGCAATCCTTACTTTTTTCAATGGGAAAGATTACTTCAGTTCAGGCCCAAATTAATAAATTATAAATATTTATGTCACAATCCTGGCCATTAAAAAAATCAGCATCGATTTCTGAAGACGTAAACATTTCACAAAAAACACTTATACTCTGTATTATCAGTGTCTTGTTCACAGCCACCACCACGAGCTAATTAAAATGATATATTTTAATTAGCTCGTGGTGGTGGCTATAATCGTAATGTCCTGTGGAACAAAGAGAGTTGTCTTACTGTGTCTGGAAGCAATGCTTCCACATTTACAACATACAATATTCCAAACATCTCAATCATGGTCCCATCAGTTTCCTCAATTTCCAAGCAAAAATAAAACCCCAGTCTGTCTGCTTTCTCTTCATAGCCTAATCTCTCCAGCCCAGGGAGCATCCTGGGAAATCTGCTCTGCACCCTCTGCAGTGCAATCACATCTCCTCAGTCACGCGGAACCCAGAACTGCACACAATGCTCGAGCTTAGACTGAAACCAGTGCATGATCCGATTCCAGCAGAAGTCCCCTGCCCTTTACAGTCATAGAGTCATGGAGATATACAACACGGAACCAAACACTTTGGTTCAACTCACCCATGTCGACCAGATATACTAAATTAATCTAGTCCCACCTGCCAGCACTTGGTCCATATCCCTCCAAACCCTTCCTATTCATATACCCATCCAGATGCCTTTTAAATGTTGTAATTGTACCAACCTCCACCACTTCCTCTGGCAGCTCATTCCATACACGTACCACCCTCTGCGTGAAAAAGTTGCCCCTTAGGTCTCTTTTATATCTTTCCCCTCTCACCCTAATTCAATGCCCTCTAGTTCTGGACTCCCCCACCACAGGGAAACGACTTTGTCTATTTACCCTATCCATAAGACCATAGGACCATAAGATATAGGAGTGGAAGCAAGGCCATTCGGCCCATCGAGTCCACTCCGCCATTCAATCACAGCTGATGGACATTTCAACTCCACTTACCCGCTCACTCCCTGTGTCCCATAGTTCCTTACAAGGTCAAGAATTGATCAATCTCTGCCTTGAAGACATTTAACGCCCCGGTCTCCACTGTGCTCCGTGGTAGTGAATTCCACAGGCCCACCACTCTCTGGCTGAAGAAATGTCTCCTCATTTCCATTCCAAATTGACCCCCTCTAATTCTAAGGCTGTGCCCACAGATCCTAGTATCCCCACCTAACAGAAACAACTTCCCAGCATCCACCCTTTCTAAGTCATGCAGTACTTTGCCCGTCATGATTTTATAAACCTCTATAGGGTCACCCCTCAGCCTCCGACAGTCCAGGGAAAATGCTCTCTATCTCAGCTAATAAAGGCAAGGGCTCCTTATGCCCTCTTCACTATAAAACATAGAACAGTACAGCACAGAACAGGCCCTTCAGCCCACGATGTTGTGCCAACCACTGATCCTCATGTATGCACCCTCAAATTTCTGTGACCATATGTATGTCGAGGAGTCTCTTAAATGTCCCCAATGACCTTGCCTCCACAACTGCTGCTGCAACGCATTCCATGCTCTCACAACTCTTTGTGTAAAGAACCCGCCTCTGATATCCCCTCTATACTTTCCTCCAACCAGCTTAAAACTATGACCCCTCGTGTTAGTCATTTCTGCCCTGGGAAATAGTCTCTGGCTAACGACTCTATCTATACCTCTCATTACCTTGTATACCTCAATTAGGTCCCCTCTTCTCCTCCTTTTCTCCAATGAAAAAAGTCCGAGCTCAGTCAACCTCTCCTTATAAGATAAGCCCTCCAGTCCAGGCAGCATCCTGGTAAACTTCCTCTGAACCCGCTCCAAAGCATCCACATCTTTCTTATAATAGGGCGACCAGAACTGGACACAGTATTCCAAGTGTGGTCTAACCAAAGTTTTATAGAGCTGCAACAAGATCTTACGACTCTTAAACTCAATCCCCCTATTAATGAAAGCCAAAACACCATATGCTTTCTTAACAACCCTGTCCACTTGGGTGGCCATTTTAAGGGATCTATGTACCTGCACCCCAAGATCCCTCTATTCCTCCACACTGCCAAGAATCCTATCCTTAATGCTGTACTCAGCTTTCAAATTCAACCTTCCAAAATGCATCACCTCACATTTATCCAGGGTGAACTCCATCTGGCGCCTCTCAGCCCATTTCTGCATCCTGTCAATGTCCCGCTGCAGCCTACAACAGCCCTCGATACTGTCAACGACACCTCCAACCTTTGTGTCGTCTACAAACTTGCTGACCCATCCTTCAATCCCCTCATCCAAGTCATTAATAAAAATTACAAACAATAGAGGCCCAAGGACAGAGCCCTGTGGAACACCACTCACCACAGACTTCCAGGCAGAAAGTGACTTATAAATTATCTTAAGTGACTTATAAATAATATGTTTTTATGTTGTGATCCTTGAACAATTAGTGTCAATTTCCAAAACCTATCACCTTGTACACTGTAGTGATTGTAACATAGTCAGCCTGATTGGAGCTGTTATTCAGGGTCCACTCAGGGAGCTCTGGCTGACAGCTAGGAACAGGAGTGTCAGAGGTTCTGTTCATTCTGAGAGCTGGCTCTGAGGGAGCTAGGTCAGGGTTGGGGACTCTCCATGTGTATATAAAGGTTGACGGGAAACCTGCTCCTGTCCTATATCACTAAAACACTTCAACATCTTGCCCTCTCATACCATCTGTGTTTTGCTTGTCCAAAATGATATCAGGGTAACTGAAGGGAAGTGTTTATTGTAATAGCCAGAATCATGTGGGCCTGTGGAAGAAAGTTTTGATTAGATTAGATTTCCTACAGTGTGGAAACAGGCCCTTCGGCCTAACCAGTCCACACTGACCCTCCGAAGAGTAACCCACCCCCTTCTGACTAATGTACCTTACACTATGGATAATTTAACATGGCCAATTCACCCTGACCTGCACATCTTTGTGAGGAAACTGGAGCACCCAGAGGAAACCCACGCAGACATGGGGAGAATGTGCAAACTCCACACAGACATTCGCCAGAGGCTGGGATTGAACCTGGGACTCTGGCGCTGTGAGGCAGCAGTGCTAACCACTGAGCCACCGTGCTGCCCTTTTGTTTGTACTAATGTGTCAGGAGAGAAAAGGTTGGAGACCAACAATTTCAACACAGACACGTGCACTGATTTGCTGTTTTTGAGTTTTGCAGATTAGGTCTCACATTGGCCGTTACGTTAAATACCTCTTGATTACACTGCACATATCAATTTTGCTCATTCCACATTTTATTTTGCTCCCCTGCTCTAAGACATACATGTATGGTGGAAATGTCACTCAATGAGTTATTTTATATTGACAACATGGAGTGGATCCTTCCCATTCACTGCTCCATCCGAGGACATCGAGTCGTAGGGATGTACAGCACAGAAACAGACCCTTCGGTCCAACCCGTCCATGCCGACCAGATATCCCAACCCAATCTAGTCCCACCTGCCAGCACTCGGCCCATATCCCTCCAAACCCTTCCTATTCATGAAGCCCACACAGAACACAGAATATAGAGCAGTAACTGCACAGTAACGTTGTGCTGAACATGAGAAATGAAACTAATCCCTTCTGCCTGCACCTGGTCCATATCCCTCCATTCCTCACATATTCATGTGTTTACCTGAAAGCCCCTGAAACACCCCCTATCGTATCTGCCTCCACAACTACCCCCTGGCAGTGCATTCCAGAGTTCTACCCCTCTCTGTGATGAAAACTTGCCCCTCACATCTGATTTCAACTTTCCCTCCTTCACCACTTGTTTTTCAAGTCTGAGAGAAATGTTCTGATCATCAACCCTATCTATGCATCTCATAAATTGACAAACTTCTATCAACTCGCCCCTCAGCTTCCAGAGAAAACGATCTGAGTTTTTTCCAGCCCTTCCTTCTAGCTCATCCCCTCTCCTCCAGGCTGCTTTTCTGGTAAACCTCTTCTGCACCTTCTCCAAAGCCTCAACATCCTTCCTGTAATGTGGTGACCGGAAATGAACACAATACTCTAAGTCTTTTAAAGCTGCCACATGACATCCTACCTCTTGTACTCAATTTCCTGACTAATAAAGGCACGGCCCTAATCTCTAACGAATGGATTTGAATTCAATGGTTTGATTGTTTTAAATCCTCTGTTTTACTACAACTGTATGGGACAGTAGTTATTTTTCACATTGATAAGTTGGAAGATGGTATAACATTCTGAAAGCCACACAGTGATGGCGAGAGTACAGTGTTGTGAGAAGTTTTTAATCTGCTGCTCTCAAGCTATCAGAGTGAGATTTCTCTTCTTTGCTAATGGAGAGGAGGTCACATTGTGAACAACTCAGATTGATGTTACAATCCTTGCCTTTGAGAGATTAGCATCATTTTCTGAAGCCTGTGACCACCTTTCACAAAGACACGTGTACAACTTTTCCTGCGAGTTATCAATGTCATGTTCACAGTCAGCAATAACACAGTAGTTGAAGTGATAAACTTACCGTGGTGGTAGCCATAATCGTAAGGTCCTGTGGAGCCAAGAGTTTTGTGTTAGTGTGTCTGGAGGCAATGATCCATGTACAATATTTAACATTCCAAACCTGCAGCATCGTCAATGGTCAGAAAAGCTCAGGGCTCTTCACCAGAACGGTCTGTGCTGACCAGCAGGAGGGTTGGAGGGTGAGATTTTCTTTAATGTTCAGCGGGAGATACTGAATGGTCTACCTGGCATTCTATTGTCTGCGATTTGTTCTGTTCAGAATATTTTCCACTCCATTGTTGCACCTTTGAAAATTAACCTTAACTCCCAATGATTACTCATACTCTATCTGAATTCTGGTGAGGAACCTACTATGCAGAGATTTAAAAGGTGAAGTGAATTCTTTTTTTGGTAAATAATGATTCAAAACGAAATTTATAAATATCCTCTCATTGTCTGTGCATAACTACAGTAGTAGTGTGAAAGGTGGTGAAAGCATCATGTTTGTAGTTGGATTACATGCTTTAACTCTTCCACTGATGGTTGAGAATATGTCTTAAGGTGTCCCTTTGCTAAAGACTATTCATAGAGTCATAGAGATGTACAGCATGGAAACAGACCCTTCGGTCCCACTCGTCCATGCTGATCAGATATCCCAACCCAATCTCGTCCCACCTGCCAGCACCCGGCCCATATCCCTCCAAACCCTTCCTATTCATATACCCATCCAAATGCCTCTTAAATGTTGCAATTGTACCAGCCTCTACCACTTACTCTGGCAGCTCATTCCATATACGTACCACTCTCTGCATGAAAAAGGTGCCCCATAGGTCTCTTTTATATCTTTCCCCTCTCACCCTAAACCTCTAGTTCTGGACTCCAAGTCTGGCAAGACAATGAAGGGAAATATTTTGTACTTTGCTCATATATTCTCAATCTGCGCTTGCATATACTGTGAGTCAACCTAACCAGGTGGAACGTGAACCGAGATCACCTTGCTCAGAGGGAGGAACACTACAGCAGTGTCACAAGATCCCATAACAAGAAGAGGATCAGATGATCTGAGTCAAAATGTTCAGGCAGGAAAGTACACTCGACTGGAGTACATGGGACTGGAACCTGGGCCTCCTGGCTCAGAGGTAAGGACACTACCACACACACACACAAACTTGTCGCTCAATACCACTCCGGTTGCCAATCACAACTTGGTGCCTCAGTTGGAAATGACCAACTTCTACACACCAGAACAGTGCTGCTTTGGAACCAACAGTCCCCTTTAAAGACTCAGTTTGTTCGTCTGCTGTGCTCCAATACATAGGAGAGTCAACGTTCCCTCTCAGAGTGTATCGCAATTGGGGGGGAGGGTCTGTGTAATGTTGCTGTCACATGTGCTTTCATCAAGCTTTCGACTGCTGTCTCATTGGGAACAGGGAGCCAATCCATCAGAATGTCCCATTATTGCTTTTGTCCAAAACCTTTGCAAATATAGATTGAATTCCCTCCAGTGTGGAAACAGATCCTTTGGCCCAACAAGTCCACAATGACCCTCCGAAGAGTAACCCACCCAGACCCATTCCCCTACCCTATATTTACCCCTGAATAATGCACCTAACACTATGGGCAACTTAGCATGGCCAATTCACCCTAACCAACACACCCTTGGACTGTGGGAGGAAACCAGAGCGCCCGGAGGAAACCCACGCAGGCATGGGGAGAATGTGCAAACTCCACACAGGCAGTCGCCTGAGGCTGGAATCGAACTGGGGTCCCTATTGCTGTGAAGCAGCAGTGCTAACCACCGAGCCACCGTGCCACCAAAATATCTTTCACAACTCACCACAAACGCTCCATCATATGAACAGTATTGAACTAACGAAGCAAAAATAGCCATTTAGGGATCAGTGACCAGGACAAACCCTGATCCAGCTCTCTGTATTTTGCTGCAGCTTCTGAGTCGTGCTGAATGCCTTCAGACTCGGCAAATTCAGAAGCACAACCATATGTTGAGCTCATGTGTACAATGTTCAAAACCTTTGACTCTTCCCAATGTGTGACCGCTCCAATTGGACACATTAGTTCAGTTCTGGTCAAATGATCAATATATTGGTACATCTTTGAGGTGTGTGCAAAAGCAGAAGGAGCACAGGACTCAATGTACATGATTCTCTTAAGGTGACCAGATAAGTTAAAACAGTTGTAAAGAAAGTTGACAGGCGTTTGGGTTTATAAACAGAGACATAGAGTACAAAAGCAATAAAGGATAATGTATAAAATATAATGTATTGTATTTTAATTATAAAATATAAAAAAGTATAAAGTATAAAATCGATACTACATCTCTACAAATCATTAGATTAGATTAGATTAGATTACTTACAGTGTGGAAACAGGCCCTTCGGCCAAACAAGTCCACACCGCCCCGCCGAAGCGCAACCCACCCATACCCCTACATCTACATCTACTCCTTACCTAACACTACGGGCAATTTAGCATGGCCAATTCACCTAACCTGCACATCTTTGGACTGTGGGAGGAAACCGGAGCACCCGGAGGAAACCCACGCAGACACAGGGAGAATGTGCAAACTCCACACAGTCAGTCGCCTGAGGCGGGAATTGAACCCAGGTCTCTGGCGCTGTGAGGCAGCAGTGCTAACCATTAGTTGGACCACATTTGGAGTATTGTGTTCAGGTCTGAGTACTTTATTAGAGCTCTGGAGAAAATGCAAAGGAAATTTATGGAAATGAGGGATTTTGCATACAAGAAGTGATTGGCGAGATTTCATTGGAGCAGAGAAGTGATCTTATTGAGGCGTTCAAAATTATTATCAATTTTGACAGGGTAAAGAAAGATAGTCTTATTCCACCCATTGGTATTCTGTAACCCGGGGTTACAGTTTTGTCAGCTCAAGTCACAGAGATGCACAGCAGGGCAACAAACTTTGAATTAGAATCCCTACAGTGTGGAAACAGGCCCTTCGGCCCAACAAATCCACACCGACCCGCCAAAGAGCAACCCCGCCCAGACCCATCCCCCTACCCTATATTTACCCCTGACTAATGCAACTAACCTATACATCCCTGAACACTACAGGCAACTTAGCATGGCCCACCTTTGGAGTGTGAGAGGAAACTGGAGCACCTGGAGGAAACCCCAGTAGACACGGGGAGAATGTACAAACGCCACACAGTCGCCCGAGGACGGAATCTAACCTGGATTGCTGGCACTGTGAGACAACAGTGTTAACCACTGAGGCACCATGGGACCCTCAGTCCTTTGGTCCAATTTGTCCATGCTGACGAGATATCCTAAATTAATCTAGTCCCATTTGCCATCACTTGGCCCATATCCCTCCAAACCCTTCCTATTCATATACCCTTCCAGATGCCTTTTAAATGCTGTAATTGTACCAGCCACCACCACTTCCTCTGGCAGCTCATTCCATATATGTACCACCTTCTGTGTGAAAAAGGTGCCCCTTACATCCCTTTTAAATCTTTCTGCTCTCACCCTAAACGTATGACCTCTACTTTTGAACTCCCCTACTCTGGCAGCAAGACCTTGTCCACTTACCCTATCCATGCCCCACTTGATTTTATAAACTCCTATAAGGTCACCCCCCGTGTCTGACACTCCAGGGAAAACATCCACAGCATATTTAGCCTCTCCCTGTAGCTCAAATCCTCTTAACCTGGCAACATCCTTGTAAATCTTTTCTGAAACCTTTCAAATTTCACAACATCCTTCCTATAGGAGGGAGACCAGAATTACACGTAGTATTCCAAAGGTGGCCTAACCAATGTATTTTTCTCAGAGTGAACTCTGATATCCAGAGATACTTGTTACTAAACAGTAGAGATAGACAGCTGTGCTGGGTCCCTGCTGAGACAGACAGCTGTGCAGGGTCCCTACTGGGACACACAGCAGTGCAGGGTCCCTGCTGGGACAGACAGCTGTGCTGGGTCTCTGCTGGGACACAGAGCTGTGCAGGGTCCCTGCTGGGACAGACAGCTGTGCTGGGTCCCTGCTGAGACAGACAGCTGTGCAGGGTCCCTGCTGGGACACAGAGCTGTGCAGGGTCCCTGCTGGGACAGACAGCTGTGCTGGGTCTCTGCTGGGACAGACAGTTGTGCTGGGTCCCTGCTGGGACAGACAGCTGTGCAGGGTCCCTGCTGGGATACAGAGCTGTGCAGGCTCTCTACTGGTACACATAGTTGTGCAGGGTCCCTGCTGGGACACATAACTGTGCAGGGTCCCTGCTGGGACAGACAGCTGTGCAGGGTCCCTGCTGGGACAGACAGCTGTGCTGGGTCCCTGCTAGGACAGACAGCTGTGCAGGGTCCCTGCTGGGATACAGAGCTATGCAGGCTCCCTGCTGGTACACACAGTTGTGCAGGGTCCCTGCTGGGACAGACAGCTGTGCAGGGTCCCTACTGGGACACACAGCTGTGCAGGGTCCCTGCTGGGACAGTCAGCTGCGCAGGGTCCCTGCTGGGACACACTGTGCAGGTTTAGTCCTCATTTGTTTTGCCTTCCACTTGACATCTGCTTACTCCCTCTTTCCCCTATTTTTGAAGTGCTGTTGTTTTAGCGTTCCATAAAACTTGCAACAGCTTTTATTTAGACAACAATGTAAGAGCTTATAAAACATTTATTACTGCTCCAAAATTTCAAGGAAATCAGTTCCAAGGCTGACAAAAAAAGACTCAAAAAAGGAGCAGCTCTTCCAATCACCATTCACGCCTGTCCTCCATCTTGGATTCCCATGGAACTTTCACAGAGAGGTACGGGTGAGTTAAAGAGAGTTGTTCGGATTTGGAATGTGCTTCCCGGGAGAATGGTGGAGGAGGATTCCATAGGAGGTTTCAAAAGAGATCCAAATAGATATTCAAAATAGAAGAAGTCAGAAGGCTGTGGAGATGGGACTGGGGAATTGGTCTAGCTAGATATCTCTCTCAGGACCCAGTATAGACTTTTTCCCCAGGTAAGACAGAGTGTTACAAGGGGATATGAATTTAAGGTGAAGGGTGGAAGGTATAGGGGAGATGTCAGGGGTAGGTTCTTTACTCAGAGCGTGGTGGGGGCATGGAATGCGCTGCCCGTGGGCGTGGCAGAGTCAGAATCATTGGCGACCTTTAAGCGGCAATTGGATAGGTACATGGATAGGTGCTTAAGCTAGGACAAATGTTGGGCACAACGTCGTGGGCCGAAGGGCCTGTTCTGTGCTGTATTGTTCTATGTTCTATGTTCTAGACACAATAGATCGAATGGCCTCCATCTGTCCACTAAAATTCTAGAACCCTCTGATTCTATGCCCACTGTTCTCTGTCCTACTTTCTGAAGCTGATAAAGTGAGAGACATTTTGACATCACGGTTAAACAACTTATCGTCCAACTGTGTTAAAGAATGACAGGAAATTCACTGGAATCACGTACTTACCATGATATCCATAACCGCCTTTTCCTGTGGAACAAACAGATTGGTGTTAACCCTGACCGGTAAGGACGCTTTGGAGAGCAGCATTTTAAATGGCTGTCAGGGAATCATGGAGTCATTGTGATCAGGTGTACCCCGGAACTCTGTGGGGACCTCGGGAAGTGATTGCTGGGCCCCTTGCTGAGATATTTGCATTATTGATAGTCATGGTCAGTTGTCAGAAGTTGTGCCTGGGGTAAGGTGGGGGAGTCCAAAGTTAGAGGGCATAGGTTTAGGGTGAGAGGGGAAAGATTTAAAAGGAACCTAAGGGGTAACGTTTTCACACAGAGGGTGGTACGTGTATGGAATGAGCTGCCAGAGGAAGTGGTGGAGGCTGGTACAATTACAGTATTTAAGAGGCATTTGGATGGGTATATGAATAGGAAGCGTTTGGAGGGATAGGGGCCGGGTGCTGGCAGGTGGGACTAGATTGGGTTGGGATATCTGGTCGGCATGGACGGGTTTGACTGAAGGGTCTGTTTCCGTGCTGTACATCTCGATCACTCTAATCCCATTTTTCCAGCTCTTGGCCCACAGTCTGGCATATAGATAGATAGATGAGATTAGATAAGATTCCTTACAGTGTGGAAACAGGCCCTTCGGCCCAACAAGTCCACACCGACCCTCCAAAGAACAACCCACCCAGACCCATTCCCCTACATTTACCCCTGCCCCTAACACTGCAGGCAACTTACCATGGCCAATTCACCCTTTCCTGCACATTTTTGGACTGTGGGAAGAAACCGGAGCACCCACAGGAAACCCACGCAGCCACAGGGAGAAACTCCACTTGGACAGTCGCCCGAGGCTGCAACCGAACCTGGGTCCCTGGCGCTGGGAGGCAGCAGCACGAACCACTGAGCCATCGTGCTGCCACTATGTCATCAATGTTAGGAAGGCCTCTGCCTCTACTACCCTCACAGCGTGCGTGTTTGAGATTCCCACCACCCTCTTTTTGAAAAAAAACATGAGTTTTATGTTTCTTCCTCCGAATGAACTGGAAAATGTTTGTTTCCCTGACGCTCTCTGAATTCATCAGTGTGGCGTGCAAAGACTGGACTTCGAAACGAAGTAAAGCTATCCGAACTATCTCGTTTCCATGGTTTTTTTTTTCGCTACTCCCTCAGGTGGGTGGGAGCTGCTTCAGATGTTTGGCTGCGTGAGACCCCTGAGTGTTGGTGAAGGTAGAGATTACTGAACCAGTTCATGAAATCATGAGAGGCATGGAAAGGGTAAATAGACAAGGTCTTTTGCCTGGGGTAGAGGAGTCCAGAACAAGAAGGCATAGGTTTAGGGTGAGAGGGGAAAGATTTCAAAGGGACCTAAGAGGCAACTTTTTCACAGAGAGGGTGGAATGGGCTGCCAGAGGAAGTGGTGGAGGCTGGTACAATTGCAACATTTAAGAGGCATCTGGATGGGTATATGAATAGGAAGGGTTTGGAGGGATATGGGCCCGGTGCTGGCAGGTGGGACTAGATTGGGTTGGGATATCTGGTCGGCATGTTCGGGTTGGACCGAAGGGACTGTTTCCGTGCTGTACACCTCTATGAGTCTATGACTATCGAAGATTATTTTGGATTTTTGACCTCGCCCACAAAGGAAACATTTCTCCAGTATACACCAACGCAAAGAGAAGTTAGCCCTTTCATACTGTAACAGAAACAAGTGCTGATTGGTTGGCAAGTGATTGATGGATATGCAGCAATTTGAAAATCCACCCCATTCATTAATGGCTGCAGAGGCACCCGAGGGAGGAAGCAGGGTCCCTTATCGACACAGCTACCTTGGAAGATTTTCGCATAAAAGTTTCAATGCAAGTAAAGTTGCAGGATTGAAATTCATACCTGGCCCGTAGTAGGGATCATGTTTCGCAAGAGGTGCTGAGGAGGAAAGAGAGTTGTGTTAGCATGGTAGTTCTGAGCACCCATGTGGTACAGTGGTAGTGTCCCTCATGCTGAGCCAGGGAGGTCCAGCTTCAAGCCCCATCTGCTCCAGAGGTGTGTCTTCACATTTCTGCACAGATTAGATTAGATTGATTAGATTATTTACAGTGTGGAAACAGGCCCTTCGGCCCAACAGGTCCACACCGACCCACCGAAGCGCAACCCACCCAGACCCATTCCCCTACACCTAACACTACAGGTAGTTTAGTATGGCCAATTCACTTAACCTGCACATTTTTGGACTGTGGGAGGAAACCCACGCAGACACAGGGAGAATGTGCAAACTCCACACAGACAGTTGCCTGAGGTGGAAACTGAACCCAGGTCTCTGACACTGTGAGGCATCGGTGCTAACCACTGTGCCACCATGCCGTTGTCTCAAAAATATCTGAGGACAGCCTTTGATAAGTCACATAGAGCACTCCTGGCATTGTTCAGTGTGATAGAGGGATCGGAAAATGACAGCCTGGCCACATAGGGGCACTTCTGCAGATGGTGCCAATTTATACCAATGTCAGCCCGCTGAGTTTCTGATGTAGTTAGTTCAATGGATTACAACAAGTTAACTTGTCTTAATTTTTATTAGATGTATTATGACACATCTGAATAGCCACTATTTCTTGAGGTGGGGCTTGAAATCCTGATCTTCTTGGCCACAGATAAGGCACATATACCGCAATATTTCAAGACACTTAACTATTTTATCTTGCGTTCATGTCAAACATATTGCTTAAGGGTCAGTCAATCTCCTTCTGAGAGTTGAATCCCAAGCTTTGAAGAGCACCTATTTGAGGCAATTGCATCAACATAATCTTTCCCATTGTTGTGATGAATTGTGTGAACGTGGATCTTTTCCTGGTCACACCATTTTTGTTTGGAGGTGACACCAGCCATGTGTGAGCAGTAACATTGACAGATGACTCAGGCTAACCAAATGGGCTGGGAACCTAGGGGAAGATGGAGCTCTGGGGAGAGCGTTATCCAATTTAGGACCGAGCAAAAAAAGACACACAGGAAGACTTTCAAAAAGGTTCCTCCCACAAAGATGTGTAGGTTAGGGTGATTTGGTCACGCTAAATTGTCCATAGTGTACAGGGATGTGTAGGTTAGGTGCACTAGTCAGGGGGGAATGTAGAGTAATAGGGTAGGCTCTGGGTGGGTTACTCTTCGGAGAGTTGATGTACACTTGTTGGCCTGTTTCCACACTGTGGGGATTCTATGCGATGTGAAGTTATTATGGAACTGACAAATGAAATGTCAGCCTTCAAAGCAAAAGCAGGAAGTGACCCAGGACTTCAACACACCGTGCCTTAGAGAAGCTGTTAAATTGCAGCATCAGCTGGGTCTCAGAAACTACTTTATGATCTGTGAAACAGAAACCTAGAAACCAGAAGCGAGAGTAGGCCATTCGGATCTTTACAGTCTTTCAGCTTGATCCTGACTGACCCTCTATCCCAACCCCACCTTCCCATACCCCTTAATGCTTCTAAATCCTCAAAAATAAAGCTATCTCATTTTTGAATTAATTCAGTGACCCACTCCCCTCTGCGACCAAGAACATAAAGAGCAGGACAGCACAGGAAAGGCCCTTTGGCCCTCCAGGCCTGTGCTGATCATCATGCCCTTACTAAACTATGAAACAAACCTCCTGCACTTTTTCGGTCCATAGTCCTCGATTCCTTCCCTGTTCATGTAACCACTCTGATGTTTCCAGCCCCCTCTTCTGGAAGTGTGTTCCAGGCTCCTATCACTCTCTGTGTGAAAAACTTCCCCCTTAAACTTTCCCCCTCTCACCTCGAACCTGTGTCCCCGTATAATTGAAACTTCTCACCTGGGGAAAAATCCTTTATCCGCCCTGCCTATGCCCCTCATAATGGTGTAGACCTCTATCAGGTCTCCTCTCAACTGCCATCTTTCCAGTGAAAACAATCCTAGTCCTTTTAACCTTTCCCTATAGCCAATGCCCTCGGGACCAGGCAACATCCTGCTGAACCCTTTCTGCACTCTCTCCAAAGCTTCCAAGTCCATCTGCTGAGTGCGGCGACCAAAAGCGCACGCAATACTCCAAATGCGGCCTAACAAGGGTTTTATATTGCTGGAATATGGTTTGCCAAGTCCCTGCCCCAACTGATGAAGGGAGCATGCCATATGCCTTCTTCATCACCCTGCCCACCAGCGGTGCCAGTTTTAGGGAACTGTGGACCCGCACACCCAGTCCCGTGGTCATGAATGTGGTGGCAAATTCCACAGGTTTACCTTCCACCCCCAACATCTCCTGCTGAGTGAAAAAAATCTTTCCTCATCTCAGTCCTAAATGATGTACCCTGTATTCTGAGGTTGTGACCATGGTTTTAGATACCCCAAACCCAGAGAAAACATTTCCTGTGTTGAATCTGTCCAGCCCTATTCGACTTCCATACGTCTCAATCTGAGTGCCTCCCACCCTTCTAACAGATACAAGCAGACTAAGTTCTCCTCATAGGACAGTCCTACCATCCTTAATGTGCAGCTCCGTCAACATCTGGTGCACACCTCGATGGAAAGTATATCCTTCCTCAGGTAGGGAGACCAAGCCTGCACACCATAGTCCAGGTGTGGGGATCAGAGTGGTGCTGGAAAAGCACAACAGGTCAGGCAGCATCTGAGGAGCAGGAAAATCGACGTTTCGCGAAGGAGCCCAATTCCTGATGCTGCCTGAACTGCTGTGCTTTTCCAACACCACTCTGAGCTTGACTCTGATCTCCAGCATCTGCAGCCCTCACTTTCGCATAGTCCAGGTGTGGTCTCACCAAGGCCCTGTTTAACTGAAGCAAGATATCCCTACTGACACTCACAGAGATGTACAGCACAGAAACAGACCCTTCGATCCAACTCGTCCATACTGACCAGGCATCTGAAATTAATCTAGTCCTGTTTGCCAGCACTTGGCCCATGTCCCTCTAAACCCTTCCTATTCATATATCTATCCAGAGGCCTTTTAAATGTTGTCATTGTACCAGCCTCCACCACTTCATTCAATACATGCAGCACCCTCTGCGTGGAAAAATTGCCCCTCAGGTCCCTTTTAAATCTTTCCCTTCTCATCCTAAACCTCTGCCCCTCTAGTTCTGGACTCCCCCCACCCCAGGGAAAAGACCGTGTGTTTACCCTCTCCTTGTGATTTTGTAAACTTCTGTAAGGTCACCCCTCAACGTCCAACGCTCCAGGGAAAACGCTCTAGCCCCATCCTGTTTAGCCTCTCCCTGTAGCTCAAATCCTCCAACACTGGCTCAAAACTCCTTATGCATTTTGTTGCATACCTTGATGCTGTGAAATAGATTAGATTAAATTCCTTACAGTGTGGAAACAGGCCCTTCGGCCCAACAAGTCCACACCGTCCCTCCGAAGAACAACCCACCCAGACCCATTTCCCTCCGACTAATGCACTGAACACTCTGGGTGGTTTAACTTGGCCAATCCACTCTAACTTGAACATCTTCGGAGTGTGGGAGGAAACCGGAGCACCCGGAGGAAACCCACGCAGACACGGGGAGAACGTGCAAACTCCACACAGTCAGTCGCCCGAGGGCTGGAATCAAACCTGGGACCCTGGTTCTGTGAGGCAGCAGTGCTAACCACTGAGCCACCGTGCCACCCTAATAAAATGGCATTCTGTTTCCAGCCTATATCATCCACTTTGTGCAACAGACTTCAATGCGCGAAATCATTCCAGCGCCGAGCAGCTTTGTCGGTGTAGGCATTGGTTTGCTCAGTTGGCTCAGTTGCGAACAGCATGGGGTCAATTCCCACAGTACCTGGTGTCACCATGCAGAACGCACCTTTTTGCACTCACTCCTCCTGCCTGCCATGTTGTGCCCCCACCCCCCAGGTTAAACTTGCCACCAGTCGTGTCTCTCTGAAAAGAGAGAGTAGCCCGCAGGGATACTCAGGGGTAGCGAACTGCTCAAGCTCCCTTTAAATGGCACGTGACAACACTCTCATAGCTCTGGACGTTTCAGTCTGGGGATGTTGCAAGTTCAGAAACTGGCATTCAGTTCTGAAGGGCCAGCCAGAATGGGGTCTAAATTTACCATAATCCAGCAACTGGAAAAGAGGCTTCTTTCAGATCCACAGCTTGGTTTATACCGTACTAATGGACCTCAGGTTTACACGATTGCACTCTGGTGGTGTCTGACTCTGATTGAATGGAACATTGGGCGATCCTTCATGCCACCACTCACCTTCCATCGGTTTGACCATGTTGAAGTGCCCCCTCCCCTCCACAATCATGGGGTCTGTCTCTGATGTCACAGAGTCCCTGCAGTGTGGAAGCAGATCGCTCAGCCCATCGGGTCAGCACCAACCCTCCGAAGAGCATCTGATTCCAGACACACCCCCATCCCCGCCACCACCCGCATGTCTCGTGGCCACTCCACCCTAACCTGCGCGTCTTTGGACTTGCGGGAGGAAACCCCACGCAGACACGGGGGGAGGATGTGCAAGCCCCACGCAGACGGTCACCCGAGGTGGGAATCGAACCCTGGATCCCCAGCACTGTGGGGCAGCAGTTCCACTCCGATGACTGAGTGAATCTGCCAGAGGTGATCTCACTAGTTTCCTGCAAACTTGGCGTGACATAGACAGAACCCATATGAGTTGTATGGATAACGTTGTTATCCCACCACCTTGCCATTTAACTTGATTGTGGCCAATTCTCTATCCCAATGCCACATCCCACAACCTTGAATCTGAGGACTCGAATGGTCTCTTCCCCTCCCCCCCCCCAGATATAACTCAGTGGCTCCAACCTACAGTGGGTAGATGCAGGGGCTAGAAACAATATTAAACTCCCTCTTATATAAAAACTAGCGAATCAGCAATAAAGCTGAAATTGCTTTACCTGCCATTGACACAGCCAGGAGGCTGAATAGGAGGAAGATGTTTTGGTATATCATGATTGCGGTGAATTCTCAACCTCAATGGTTTCTGCACTGCGAACGCTGGATTTTATACGTTTCACAAAGCGCCTCTCAGAGCCAGGTATGTGAGCTTTGGCCTCAGTCCAATCTCCTGACTCCCGGGGGAAGAAAAAGCCTCAGTCCAGGTTACAACAAACTTGGCAGTGGTGAAGCAGTGCTTGATGAAAGGCTTGTCAAAACGATGTGATGTCGAGTTAACAAAAGATGGTCGAGATAATCCATTGGAACGTTGTTCTCATTGGAAACTATGGGTTGAGACAGCCAACATCTACTGACAAGGAGGTCACTGCAGGAAAACATTTCCAAAAGTGGTCAATTTCATCCAGGAATGCTTTTGCCAATGATTCTGTCAAAACTGTAAATGTTAATACTGTGTTTGTATCAATGTTATAATGATTCAGGGGCAAAGAAATTGAACTGCAAATCAATTGAGATATGGGATGTACATTAAACTCAATATCTCCGGGGAAAATGTAGAAGAGACCATATGTTGACGAGTCCAACAGGAAAAGACATTTTGGTTAAAGTCCCTTAGGGTCATAGCTTTACATTGACTAGAGTTGCTCAGTATTTCTCCATCAACAGGAGATATCTAAAGCCTGACCATAATCTCTCAGCTTACATACTGCATCCAAACAAGGTATTAGCACACTGACTGCGCTCAGTGTAAACACATGTCACTATCAGAAATAGGGACAGGAGTAGACCATTTGGCCTATTGTACCTGCTGTAACATTCAGTAGGATTGTGGCTGATCCAACATTCCTGATATCAGCTTTCGTATTCCTCCCCTGTAACCACGATTGATCAAGAATTTGTCTATCTCAGCCTTACGGACTCTGCCCAACAGCTCTCTTTGGCAAGGAGTTTCAAACACTCACAACTCTCTGGGAGAAGAAACTCCCCCTCATCTTCGTCTTACAATGGGTGTCCCTTTATTCTGGGACAATGCCCCCTGGTTCCAGACTCTCCCACGATGGGGAACAACTTCTTACAATTTACCCTGTCAAGTCGGTCAAGAATCCCGTATGATCGCTTCTCATTCTCGGCTCCAGAGAGGAGAATCCCAATCTGTTTAGCCTTTCCTCATAAGACAAACCATCCATACCAAGCATCATTCGAGTGAACCTTCTCTGGACTGCCTCCATTACAACTGCATCCCTCCTCAATTAAGGGCACCAAACCTCGCTACAGTACTCCAGGAATGGTCTCATTTATACCTCGTACAAGTTGCTGCAACACTCCCCTACTTTGATACTCAATTCCTTTTGCTCCAAATGTCAAAATTCTACCTGCTTTCCTTACTACCTGCTTACTACTGTTCTGCATTTTCACAGGGAACCTGTTGACTGCGGTCTCTCAATAAAGTCACAGAGGTTATACTGTCGGTGGGGGTGGAGGTGGGGGGGGGAAGGGTAGGTCAGAGGATCTCCTCCTGGGCCTGGCCAAACTGGCCATAAATAAACAGGTCCAGGCAGCGGGCCATGGAGGGGGTCGTTAGGGCTGACTGCCTGCCCCTCTTCCGCGGCTACATCAGAGCCCGGGTCTCCCTGGAGAAAGAGCACGTGGTGTCCACCAACACCCTCGAGGATTTCAGGGAGAGGTGGGCGCCGCGGGGTGTGGAGTGTTTTATTTCCCCCTTCGACTCCATTTTGATTCAATCCTTGCCCTCCCCCTTCACTGTTTGATCACACTGCATTGCCCTCTGAGGAGAAGGGCGCTGCTTGTCACTGGCCACTCGGGTGTTTCCTCTCTTCCTGGTGGTGGGAAATGAATAAAGATTTAGGCACCTTGTGTCTCTCACTGTGCTTCACACCTGCACACACATAACATGGGTGCGGGGGAAAATATAAGCACTACTACCTAACAGCGGTATCATGGGAGTAAAATATATAGAAAAGTGAAAGAAAAAGAAACAAAAACAGGAAATAGAGTCACGGAGGTCTATGGCACAGAAAAAGACCCTTCAAACAATTTAGTCTTTTCCAGTCAAAAACAAACACGTAGCTATAATAAGCCTTTTTCCAACACTTTGACTGATAGCCTTATGGTCATGTATGCCTCATGGGTATATCTATTGGCTTCTTAAATGTTTTAAAGTTTGTCCCTTTTAATTTTCTATTTACAGCAATACATCTATTTTGTGAACATGCGCTCGTCTTTGTATGACCCCATCATGGAGATATATCTGTGCACTTGCCCAGAGTGCCAAAAAGGACAAACGTTATCGCCAGTAGCTCCTCCTCACATTCATGGGAATGGCTGGGTAAACCCTGGACCCGGTTACATGCCAACTCTGTCAGTCATTCCATGGGCTCGACCTTGCTGGTCATTGTGGATATCCATTGGAAGTGGCTGGATGTGCACAGAGTTCATTCGTCAAACACGGGGACGATGATAGAGAAACTGCATCTAACCTTTGCAATGCCTAGACTCCTGGAAGTGTTGGTTACAGGTAACAGGCCATCAGTTACCAGCAGGGAATTTGAGTCGGGTGGACATCATGCAATCTGAGTTCCCTGATTTGGGGCTGTACACCAGGTCCGATCAGGGAGTCCTGGCTGACAGAGATGAACCGGAGTGTCAGAGGCTCTGTTCACTCTGGGAGCTAGCTCTGACAGACCTGGGTCAGTATTAAAGACTCTCCACATGTTAACAAACGGTGACTTGGTGATGGGATACCAGCCTCTGTGGAGCTATCTCACATACCAGCAAGGAATGACAGCAAACCACTCAGCCGTTTTCACTCGCTCCAACTTGCAATAAGATCAGGAGAGATCTGATTTTAGCCTCAACTCTACATTCCTGCATCTCCTTGATAATCTTTAATTAGCCTCAGCAAACAAAAAGATGTATCTACTTCTGTCGTAAATATGGTGGAAGATTCAATCTTTGGAGAAAGGAAATTCCAAAGACTTACTACTTTCTGAGAAAGAAAATAACCTTCATCTCTGTTTTAAATGGGCGCCCCTTAATTTTAAACTCTGCACCCCACCATAAAACCCCCACAGTATGCAAAAAGGCCCTTTGGCCCAACAAGTCTACACTTGACCCTTTGAAGAGTAACCCACCCAGACTCATTCCCCTAACTAACACAAGTCACCTACAAGGAAACTTCCCGTGGCCAATTCGCTGCAACCTGTGCATCTTTGGACTGTGGGAAGAAACCCACACAGACACAGAGAGCACGTATAAGCTCCACAAAGGCAGTCGCCCGAGACTGGAATTGAACCTGGATCCCTAGAGCTGCAAGGTAGCAGTGCTAACCACTGAGCCAACGTGGTTGTAGGCTTGCTCATACGCGAAACATTATTTCAACATTCACCCAGTCAGGTCCTCTCAGGATCTTACATGTTTCAATAAAGTCACCTCTGACTCTTCTCGACCTGAAGTCTGGCCTGTCTAGCCTTTCCTCAGTAGGGAATCTGCTAATTCCAGTCTACTAAATCTTCTCTGAACTACTTAATGTATCCTCAAGCACAGTGACCAGTACCGTACACAGTATACCCAGGTACCTTGTCAAGATTAGAGTGGTGCTGGAAAAACACAGCAGGTCAGGCAGCATCCGAGGAGCAGGAAAATCGACGTTTCGGGCAAAAGCCCTTCATCAGGAATGAGGCAGGGAGCCTTGAGGGTGGAGAGAAAAATAGGAGGGGGTTGGAGCCAGAGAGAAGGTAGCTGAGAGTACAATAGGTGGATGGAAGTGGGGGTAAAGGTGATAGGTCAGAGAGGAGGGTGGAGTGGGAAGGGAGATTGGCAGGTAGGACAGGTCATGAGGACAGTGCTGAGCAGGAAGGTTGGAACTGGGGTAAGGTGGGGGGAGGGGAAATGAGGAAACTGGTGAAGTCCACATTGATGCCCTGGGGTTGGAGGGTCCCAAGGTCGATTGACTCTAATCTCCACTTTCGCTCGCTACCTTGTCACTAATGTCCTGTATAACCGAAGCATAAATCCCTTCTTCACCATGAAACACAACACTTATCAGCTTTCCTGATTACTCATTGTATGAGATGAGATTAGATTCCCTACAGTGTGGAAACAGGCCCTTCGGCCCAACCAGTCCACACTGACCCTCCGAAGAGCAACCCACCCAGACCCATTTCCCTCTGACTAATGCACCTAACATTATGGACAATTTAGCATGACTAATTCACAATAACCTACACATCTTTGGACTGTGGGAGAAAACTGGAGCACCCGGAGGAAACCGTGCAAACTCAGAGGTGACTTTATTGACACAGTCACCCAAAGCTGGAATCGAACCTGGGGCCCTGGTGCTGTGAGGCAGCAGTGCTAACCTCTGAGCCAGTATGCCACCCATAAACACCAACCCACACTGATGCTGCAAGCATCGCTCACTTGCAAAACCCAGCACCATGCTTGGTCAGTGTGGGGACTGAACTCAGGACCTTGGCTTTATTAACAACACGCTCTAACCATGTGAGCTAACCAACCTACGTACTAATAGATTAACCTTCTGTGATTCATACACTAGGACGCCCAGGTCCCTCTGCAGTTCAGAACATTGCAACCTCTCATCTTTTAGATGATATGTTTCTTTTTTATTCTTTCCGCCAAGATAGACAATTTCACACATGATACTCCATTTCCATGTTTTAGTCCACTCAGATAGCTTATCTGTAACCATTTCGAGGCTCCTTATACAGTCATTGTGTCACACAACACGAAAACAGACCCTTCGGTCCAACGTCAACCATAATCTCAAACTAAACTAGTCCCGCCTGCCTGCTCCTGGCCCATATCCATCCAATTTACTCTTGCACTTATTCACATCCATCACTTCCTCAGGAAGATCATTCCACACACGAACCACCCTCTGAGTAAAAAATGTACCGCACATCTTTTTTAAAATCTCTCTCTTCTCACTTCAAAAATGTGCCCCCTGGTCTTGCAATCCCCCATCCTAGGGAAGAGACAATGATCATTAACCCTGTCTAGACCCCTCAGTATTTTATAAACTTCTAGAAGGTAACCTCTCAACCTCCTACGCTCCAGTGAAAAAGTCCCAGTCTTTCTAGCCTTTTTTGATAACTTAAACCTTTCACACTCGGCAACGTCCTGGTAAATCTCTTCTGAACTCTCTGCAGCTTAATAAGATACTTCCAATAACTGGGCGGCCAGAACTGGACACAGGTATTCCAGCAGAGGCCCCAGCAATATCCTGCACAATCTCAACATAATGTTTCAACTGCTGTACTCAACGGACTGAGCAATGAAGGCTAGCATGCAAAACAATCTTTTAACCACCTTGTTGATATGTGAGGTGAACTTCAAAAACTTATGGACCTGAACCCCTAGGTCCCTCTGTTTTACAACACTACCAAAGGCCCAGCCATTAATTGTATTGTTTGTTGTACCAAAGTGCTGCTAGAACTCTATCTGCCATTTATCAAACTGTACACCCACTTGATCAAGATCCTTTTCAAACCTCAAAGAATCTTCTTCACTGTTCAGGTGTCATTTTGGTGTCGGAAGACTGAAAGTTGGCTAACGTGCCGTCACTATTTAAGAAAGGTGGTAAGGAAAAGCCAGGGAACTATAGACCGGTGAGGTTGACATCGGTGGTGGGCAAGTTGTTGGAGTGAATCCTGAGGGACAAGACTTGTATGCATTTGGAAAGTTAGGGATAGTCAGCATGGCTTTGTGTGTGGGAAATCATTCCTGATGAAGGGCTTTTGCCCGAAACGTTGATTTTCCTGCTCCTCAGATGCTGGCTGACCTGCTGTGCTTTTCCAGCACCACTCTAATCTGCTGTGGGAAATCATGTCTTACTAATGGTTGAGTTTTCTGAAGAAGTAACAAAGAGGATTGAGGAGGGCATAGATGTGGACGTGATCTATATGGACTTCAGTAAGGCGTTCACCAAGGTTCCCCTTGGGAGACTGATTAGCAAGGTTAGATCACATGGAATACAGGGAGAACTAGCCATTTGGATACAGAGCTGGCTCGAAGGTAGAAGACAGAGGGTGGTGGTGGAGGGTTGTTTTTCAGACTGGAGGCCTGTGACCAGTGGAGTGCCCCAAGGATCAGTGCTGGGTCCACTACTTTTCATCATGAATATAAACAATTTGAATGTGAACATAAGAGGTATAGTTAGTAAGTTTGCAGATGACACCAAAATTGGAGGTGTAGTGGACAGTGAAGAAGTTTACCTCAGAGTACAATGGGATCTTGATCAGATGGGCCAATGGGCTGAGGAGTGGCAGATGGAGTTTAATTTAGATAAATGTGAGGTGCTGCATTTTGGAAAAGTAAATCTTAGCAGGACTTATACACTTAATCGTGAGGTCCTAGGGAGTGTTGCTGAACAAAGAGACCTTGGAGTGCTTGTTCATATCTCCTTGAAATTGTAGTTGCAGGTAGATAGGATGGTGAACGTTTATGGTATGCTTTCCTTTACTGATCAGAGCATTGTGTTTTGGAGTTGGGAGGTCATGTTGAGTCTATACAGGACATTGGTTAGGCCACTTTTGGAATATTGTGCGCAATTCCAGTCTCCCTCCTACAGGAAGGATGTTGTGAAACTTGAAAGGGTTTGGAAAAGATTTACAAGGATGTTGCCAGGGTTGGAGGGTTTGAGCTACAGGGAGAGGCTGAACAGACTGGGGCTGTTCTCCCTGAGGTTTATAAAATCATGAGGGGTATGGATAGAGTAAATAGACAAGGTCTTTTCCCTGTGGTGGGGGAGTCCATAACTAGAGGGCTCAGGTTTAGGGTGAGAGGGGAAAGTTTTAAAAGGGACCTTTTTCATGCAGAGAGGGGTGCGTGTGTGGAATGAACTGCCAGCGGAAGTGGTGGAGGCTGGTACAATTACAGTGTTTAAAAGGCATCTGGATGGGTATATGAATAGGAAAGGTTTGGAGGGATATGGGCTGGGTGCTGGCAGGTGGGACTAGATTGGGTTGGGATATCTGGTTGGCATGGACGGGTTGGACCGAAGGGTTTGTTTCATTGCTGTCCAGCTCTCTGACTCTATCACTCTATCCATTAACTTACTAACTGTACCTTCTATATTCTTGTCCAAATCATTTATATAAATGACAAACAAAAGAGGAACCAGAACTGATCCCTGTGGAATACCGCTGCTCACAGGCCTCCAGTCAGAAAAGCAACCTTCCTCCACCACTCTCTGTCTTCTGCCATAATTTTGGTCCCTTCATGCAAATCATTTCTATAAATTGTAAAGAGTTAAGGGCCTAGAACTAACTCCTTCCAGCCACTTATTCCTACAGTCTGCTTCCTGGGTGACGTGGTGGCTCAGTGGTTAGCACTACTGCATCACAATACCAGAGACCCAGGTTCGATTCTAGCCTCAGATGACTCTCTGTGTGGAGTTTGCACATTCTCCCTGTGTCTGTGTGGGTTTCCTCCAGGTGCTCTAGTTTCTTCCCACAATCCAAAGCCACTCAGGTTAGGTGAATGGACTGTGCAAAATTGCCCTGTAGTGTTCAGGGATGTGTAGGTTCGGTGCATTAGTCAGGGGTAAATGTCGAGTAATAGGGTAGGGGGATGGGTTACTCTTTGGAGGGTCAGTGCCAACCTGTTGGGCCAAATGGCCTGTTTCCATACTGTAGAGATTCTATGAGCCAGCCATTCTCATAATTCCAATATATTACCTGCAACACCATGAGTGTTAATCTGCCACAATAACCTTTGATTTGGTATCTTAACAAATGTCTTCTTGAAATCTAAGAACAGTACATCTGGTTTCCCTTTAAGTACAGCACAAGTTACTTCTTCAAAGAACTCCAATCAATGAGTGCAGCATGATTCCCCTTTGACAATACTACATTAGCTCTGCTTGGCTGCTCCTTCCCGAGGACAGATGTTAAATGACTTGTGGTTTCCTGCTCTCTATCATCTTCTCTCTTTGAGTGAAGACGTTACATGAGCTATTTTTCAATGTAATGGAACATCCCCTGAATTGCAAACGATTTGGAAAATTAAAACCATCTAAAATCAACTCTTTCACCAGTTACTTCTTTTAAGACTCTGGAATGAAATCCATCAGGACCCGTGGATTTGTTAACTCACAGTCCCAACAATTTACTCAGTGCTATTTTCTTGGTAATTGTAATAGTTTTAAGTTACTCCCCCCCCCCCCCCACCAACTTCAGACTGACACAAAGTATCTGTTCAGTTGTCTGCCATCTCTTTAAACTAAAGCTGGCATTGGGGTGGCACAGTGGCTCAGCGGTTAGCACTGCTGCCTCATAGCACCAGGGTCCTAGGTTCAATTCCCACCTCGGGCAACTGTCTGTGTGGAGTTTGCACATTCTCCCCATGTCTGTGTGGGTTTCCTCTGGGTGTGCAGGTTAGGTGAATTGGCCATGCTAAATTGTCCATAGTGCTAGGTGCATTAGTTATAGGGGAATGGGTCTGGGTGGGCTGCCCTTCAGAGGGTTGGTGTGGACGTGTTGGGCTGAAGGAGCTGTTCCCACACTGTAGGGAATCTAATCTCAATATATGGATTAAAGTATATGTTGATAGATAGGTTAGAATCTCAAATGATTTTCACTGGCCCTTTCTGAAAAGCTCTTATTATTCCTTCCTTCAGGTTCCAACCCTACATGTGGTTTCCCATTAAGCAGTCAGTATCCCAATCCAACAAGTCTATTTCCACAATCGCACTGGAGAGGCGGTGTATGGCCGAGTGGTATTATCAATAGACTGTTAATCTAGACAGTGGAGAGTGTGGTGCTGGAAAAGCACAGCAGGTCAGACAGCATCCGAGGAGCAGGAGAATCGATGTTTTGGGCAAAAGCCCTTCATCGGGAATGAGACCCAGGTAATGAGCTGGGGACCTGGATTCAAATTCTGCCAGAGCAAATGATGGAATTGAATTCAATGGAAATCTGGAATGAAGAGTCTCATGGTGACCACAAATCCATTACCAATTGTCAGGAAAAAAAAACACCATCTGGTTCACTAAAGTCCTTTAGGGAAGGAAACTGCCGTCCTTACCTGGTCTGGCCTACATGAGACTCCGACCCACAGCTAATATGGTTGACTCTGAACTGCTCTCTGGGCAATTAGGGATTGGCAATAAATGTTGGTCTAGCCAGCGATACTATCATCTGTAAATAAATGAAAGGTAATTTTATGATTATTCACTTCTACACAAACTGTTTCTACATCTTGGTTTTCAGCATTTATTTTATTGTGCTCATTCCATCATTAATTAACAAAGCCACCTCTCCGTCCTTTCCTACTTATTTATTTTTCTACATACCTTGAAGATTCAGTTCTCAATCCACGACAACATGCAACTATGTCTCTGTCATGGCTACCAGCTGATATTTAATCAGTTGCATTCGCACTCTCTGCCTATCTGGTTTATTTTGAGTGCCACATACATTGAAATACAGAGCTTTTGATTTTACCCTGTTTACTCTTTTCGTACATTCATGTCTTAATGTGTGATTGACTCTTAGATTCATGCCCCCTATCCATTCCTGTGACAACCTGTTAATCAGTTCCAGTTTTAATACCTTTCTCTTCGGCCTGACTCTATTCTGTAAGTTAACACATCGTCCCTAATTTGATCCCTTGGCTGCAGTATTTAATTTAAAATTCTCTCAAACTCCCTACCTTTAGCAGGAGCACTGGTCCTAAATGTGGCGGCAATCCCATTGGTATAGATCATACTTTCCTCAGTATCTATGTCTGAAAAGGCATGTACCCTTTCTGTAAGGGTACCTACCACCCCGCCAACCTCCATATACATCGTATCATCCGTCGTCATTTCCGCCACCTCCAAACGGACCCCACCACCAGGGATATATTTCCCTCCCCTCCCCTATCAGCGTTCCGAAAAGACCGCTCCCTCCGGGACTCCCTCGTCAGGTCCACACCCCCCACCAACCCAAGCTCCACTCCCGGCATCTTCCCCTGCAACCGCAAGAAATGCAAAACTTGCGCTCACACCTCCCCCCTTACTTCCCTCCAAGGCCCCAAGGGATCCTTCCATATCCGCCACCAATTCACTCGCACCTCCACACACATCATTTACTGCATCCGCTGCACCCGATGTGGCCACCAAGCACATGCAGGTCCTTGGACTCCTCCATTGCCAGAGCATAGCAACACGACGGCTGGAGGAAGAGTGCCTCATCTTCCACCTCGGAACCCTCCAACCACAAGGGATGAACTCAGATTTCTCCAACTTCCTCATTTCCCCTCCTCCCACCTTGTCTCAGTCCCAACCCTCGAACTCAGCACCACCTTCCTAACCTGCAATCTTCTTCCTGACCTCTCCGCCCCACCCCCTCTCCGGCCTATCACCCTCACCTTAACCTCCTTCCACCTATCGTATTCCCAATGCACCTCCCCCAAGTCCCTCCTCCCTACCTTTTATCTTCGCCTGCTTGGCACACCTTCCTCATTCCTGAAGAAGGGCTCATGCCCGAAACGTCGATTCTCCTGCTCCTTGGATGCTGCCTGACCTGCTGCGCTTTTCCAGCAACACATTTTCAGCCCTTTCTGTAAACCAAGCATTAATTCTTCAAATTCTAGACATTGTCTAACTACCATCAAACCTTTTAATGTATTGCTCCATCCCACCAGAATCATCTTCTTCCTGAAACATTCATCATTGTCCTTGTTAGATTTAGGATACGCGTCACAGATTAAACATGTTTTTAGACTTAAAGGGATATTTCACAATGGTGTGGTCACATTTCCCTGAAAGTTCATTTTGAAGAAGTTTATTACTTGGCCCCTTCTTATTGCACAGTACTAGACCTAAAATAGCCAGTGGTCTGGTTAGTTCCTCGACATGTTTTTAGTCAGGGCCTAATGTGGAACTGAGTCTGTTCACAACCTGGATCATAAATGTAGACTTTCATCTTCTTTCTTTATTGGAGAGCTTCCTTAATGCTGTTAGTGTCTGCATCCGGCTTCCTCAGGGTACTTGTGTACAGATTAGTGCTTTTGCTTTTCTGTTTTCTGATTTGATTTATGTACCTAAATACAGTGAAAAGCTTAGTTTTGTGAGCAGTACAGGCAGATCACAGCAAACAATGACATTCCGATCAAAAGGTGTTTAGATGGAGTGAGTGTGTATTGGTTGGGACCTCCCTATCTCCCCTTCCCCAACATATCTTGTGTCCATGTATCTTCTGTACAATTTAAATCACTCTCTTATAAAGAGGTGTGTATTACAAGTTTCCATCTGTCCGAAGCGTTCATGCTCACAGAAGCTTCCTCTTCCAAAGGGCTGCTATTGATAATCCTGGTTTTGGTCGTTTCCCTCACATTCCCTTTCTTGTTCCACTCAATGGTTCTGCTTACTCCCATCATTCGAGGAAGTCCTCTTCAAGGCTAGTCCTTCATCTCTGAACGCAGTCTTGTGGTTGCCCTCAATGAGTACATTCTGAGCATTTCTGGTCCTCCTAATAAACCTCCCTCATACGTCACCAAGTCACAGCACGACTCGAACACACATCACCAGATTGGCCTGCATTCTCATACAGCTGAAACACAGGCTACATGCAGAGTAACAGTCCTATTAGGCACGCTGTATACATTTGGCATTATTTACAGGGTAAAGGTTCCTCCATCAAAAATTCATGGAGGAAACACAACCAAAGTTTAGCTGCACAGTTCTCTGAAAGTGGAATCCCAGGTAGACAGGACAGTGAAGAAGGCTTTAGGCACACCGGCCTTCATCAGTCAGGGCATTGAGTATAGACGTTGGGAAGTTATGTTGGAATTATACAGGATGTCGGTGAGGCTGCACGGGGACTATTGTGTACAGTTTTGGTCGCCTTGCTATAGGAAGGATGTTATTAAACTGGAAAGAGCGCAGAAGAAATTTACAAGGATGTTGCCAGGAAGCAAGGGACTGAGTTATAGGGAGAGGTTGAACAAGCTAGGATTTGTTTTCTTTATAGACTGAGGGGGGGATGTTATAGAGGTGTATAAGATCATCAGAGGCATGGATAGGGTGAACGCACTCAGTCTTTTTCCCAGGGTTGGGGAATCGAGGACTAGAGGGCATCGGTTTAAGGTGAGAGGGGAAAGAATAAAAGGGGGGGCAACGTTTTTACCCAGAGGGTGGTACGCCTATGGAATGAACTGCCAGGGGAAGTGTTTGAGGGATGTACATTGACAACATATAAAAGGCAGTTGGACAAATACATGGAGAGGGAAGGATTAGAAGGATATGGATCGAGAGTGTGCCGCTGGAAAAGCACAGCAGGTCAGACAGCATCTGAAGGGGCAGGAGAATCAATGTTTCGGGGAAAAGCCCTTCATCAGGAAGTGCTTTACACAGAGGATGTCCTGATGAAGGACCTTTGCTCGAAATGTCGACTCTCCTGCTCCTCAGATGCTGCCTGAACTGCTGTGCTTTTCCAGCACCACACTCTCAACTCTAATCTCCAGCATCTGCAGGCCTCACTTTCCCTTAGTAGGATATGGGCCAAGTGCAGGGAAATGGGGTTAGCAGGGATGGGCATTTTGGTCGGCATGGACCAGTTTGGGCTGAAGGGCCTGTCTCCGTGCTTTGGAACCCAATGACTCCAAAAGTATAAATGGCATGGTGCTGTAGTGGCCACATCTCTGGGCAAAGGTTAGAATCCCTCCATGGTACATTGTGATAATTGAAACGCTGGGATTGACGGGGGAGCGGGGGAAGGTGCTGGTAACTATTGCTGATTGTCATTCAAACCCCCATCTGGTTAACAAACACCCTTTAGATAATCTGCTATCCTACCTTGTCTAGTTTACATGTGACACCAGACATGGTTGACCCTTAATAACCTCTCGGGTAAGAGATGCAGGATGAGCTAGTGATGACCACAAACACTTTCTTTGGCTTTTTAAACAAAAACACAGCATTCTTCAAAAAATGTTTGGATAGCGTCCTTCCTGTGACAAAGGTGACTGCATCAGGCATTTATTAGGAATGGGATAATTTCCTTTCACTTTGCTTGTTCTTTTCTCCCTTTTAGGATAGAACCTAGAACAGTACGGGCCCTTCAGCCCTCAATGTTGTGCCAGTCTTTTATCCCACTCTAAGATCAGACTAACCTCCATACCCTTCAGTTTACAATCCTATCCAAGAATTGCTTAAATGTCCCTAATGTATCCGACTCTACTACCACCACCGGTAGTGCATTCCACACACCCACCACTCTCTGTGTAAAGAACCTACCTCTGATATCTCCCCTAAAGCTTCCTCCAATTTTCTTAAAATTATATCCCCTTGCGATAGACTCTGTGAAAAAGTCTGGCTATCCACTCTGACTTTTCCTCTCGATATCTTGTACCTCTTTAGCAAGTCACCTCTCATCCTTCTTGGCTCCAATGTGAAAAGCCCTAGCTCCTCAACCTTTCTTCATAAGACCTGCCCTCCAGTGCAGGCAGGATCCTGGGAAATCTCCTCTGCACCCTCTCCAAAGCTTCCACATTTTTCCTATAATGAGGTGAACAGAACTGGAAACAATATTCCAAATGTGGTCTAACCAGGGCTCTGTAGAGCTACAGTTTAACCTCATGGCTTTTAAACTCAATTCCTCTTGCTAATGAAAGCCAACACACTATACACCTTCTTAACAACCCTATCAACCTGGGTGGAAACTTTGAGGGATCTATGGATGTGGACCTCAAGATCCCTCTGTTCCTCCACACTGCCAAGTATCCTGTCTTTAACCTTGGATTCTGCATTCAAATTTGACCTTCCAAAATGAATCACTTCACACTTTTCCAGGTTGAACCCCATCTGCCACTTCTCAGCCCAGCTCTGCATCCTGTCAATGTCCCATCGCAACCTACAACAGCCCTCCACACTATGCACAACTCCACCAACCTTTGCATCATCGGCAAACTTACTAACCGGCCCTTCCAGTTCCTCATCCAAGTCGTCTATAAAAATCACAAAGCGTAGAGGATCTGAGGAGAGAATGTACTTCCCTAGACGGGTTTGAGATTTATTATGTTCTTTGTCTCTCTGATGAGTGCGTGAGTCTATTTGCAGAAAGTGGAGGTGGGATGATGTACCGATGTTAAAGCATCTCCAAACACCTGCCACCTTCCTGTAACTATGTTTTTACAGTCAATGCACTTATGGTGTTCCTCAGTGCTTCCTTGCCTATTTTGTACACTGCCGAAACATCAGCTCAAAGCTCCTGAAAATAATTTTGCCAATTGGCTTGCCTACTTCAAACATGGGATTTGCGCGCTCCTAACAAGATAATGAGAGGCATAGATAGAGTCGATAGCCAGAGACTATTTCCCAGGGCAGAAATGACTAACACGAGGGGTTATAGTTTTAAGCTGGTTGGAGGAAAGTATAGAGGGGATGTCAGAGGTGGGTTCTTTACACAGAGAGTTGTGAGAGCATGGGATGCGTTGCCAGCAGCAGTTGTGGAGGCAGGGTCATTGGGAACATTTAAGAGACTCCTGGATATGCATATGGTCACAGAAATTTGAGGGTGCATACATGAGGATCAGTGGTCGGCACAACATCATGGGCTGAAGGGCCTGTTCTGTGCCGTAATGTTCTAAGTTCTATGTTCCAACCTTCAAGTACTCGTGAGACCCATCACTGAGCTGACAACATTATTCAAACCAGGGAACAGAACATGCTAGTCTCTGATCATCATTCCAGCTATCAGTGAACCTTTACGTGCAACTTGACACTGAATCAACTCTTTGCTGTGATTGCCAAGGTAGGTGCAGCTACGTGGCATGTTAAGCCCAAGCCAGGACGTGTTTCATGATTGGAATCAAGAAATGCTGGAGGTCACAGTGGGTCACGCAGCATCCACAGGGACAGGGCAAGCTAATGTTCCGAGTCTGGGTGACTCTTCGTCAGAGCTGACGTGAGGTGTGGAGGGGACAGCATTGTTGCTGGGTGGGGGAGGGTTTGGACTGCTGGGGGAGAAAGGATGCGTTTCGCGCTGAGCAGGGTCAGAACCATGTATCTATGCTTCTCATAGCAGCGTCCTGTTGGGCCATTGGTCTCATAACAATTTGGTTGAGATTCAGTCAAAAATTGAATTGAATCGGATAAAGAGTATTCTTGCCGAACAATTCCTATGTGGAAAGGGGAAAGACCAGTGTCCCAAAATAACAATAATAGCAGCCCTCATGTAGAATGTCACAACGTGGGCCTCTTATTTGAAACACTGCTATCTGACGGTGGAAGCAACACTGTCAACTGTGTACTTGTATCGTCATACCATTCCCCTTTGACAGTTGACCTTGGCTCTCCAAGTTTAATTATTTTAGATGTTTCAACCATTTCATGAGGCAATGATGTTAAACAAGTGACCAGTGGAGTGCCACAAGGATCGGTGCTGGGTCCACTACTTTTCATCGTGTTTTTAATAGTTTGGATGTGAACATAGGAGGTATAGTTAGTAAGTTTGCAGATGACACCAAAATTGGAGGAGGAGTGGACAGCGAAGAGGGTTACCTCAGATTACAACGGGATGTTGATCAGATGGGCCAATGGGCTGAGAGGTGACAGACAGAGTTTAATTCAGATAAATGCGAGGTGTTGCATTTTGGGAAAGCAAATCTTAGCAGGACTTATACACTTAATGGTAAGGTCCGAGGGAGTGTTGCTGAACAAAGAGACCTTTGAATTCAGGTTCATAGCTCCTTGAAAGTGGAGTCGCAGATAGATAGGATAGTGAAGAAGGCGTTTGGTATGCTTTCCTTTATTGGTCAGAGTATTGAGTACAGGAGTTGGGAGGTCATGTTGCAGCTGTACAGGACGATGGTTAGATCACTTTTGGAATATTGCTTGCAATTCTGGTCTCTTTCCTATCAGAAGGGTGTTGTGAGACTTGCAAGAGATCAGAAAAGATTTACAAGGATGTTGCCAGGGTTGGAGGATTTGAGCTACAGGGAGAGGCTGAACAGGCTGTTTTCCCTGGAGTATCAGAGGCTGAAAGGTGACCTTATGAAGATTTATAAAGTTATTAGAGGCATGGATAGGGTAAATAGACAAAGTCTTTTCCCTGCGGTGAGGGAGAACTAGAGGGCATAGGTTTAGGGTGAGAGGGGAAAGATATAAAAGGGAGCTAAGGGGCAACTTTTTCATGCAGAGGGTGGTACGTGTATGGAATGAGCTGCCAGAGGAAGTGGTGGAGGCTGGTACAATTGCAGCATTTAAAAGGCATCTGGATGGGTATATGAACAGAATGGGATTGGAGGGATATGGGCCAAGTGCTGGCACGTGGGACTAGATTTGGTTGGGATATCTGGTCAGCATGGATGGGTTGGACCGAAGGGTCTGTTTCCATGCTGTACATCTCTATTGTTCTAAATCCAGAGCGGCACAATGGCTCAGTATTTAGCACTACTCCCTCACAGTGACAGGAACCTAGTATCGATTTTGAGGTGTCTAGCTGCGTGGATGCCTGTGTAGGTTTCCTCCCACAATCCCAAGATGTCCAAGCTTCGGTGGATTGGCCGTGCTACATTGTGCACTGGGTGGGTTAGCTGTGGGAAATCAGGATGCTCTTCAGAGGGTCGGCATGCACTTAGTGGGCGAATGGCCTGCTTCCACACTGCAGGGATTCTCTGTGACACAGTATCTGTGTTTTATGTAAAGAAATCTTTAAAACTTGCCCCCAAAGAATTTTCAGGAATTAAGGTGGCTCCTGCAACAATTTGGTCATTTCCAGATGTACTTGCCAGCTGTGAGCTCAAACCCCATTTACTTTATCAAATGAAATGGACCGAGCGTGGTGGAATCCTTTCTGAACACTTGTACGTAGCAGTTGCAATGCCATGGCCACAACACACTCAAATAACCAGTCAAAGGTAAGGTTAATTTGATTACCAATATCTTCCGATCTCAATGAATAGATTAGTGATGTATTGCCAGTGGAGTTGACACATTGTTTATCCTCTTGAAAGGAGAGACATCAAACAGAACGTAGGCTAGTCTACCAAACATCTGTACTTGGGGAACCACTGGTGCAGTTGTGGTCATACATTGAGGCACCATGAAAGCATTCACACACGCGCAACGTAGCTTATTGGAGGGGATATCCTGTTGGTAGAAAAAGTGTCTCTCAGGATGTAGCATGGAGAATCATTAGCAGTCGTGTAATAGGACTTTGAGAAGGTATTTGAAAGTGTGCCACATTGAAGAGTAAGATAAGAGCTCATAATTTAGCTTATCACATATTACCCTAGAAAAAGGATTGGCGACCAAATAGAAAACCGAATCTGAACAAAAGGGTCACTTTCTGATGGAAAGTGTAAATTAGTGGGATGCCACAGAGTGTGTTTTGGGCCTCAACTACTTACTAACTAATTTAATAATTTGGGTGAATGGACTCAGTGTGTGTTCAAGCGAACCTTGTTTACCACACAAAGATATCTGGGAAAGGACGTTGTCAACAGCGCTCAGATACTCTCCAAGATGGCCGCCAATAAATCAAGGCAAAAATGGACAAAGAATATTAGTCAGACTAAGGTTAATGGCAGGAGCCAGGATGGATTTGTCCACCTTGGTAGAAGATTTAAGAAAGTTGCATATCATTGGAGTGGAAAGAATGCTGTTATGGAAAATGACTCAGCAGGAAAATGGAACATTATCCTTTACTGAAATGGCAATGGAATACAAATTTAAGGAAATCGTGTTATTTCTGCGGAGACATGGCTCGACCTGCATGGAGTTTTATTCCCCATACTTATGTAGAAAAATATTTACATTGGAAATACTCCCCTACAGTGTGTTGCTGCTGAGATAGGCATTCCAGGTTCAAGGTCCAGCTGAAGAGCTTAGTTTATAGATTCATAGATACACACAGCCCTTCAGGTCTACATCGACAGGTAGAAGATCCTTTATCCGAAATGTTCGGAACCAGCTGTTTTTCAGAATTCGGAATTTTTTGGTTCACAGTATAGCGACAGTTTAATGGTGACATTTTTAAAAGCCTTACCGAAGAAGCAGACTTCGAGCTAAGAACGTGCTTTGCCATGCTCCCCCCATGTTGCATCTGAGTGACACGCATCGAGTGGGTGTCGTCTTGGGAGTGTTCACCACACCTGTCGGTGCTTGGCCACACCCACCTACACTTCACATCTGAGTGACACGCATCGAGTGGGTGTCGTCTTGGGAGTGTTCACCACACCCGTCGGTGCTTGGCCACACCCGCCTACACTTCACATCTAAGTGACACGCATCAAGTGGGTGTCGTCTTGGGAGTGTTCACCACACCCGTCGGTGCTTGGCCACACCCGCCTACACTTCACATCTAAGTGACACGCATCGAGTGGGTGTCGACTTGGGTTAACTGTTTGCTTGCCAAACAACCTTGTTAATGAGAAAAAAAAATTCACAAAAAAATCTTTGGATTTTGGAGCTTTTCAGTTTTTGGATATTCGGATAAAGGATTTTCAATCTGTACGACTAAAACTGCGCTCATCCCAATTTCCTGCACTTGATCCATATCCTTGCATGTTATATTTGACGTACTCATCCAAATACTTTTAAAGGTTATGGGGTTTCCAGCCTCCACTATCTTTTCAGGCAGTGCATTTCAGATTCTTACCATCCGCTGAGTAATAAAGGCTGTTTCCCAAATCCCCTCTGAATCTCCTGCCCCTTAACCTAAAACCATGTCCTCTCGTGAATGACCCTTCAACCAAGGGGAACAGCTTCTCTTGATTCACCCTATCCAACCCCATCATAATCTTATACACCTCAAGCATGTCTCCCCCTCAGTCTTCTTTGCTCTAAAGAAAAAATTCCAAGCCTCTCTAGTCTCTCCTTATGGTTCAACCTTTCCATCCCAGGCAATGCCAACCTTCTATGGACAAGCCAATTCTGAATCCACATGGCCAACTCATCATGGATTCCTTGCATCTTAATCTTCTGGATGAGCCAAACATGAGGGACCTTGTCGAAAGCCTTACTATAATCCAGGTAGACAACATCTATCCCCATTGATCATCTTCATCACCTCCTCAAACAATTCAATCAAGTCAGTAAGACATGACCTTCCCTGCACAAAGCCATGCTGACTGTCCCTCATTAGGCCATGCTTTTCCAAATTCCAATTCCTATCCTTAAGAATTCCCTCCGACAGCTTCCCAAGATATCGATAGATTTCTGTTTTCAGTGGTTTACAGGATTATGGGGATGTAGTTGTAAAAAAAGTATTGAATTGTTCAGCCAGATGTAATTGTATTGAATGGTGGGATCAACGTGATGGACTGAATGGCCTACTCCTGTTCTTAAGCTCTTTCTCAGGTTGGCCTTCCCTCACTCAGGGTATCTGAGGTAAAACTCGGTTCAAAACAGTGGAAGGGCCCAGCACATCAGGACAAAAGGTAAGGCTGAAGCTTTCACAGCGATCTTCAGCCAGAGGTGCTGAATGGATGATTCATCTCGGCCTCCTCCAGTGGTCCCCAGCATCACAGATACCAGTCTCCAGCCAATTTGATTCACTCCACGTTATATCAGGAAAAGGTTGGTTACTGCAAAGGCTATGGGGCATGAGAACATTCTGGAAACAGTCCTGAAGGCTTGTGCTCCAGAACCTGCCGCTCCCCTAACCAAGCTGTTCCAGTATGGTGACAACACTGGCATCTACCCGACAATGTGGAACATTGCCCAGGTATGTCCTGTACACAGAGCGCAGGACAAATCCAATTACCGCCCCATCAGTCTAGTCTCAAGCATTAGTAAAATGATGAAAGGGGTCATTAACAACGCTCTCAAGCAGTACCTGCTCAGCAATAACCTGCTCAGTGACGCCCAGTTTGGGTTCTGCCAGGGCCACTCAGCTCCTGACCTCATTACAGCCTTGCTTCAAATATGGACAAAAGAGCTAAATTCCAGAGGGGATTGGAGAGGGACAGCCCTTGGCATCAAGGATGCAGTCGACCGAGTGTGACATCAAAGAGCCCTGGCAAAACTGGAATCAATGGGTATCAGGGGGAATCTCTCTGCTGGTTGGAGTCACATAGGAAGATGGTTGTGGTTGTTGGAGGTCAGTCATCTCAGCTCCAAAGCATCTCTGCAGGAGTTCCTCAGGGTAGTGTCCTAGGCCCAACTACCTTTAGCTCCCTCATCAATGACCTTCCCTCCATCATAAGGTCCGAAGTGGGGATGGTCACCAATGATTGCATAATGTTCAGCACTATTCACAACTCCTCAGGTATTGAAGCAGTCTATGTTCAAATGCAACAAGATCTGGACAATATCCTGGTTTTGTGTGATAAGTGGGAAGTAACATGCACGCCACACAAATGCCAGGCTAAAACCATCACCAATAAGAGACAATCTAAACAGCGTCGCTTGGAATTTGATGGTTTTAAGAATTTTATGGTGGCACAGTGGTTAGCACTGCTGCCTCACAGCGCCAGGGACCCGGGTTCAATTCCCGCCTCAGGCAACTGACTGTGTGGAGTTTGCACATTCTCCCCGTGTCTGCGTGGGTTTGCTCCGGGTGCTCCGGTTTCCTCCCACAGTCCAAAGATGCGCAGGTTAGGGCGAATTGGCAATGCCCCATAGTGTTCAGGGATGTATAGGGCATTGGTCAGGGGCAAATGTCAAGTAATTGGGTAAGGGAATGGGTCTGGGTGGGATACGTTTTAGCAGGTCAGTGTGAACTTGTCGGGCCAAATGGCCCGTTTCCACAATGCAGGGATTCGACAATGATTCTGAATCCCCTGCTGTCAAAATCCTGGGAGTTATCATTGATCAGAAACTCAACTGGACTCACCATAGAAATCCAACAGCTACTGACCAGAAGCTAGCAATACTCTATGACTCTATTATGGTGTATAATCAATGACCCCATTCAAAATGAGCATTTCTGTGATGTAATGGATGACTGAGTATGAGGGTGAGCTTATCTGATGAACACATACTGCCAGGACTTAAGGTTTCAAAGCAAAAATACACTCAATAGGCTTTAATAATTGTCAGCCAGATTTGATGGCAGGCTGTTGGCTAACATTTAAAACGCGCACATTGGCACGAACTGCTTGCTGTCCTTTTGCTAAAGTATTTCAGAACTGACCTTTCACTCTCTCTCTTTATTCCTGTGCTGCAGGCATATGTCCAGGTTTGCTATTAAAGATGTTATTACCTCTGCCATTACCACACCCATCCCCCGCCCCCAGCAAATTCATGTTGCAACAATTTTGCCCTCACTTCCTTCACGACAACCACCACCAGGACGATGGTCCATGCTCTTGTTCTATCAATGAAAGCTACTGATAATTTTAACACTCTCTGTTGTATTTCTTCGTAACGTCTCCGTTAATTTGCAAAAGATCTCGGCTCTACTCTCTGCAGCTGGATCCTCAGCCTCCTGATCCACAGGCCGAGGTTAAATGCCCAGCTTCCACACTGTAGGGATTCCATGATTAATTGATGGAATGGAAATAAGGGAGAAGCAAATATTCTGTCCTTCACGTCAATGCCTACTCTTTTCAAGAAAGGCATAATCAACCGATGACAGCCGCCTGATGAAGGAGCAGCGCTCCGAAAGCTAGTGCTTCCAAATCAACCCTGTTGGATTATAACCTGGTGTTCTGCCATGACAAATCTATAGCTCTACCAGGATCGCAGACATTGCGTACCAGATCATAAACAGTCATTTCACAAAACAATGTCAACTCTGGTTCCTAAACTATCCAAGTCTAGACGCATACATATATCAACAGCCACTGCATGACTGGCTTCCTGTCAATTTTACCAAGGCCTCCCGGTGTAATGTGTCCCAAGCGTTGATGATTTCCTTTACCTCCTCATCTCAACGATCACTTCCATCAGGAAAACCGCTCCAACTTACAGAGACAGCTTTGACTGGGAGCTGTTTTCATCAGGTCTCCAATGTTCTACACCTCTTTGGAACAGGGTGAATGTGTAAGCTCCACACAGGGTCTCTGGCGCTGTGAGGCAGCGGTGGTAGCTGCTGAACCACCACTTTCACATTGATTTGAGCTAACCTTTTACTCCTCACCTGTCTCCATATACTGCTAGTCAATCAATACTCTCTTCACGGTATAGGTAACGGACTCCTGTAACAGTACAGAAGGGGCTATTCAGCCTGCAGGTCCATGATGGCTCTCTGTGGACTTATCTAATCAGTTCCATTCCTCTGCCATGACTATAATGTTGAGGGTCTATCATCCTTATTGCCTCCTAATTTCAATTTGAAACTATCGTCTGCCTTGGGTATGAGCCACTCAGCACAATTGGTTCTGCTATAACGTGTGTTTCTTCAATGCAAATTGGATATAAGGTTAGATCCCCTACAGTGTGGAAACAGGCCCTTCAGCCCAACAAGTCCACACCGACCCGCCGAAGAGTAACCCACCAGACTCATTTCCCTCCAAATGATGCACCTAACACTATGGGCAATTTAGTATGGTCAATTCACCCTCACATCTTTGGAGTGTGAGAAGAGACCAGAGCGAACCCACGCAGACACGGGGAGAATGTGCAAACTCCACACAGACAGTCACCCGAGGCTGGGATCGAACCTGGGACCCTGGTGCTGTGAGGCAGCAGTGCTAACCACTGAGCCACCAAACCACTCATGCGATGGAAGACTGTAGACCGTTATTTGTAGAGCGTGAGCTTTCCTCACCTGTATTGGTGACAACATGATTCTGGCCTGATTGCCTCACATGGCACTGATATTACGCGATTTTCTTATAACGCGGGATCGCACAGGAACGGAACTATCGCGTCATATTGGAACTGACTGTAAATTCAAATGTCCCATGTGTTATGGTCACATGTAGGATCAATCCTCGAACATTACAGTACAGAAGAGGCCTTTCAGCACATTGAGTCTGGACCACTAAAGCTACGCTAAACCTAAACCTGTGGGCGGCACGGTGGCACAGTGGTTAGCACTGCTGCCTCACAGCGCCAGAGACCCGGGTTCAATTCCCGCCTCAGGCGACTCTCTGTGTGGAGTTTGCACATTCTCCCTGTGTCTGCGTGGGTTTCCTCCAGGTGCTCCGGCTTCCTCCCACACTCCAAAGATGTGCAGGTTAGGGTGGATTGGCCATGCTACAATTGCCTGTAGTGTTAGGTAAGGGGTAGATGTAGGGGCATGGGTGGGTTGCGCTTCGGCGGGGCGGTGTGGACTTGTTGGGCCGAAGGGCCTGTTACCACACTGTAAGTAATCTAATCTAATCTACTCTGGCCTGAATTTCTCACCCACAGCCCTGAATGTTATGACATTTCAAATGCTCATCCGAGTATGGTTAAAAGGTTTTCACCCTTCACTATCCTCCCAGGCTGTACATTCCAGACCCCTAACACCCTCTGTGTAGAAACATTTTTCCTCAAATCCCCTCCAAAACATGTGGCCTTCATTTTAATATGATTTTCCCTTGCTATTTGTCCTTCAACTTGTGTGGGAACAGCTACGTTCTCTCCATCCTGTCCAAGTCCCGCATAACCTTATACACCTCTATTGGGTCACCCGCTCAGCCTTCACTAACTCCAAAGAAAACAACCTGGGGCTTATCCAGCCTCAGCATTGACTTCTCCATCTCGTGATGCTGCCTGGCCTGCTGTGCTCTTCCGGTCTCCTGCTTGTCTACTTTGGATTCCAGTATCTGCAGTTTTTTCCTTTGGTCTCCATATTGCCAGCCCCTTCGGGAAATCCGTCCTGACGGGGAAGGGGAGAAAGGTTCGGTCGGCCCAGTTCCCGAAGAAACGTTGCCTGGGTTTCCCTTGGCTCCCCAGGCTGGTTCAAACTGGTCGTAGGCGCCCACGAGTCTGCGCTCTGACAGCTGATCCCAGCGGAAAACGGAGACACCATCCATGTACAGGCAGGTCTGAACCTGTAGGCTTCTGCTGCCTGGAATAGTACACCCCTCTCCCACCCTCATCACCCCAGGCTTGTATCCTTCCTGATGGACTTGGCAAAAAGGTTCCATACAACATATAGACAAGGCAGGAGAGAGTGGGCAGCCCAACCTGACTCTGGATCTGATTGGGAAGCTTTCTGATTCCCACCTGCTCACTGATGCAGGGACTGCACTGATGACGTTGATACAGAGCAGTCAGATCCAAATCCGAATTCTGGAGAAAACAGGCCTAATCTGTATCACCTCTCCCCATAACCAAACCCCTGAAAACCAAGTATCATGCTTGGTGTGCTCCCTCCAAGTCCAATCGATGGTGTGATACCCCGATCTGCTCACAGTACTGTGAGTGGGATCTTGTTTTTGAGGGTGCGGTGCTGGAAAAGCACAGCCAGTCAGGCAGCATCCAAGGAGCAGGAGAGTCGACGCTTCAAGCAGAAGCTCTTCATCAGGAATCAGGAATGGAGATCTGGTTTTCCCCAGTTACCACCGGCTCCAGTTTTGTTAAGGGCCTGTGATGCTGAAATGTACTTTGGCATGAAAGTAGTCAATTCAAGCTCACCTCTTGACCCAAGCTCTCCTGTCCAGGAGAGTCTCCAATGTGTGCATCACTGAGCAGGTTATTACTGAGTGCCTCTTGATTGAACTGTCGATGACCCCTTCCAAAACTTTCCTAATCAAGAGGAGACTGACATGTCAGAAATAGCACTGGCTGGCCTTATTGTGAATTAATTGGCAATTTTCCATATGACCATAAGACCATCGGAGCAGAAGCTAGTCCATCCAGCCCATTGAGTCTGTTCCGCCATTCAATCATGGCTAATACGTTTCTCAATCCCATTCTCCCGCTTTCTCCCTGTGACCCTTGAAAATCAAGATATGTCTATCTCCATCTTAAATATCTTCAATGACCTGCTCTCCATGGCCTTCTGTAGCAGTGAATCCCACAGATTCCCCACTCTCTGGCTGAAGAAGAATCTCCTTATCTCCGTTTTAAAAGCTCTTCCCTTCACTCTAAGGCTATGCACTTGGGTCCTAGTCCCACCTCCTAATGGGAATCATCTTCCCAACATCCTCTCTGTCCAGGCCATTCAGTATTCTGTATGTTTTAATTAGATCCCCCTTTGTCCTTCTGAACTCCATGGAGTAAAGATCCAGAGTCCTCAAATTTTCCTCGTGTATCATTTCAGGTTTCCTCCGGATGCTCCGGTTTCCTCCCACAATCCAAAGATGTGCAGGTTAGGTGAATTGGCCATGCTAAATTGCCCATAGTGTTAGGTGCGTTAGTCAGAGGGAAATGGGTTCAGAAGGTCGGTGTGGACTTGCTGGGCCGAAGGGCCTGTTTCCACACTGTAAGGAATCTAATCTCTGTGTAAAAAATGGTGCCACTCACATCTCCTTTGAACTTTCCCCCTCTCATCTTAAATGCATGCCCCCTAGTTTTAGACATTTCAACTCTGGGGTAAAACCATTCTGACCATCAACCCTAACCTTGCATTTCATAATTTTATAAACTTCTGTCAAGTCCCCCCTCAGCCTCCGCCACTCCAGGGAAAACAACCTGAGCTTTTCTAACTGCTCCTTACAGCTCATCCCCTCCAATCCAGACAGCATCCTGGTAAACCTCTCCAAAGCCTCCACATCCTTCCTGTAATATGGTGACCAGAACTGAATGGTTCTGTCCACTGTACCATTTAGCACATGGGTATTTTGTCAGCTAAGTCTCTTGCCTTTTCCATACTAACTCATTCTCCTACGCTTGGTGCCAATGGCCGCATATTCACATTACATGCCCGAGTCTCCAGCATCCTAAGATAATGAAGTATTGACCGTGTCCAAATGTAGCAATTCCTGGACAACAAGTGGAAAGTAACATTCACACCACAACATGCAATTCCAGGCAATGACCACCTCCAACAAGAAAGAATCTAGACATTGCTTGTTGATATTCAATGATGTCAACATTACTGGATCCCCCACTATCAACATCTGGGGTTTATCAATACTAGAAACGGAGATTTGATTTGATTGATTTATTGTCCCATGTACCGAAGTACAGTGAAAGGCATTGGTTCACAAGCAGTATAGGCAGCTCATAGTCAGCAAGGATGTACAGCTCAGATAGACTGAGATAGAGGTGTAAAGGCTACATTGCTCAAGGCTAGAGCGATGTTAGCAAGGTCAGCGTTATTTGAGGCCAGAGGGTCCATTCATCAGTCTAATAACAGTCGGGAAGAAGCAATTTCTGAACCTGCTGTTGCATGTGTGCAAGCTTCTGTATCTCCTGCCTGACGGAAGAGCTTGTAGGACATTAATACCGGGGTGGGAGAGGCCTTTGACGATGTTAACAGCCTTTCTGTGGCAGCGAGCTGTGTAAATGGAGTCTGTGGATGGGAGATTGGCTTCTGTGATGGTCTGCGTTGTGCACACAACCTTCAATAGGTCCTGGGCAGAGCAACTGCCACGGCAGCCTGTATATAGGCAGACAGTATGTTCTCTAGGGTGCATCTGTAAACATTGGTGAGGGTCCTTAAGGGCAGGCTGAATTTCCTGAGCTGACTGAGGAAGAAGAGGCCCTCTTGATCATCGCAGCTACACGGGAGGTCCAGGATAGGTTGTTAGTTATTGTCACTCCGAGGAACCTGATGCTCTCCACCCTGTCAACCTCCATTCCCTTGATATAGATGGAAGCGTGATCTCCTTCTTCCTTCCTGAAGCCAATGCTCAGTTCTATGGTTTTGCTGACATTGAGAGAGAGGTTATTATCATTGTACCATGTGTCACCATGGCCTCTAACTGCCTTCTGTATTTTGACTTGTCACTGTTAGACATCTGCCCAACTCCGTTGATATCATCAGTGCACTTGTAGATGGCATTCATTTGGAAATGGACCATCCATATCAATAAGGTGGCACAAGAGCACATCAGAGGGTGGGAATCCTGTTGTGAGTCACTCACCTTCAGATTCCTCAAAGCCTGTCCACTATCCCCAATGCACAAGTCAGGAGTGTGAATGAATATTGTCAAGATTAGAGTGGCGCTGGAAAAGCACAGCAGGCCAGGCAGCATCCAAGCAGCAGGAAAATCTACGTTTTGGGCCAAAGCCCTTCATCAGGAAGGAATATTCCCCAATTGTCTGGATGGGTGCAGCTCCCACAACTCTCAAGAAGCTTGACATGGCAGCTGTAGAGAATGTTAGGGTTAGAGTGGTGCTGGAAAAGCACAGCAGGCCAGGCAGCATCCGAGGAGCAGGAGCCCTTCATCATTCCTTGATTGCCACATTTTGCATTTTGGAGATGGGCTCTGCCTTTTCACTGTCTCCTATGCTCGGACAATTTAAGTTAAAAAAAGGACTAAAATTGACCAGTTAACAGAGAGGTGGCACACATGAAAGGAGGAGCCCTCAGCCATTATCTTGTGCAGACTTTTTCGATGCTTTCCCAACACCAACAGAGCAACAAAGACTCTGAAAGGGGACCTGAATTGGGAATTAAAACTGACATCGTTTCTGATTTTCTGTTACGTCTTTTCTGGTCGATTCAGATAGCTTTGCCAAATATCAACGTGGCAACTCCAAACTTGGAAAATGTGCAAAATTTCAAAAGGAATGGATCAGTGACTGAATGGGTCAGTTTATCTGATGTATTGCTTTTGCCAAGAGATTGTACCTTTGATTAAACAAGTCCCAGTGGATCTGGCTTCTTCCAATCCTGGTGATAAAGTACTACAGGCCCTAAGGAACTATCGCCTCAATTTCTCGGCAAGAAAAGAATGGAATTAAGTGGAAACGAAGCAACTTGTATTTCTCATGTCCTGAAGCATTTTAAAAATTTCTAACTTCAGATGAAAGACATTCTCTGCTGCTTTTGAAATTACATATGGAGGAGAACTGACGACAGAGAGTTTGCACAGCTTTTCGTGCAACTCTCTGCTGTTAGCTCTCGAGTGTGCGAATACTTCTCCTGGCGTGAGGTGGGTGAACACTTTCTTTGGGAGTTGGTCGTCACCTCTCAAGTAAGGAGTGTGTGATGGGGCTCAAGTAACGACTGGAATGGGTAAGTGGCCAAACTAGCCTCTTTTATTCAGCAATCGCAGCACAAAGTTTGAGGTGGCGTTAGAATGCTGAAATACTGTTCTTACAGGAGCCTTTTTACAGCCAGTTGAAAGTAGATTAAAACGGTGTAACATCTGTTATCTGCAGCACGCAATGACTTGAAGGGCTTCTGTCCTGGGAGACAGCAGATGGGTATAATATGCAAAATGCTGGCTGCTACTTCTGATGGGACAGCGATCCGGTCTGCTTACATTCTCTTTTAAATTAGTAAATGTTAGTCAACATGCTAGACCTGTATGCTCTAACTAAATTAAAAATTGCACCTCTACTTAATAAAAGGTATTAAATTGATTACCGCAGCTGGCTTTTGAGATTTATTTACGATTTGCTGGTATGAGTTTCATTCAAACATGCAAAATCATGCAAGCGCTATTCTGTCAGTTAGTTCCTTAAAGAGATAACGGCCCAGTTAAAAGGCATTTAATAGGTACTTAATCTCTGCAGGTCCAGGGGATGGTTGGTAAGGGCTGATTAATGTTTCATGGAAGTGGTATTGTTCTGTATGCTGATAAGGTGGGGAAATGCAGGAATGAGTTTGAAAGGATTGTTTCTAAATTTGAATACTAAGAACCACGGTTTTGTGAACGAGTGAGTGAATGATACTATGTTATAGTAAATAACAGGTTAGTAAAGTGTTATGAATGAATGGGAACCCAGTATTTATGAGTATTGTGAGCTGGTGAGTGAGTTATCAAAGATAGCCTATAACACAATATCTCCGAACTGAAAATGTGTTGCTGGAAAAGCGCAGCAGGTCAGGCAGTATCCAAGGAGCAGGAGAATCGACGTTTCGGGCATGAGCCCTTCTTCAGGAATCAGGAATAGTTTCCTGAAGAAGGGCTCATGCCCGAAACGTCGATTCTCCTGCTCCTTGGATGCTGCCTGACCTGCTGCGCTTTTCCAGCAACACATTTTCAGCTCTGATCTCCAGCATCTGCCGTCCTCACTTTCTCCTACAATATCTCCGAACACAATATCTCACAGGAGACAAGTAGACTGCTCTGAGTTACAGATGAAAGTGTACAGTGAGTGGGCAGCAAGGAGGCAGATGGGTAAAAGGTGTGAATGGAAAGTGAGAGGTCACTCACGTTGCTGGGGAGGATGGAGAAAGCAAACCACATCCGACAAGTGTGAAATCTCTAAACCTCTATGGTCAGAGGGACTTGGGCGCACTCATAGACGGGCATGCGCAGTTATGGCAAGCACTTGGGAACGCAAACAACATAAAATCAAACAAAGAAACCGCAGCTGGTGGAAATAGTGCCAGAGAGTCATAGGGCACAGAAACACACCCCTCAGCCTAACTCATCCATGTGGACCAAGTGTCCTAAACTGAACGTGCCCCATTTGCCTGCATCTGGCCTGAATTTCTCTTAACCTTTCCTATCAAAGTACCTGTCCAAATGTCTTTTAAATGTTGTAATTATACTCGCCTCTACAATTGTAACAGGGCACTCATCCTGGAGTAGCAGTAGCCAGGGTGCAGTAATATAGTAACCAGTTACCCTATAAATCTAGCATGGTGTGAATTTGGGCCTAGTCTTTACAGGGCACTTATCTCAGAGCAGCAGCAGCTGGGAGGGACACAGTAATCGGTAACCCTATAAATCTAGTGTGGTGTGGATTCGGGCCTAGTCTTTACAGGGCACTTATCTCAGAGCAGCAGCAGCTGGGAGGGACACAGTAACCAGTAACCCTATAAATCTAGTGTGGTGTGGATTCGGGCCTAGTCTTTACAGGGCACTTATCTCAGAGCAGCAGCAGCTGGGAGGGACACAATAATCGGTAACCCTATAAGTCTAGTGTGGTGTGGATTCGGGCCTAGTCTTTACAGGGCACTTATCTCAGAGCAGCAGCAGCTGGGAGGGACACAGTAACCGGTAACCCTATAAATCTAGTGCGGTGTGGATTCGGGCCTAGTATTCAGACTCGAGGCTCTTCTGCCTTCCTCTTGTGATTGTTAAGTAGCTGGTCCAGTGTTCTGAGCATGAGTACATTTATTTCTCAAGGAGGTGTGCGACAGTGAACCTGCATGTGACAAGCCACTGAACCCTATCATTTCAGTAGAAAAAAAATTGTGATTACAGTTGGTCAGGTTACCTCCTGCTGTCTATCTCCTCAGGCAAGATTCTGTTTCTTCAGTTAAGTTGTTTTCTGCTGATGAGCCTTTAGCTTGTTGTGCCTATATTTGGTTGGGACCACCTGACCCCTCTAGAGTTAAAACTCACATAACACCAGGTTATAGTCCAACTGGTTTATTTGGAAGCACTAGCTTTTGGAGCGCTGCTCCTTCATCAGGTGGTTGTGGAGTCGATGGTGTCCTATGATCTTATACTCCACAACCACCTGATGAAGGGGCAGTGCTCCGAAAGCTAGTGCTTCCAATTAAACCTGTTGGACAACAACCTGGTGTTGTGTGGTTTTTAACTTTGTCCACCCCAGTCCAACACCGGCATCTCCAAGTCATGAATCCTCCGAGTTTGCCATCTTTACCAGTACGTCATAAAACCATGAGGACGTCGAGACGGTGAATAGCCAAGGTCTTTACCATAGGGGAGGGAGTCAAAGAGGGCCTGGATTTAAGGTGTGAGGAAAAAGATTGAAGTGGAACCTGAGGGAAAACTGCTTCCCGCAGAAGGAACGAGTTGCCTGAGACGGTGGTGGGGGCAACATTTAAGAAACGTTTGGATTGGTACACTCCTAGGAAAGGTTCAGAGAAATACGGGTCAAATGCAGACAACTGGGACTAGTTCAAATTAGGAAATTTGAACAGTGTGGACTGAAGGGTCTGTTTCTGCGCTGTATACGACTTTAATTGGGTCTGGTGACAGCGGTTGTTGAGAAACCTGTTGAAGACCTTGAAATCAAATCGACAAAAGCTATTGAATTTGTCGTCTCGGTAACTGGAAATACCATTTTTGCTTGATGTTATGATCTGTGAAATGTTTGATTTGATTAGATTGTCATGTACACTCAAATACAGAAGTGCAGGAGTACAGTGGAAAGTGTATAATGTGAAAAGTGTAACACACGGTGACATCTTAGGTACAAGTACCTAGGTACAGGATCATAAGATCATGGTCGAAAGAAAGAACAAAGTTAAAAATTAAACATTGCACTAGTTATAGCGAAGTGTAAAACATGCAAAATAAGGTTAAAATTGTGGGATCCCTACAGTGCAGGAACATGCCCTTCAGCCCAACCAGTCCACACTGACCTTCCGAAGAGTAACCCATTACTAAACTATTACTCTACATTTACCCCTGAATAATGTCCCTAACCTATGTGTCCCTGAACACAATGGGCAAATTAGCACGGCCAATTCACCTACCTCGCACGTCTTTTTAGATTGTGGGAGGAAACACAAACAGACACGGGGAGAATGTACAAACTCCACACAGACAGTCACCTGAGGCCAGAATCCAACCCCAGTCCCTGGCGCTGTGAGGCAGCAGTGCTAGCCACTGAGCCACTGTGCTTTAGTTTTAAGGTGAAAATAAAGAAATAAAGCTGGAAGTTCAAACATTACAATGGGATCACACTTCGAGGAATCACCTCGAGGCTGCCATGCCAGGCTGAGGGCATGCCAGGCTGAGAGACCACTATACTGGGCCACTGAGAGACTGCCACACTAGGCCACTGAGAGACTGCCAATCCAAGCTGAGAGACCACCACACTGGGCCACTGAGAGACTGCCAATCTAAGCTGAGAGACCACCACACTGGGCCACTGAGAGACTGCCACACTGGGCCACTGAGAGACTGCCAATCCAAGCTGAGAGACCACCACACTGGGCCACTGAGAGACTGCCAATCTAAGCTGAGAGACCACCAAACTGGGCCACTGAGAGACTGCCAATCCAAGCTGAGAGACCACCACACTGGGCCACTGAGAGACTGCCAATCCAAGCTGAGAGACCACTACACTGGGCCACTGAGAGACTGGTATGCCAGGCTGAGAGACCACCACACTAGGGCACTGAGAGACTGCCAATCCAGGCTGAGAGAACACCACACTAGGCCACTGAGAGACTGCCAATCCAGGCTGAGAGAACACCACACTAGGCCACTGAGAGACTGCCAATCCAGCTGAGAGACCACCACACTGGGCCACTGAGAGACCACCACACTGGGCCACTGAGAGACTGGTATGCCAGGCTGAGAGACCACCACACTAGGGCACTGAGAGACTGCCAATCCAGGCTGAGAGAACACCACACTAGGCCACTGAGAGACTGCCAATCCAGGCTGAGAGACCACAACACCAGGCCACTGAGAGACCACAACACCAGGCCACTGAGAGACCACAACACCAGGCCACTGAGAGACCACAACACCAGGCCACTGAGAGACTGCCAATTCAGGCCGAGGGACTACCACACTAGGCCACTGAGAGACTGCCATGCCAGGCTGAGAGACCACCACACTGGGTCACTGAGAGACTGCCATGCCAGGCTGAGAGACCACCACACTGGGTCACTGAGAGACTGCCATGCCAGGCTGAGAGACCACTACACTAGGCCACTGAGAGACTATTCTCTCCCCAGTTCCCTTTTGTCCTTAATGTATTTGTAAAAACCCTTTGGATTCTCCTTAACTTTATTTGCCAAAGCTATCTCATGTCCCTGTTTTGCCCTCCTGATTTCCCTCTTTTAATTACACTCCTACTTCCTTTATACTCTTCTAAGGATTCACTCGATCTATCCTGTCTATACCTGACATAAGCTTCCTTCTTTTTCTTAACCAAACCCTCAATTTCTTTAGTCATCCAGCATTCCCTATACCTACCAGCCTTCCCTTTCGGCCTGACAGGAATATACTTTCTCTGGATTCTCGTTATCTCATTTCTGAAGGCTTCCCATTTTCCAGCCGTCCCTTTACCTGTGAACATCTGCCCCCAATCAACTTTTGAAAGTTCTTTCCTAATACCGTCAAAATTGGCCTTTCTCCAATTTAGAACTTCAACTTTTAGATCTGGTCTATCCTTTTCCATCGCTATTTTAAATCTAATAGAATTATGGTCGCTGGCCCCAAAGTGCTCCCCCACTGACACCTCAGTCACCTGCCCTGCCTTATTTCCCAAGAGTAGGTCAGGTTTTGCACCTTCTCTAGTAGGTACATCCACATACTGAATCAGAAAATGTTCTTGTACTCACTTAAGAAATCCCTCTCTATCTAAATCCTTAACACTATGGCAGTCCCAGTCTATGTTTGGAAAGTTAAAATCCCCTACCATATCCATCTTATTATTCTTACAGATAGCTGAGATATCCTTACACATTTGTTTTTCAATTTCCTTCTGACTATTTGGGCATCTATAATAAGTTGATCATCCCTTTCTTATCTTTCAGTTCCACCCAAAATAACTTCCCTGGATGTATTCCCAGGAATATCCTCCCTCAGTACAGCTGTAATGCTATTCCTTATCAAAAACGCCACCCCCCCTCCTCTCTTGCCTCCCTTTCTATTCTTCCTGTAGCATTTGTATCCTGGAACATTAAGCTGCCAGTCCTGCCTATCCCTGAGCCTCGTTTCAGTAATTGCTAGGATATCTCAGTCCCATGTTCCTAACCATGCCCTGAGTTCATCTGCCTTCCCTGTTAGATCCCTTGTATTGAAATAAATAAGTTTAATTCATCAGTCTTACCTTGTTCTCAATTTTGTCCCTGCCTGCCCTGACTGTTTGACTCGCGTTTGTTCCCCACTGTACCAGTTTCAGATTGATTTGTTACCTGACTAAGTTTCTTGTGTGTGTGTGTCTGTGTGTGTGTGCGCATGTGTGTGTGTGTGTGTGTGTGTGTGTGCGCATGTGTGTGACTGTGTGTGTGTGTGTCTATGTATGTGTACGTCTGTGTGTATGTGTACATCTGTGTGTGTGTGTGTGTCTGTGTGTGTTTGTGTCTGTGTCTGTGTGTATCTGTCTGTGTTTGTGTCTGTGTGTATGGGTGTGTGTGTGTGTCTGCGTGTGTCTGTGTATGTGTCTGTGTGTGTTTTTATGTGTGTGTGTCGTGTGCCTGTGTTTGTGCCTGTGTGTGTGTCTGTGTCTGTGTGTTTGTCTCTGTGTGTGTTTGTGTGTATTTGTGTCTGTGTGTCTGTGTGTGTTTGTGTCTGTGTGTATGGGTCTGTGTGTATGTCTCTGTGTGTGTCTGTGTTTGTGTCTGTGTGTGTTTGTGTGTGTCTGTGTGTGTTTGTGTCTGTGTGTGCATGTGTGTGTCTTTGTGTGTGCTTGTGTCTGTGTGTATGTATGTACGTGTGTTTGTGTCTGTGTGTGTTTCTGTGTGTGTTTGTGCCTGTGTGTTTGTGTGTGTCTGTGTGTGTGTTTGTGTCTGTATGTCTGTGTGTGTCTGTCTGTGTGTGTATGTATGCGTGTTTGTGTCTGTGTGTGTGTCTGTGTGTGTTTGTGTCTGTGTGTTTGTCTCTGTGTGTGTTTGTGTGTATTTGTGTCTGTGTGTCTGTGTGTGTTTGTGTCTGTGTGTATGGGTCTGTGTGTATGTCTCTGTGTGTGTCTGTGTTTGTGTCTGTGTGTGTTTGTGTGTGTCTGTGTGTGTTTGTGTCTGTGTGTGCATGTGTGTGTCTGTGTGTCTGCTTGTGTCTGTGTGTATGTATGTACGTGTGTTTATGTCTGTGTGTGTTTCTGTGTGTGTTTGTGCCTGTGTGTTTGTGTCTGTGTGTTTGTGTGTGTCTGTGTGTGTGTTTGTGTCTGTATGTCTGTGTGTGTCTGTCTGTGTGTGTGTATGTATGCGTGTTTGTGTCTGTGTGTGTGTCTGTGTGTGTTTGTGCCTGTGTGTATGTGTGTGTTTGTGTCTGTGTGTGTCTCTGTGTGCGTGTCTGAGTGTGTGTTTGTGTCTGTGTGTATGTGTGTGTATGTAGGTGTGTTTGTGTCTGTGTGTGCTTCTGTGTGTGTTTGTGCCTGTGTGTTTGTGTCTGTGTGTGTGTTTGTGTCTGTATGTCTGTGTGTGTTTGTGTGTGTCTGTGTGTGTTTGTGTCTGAGTGTGTGTCTGAGTGTGTGTTTGTGTCTGTGTGTATGTAGGTGTGTTTGTGTCTGTGTGTGCTTCTGTGTGTGTTTGTGCCTGTGTGTTTGTGTCTGTGTGTGTGTTTGTGTCGTATGTCTGTGTGTGTCTGTGTGTGTTTGTGTCTGTGTGTGTGTGGGTCTATGTGTCTGTGTGTGTGTATGTGTGTCTGTGTGCATGAGTGTGTGTGTCTATGTGTGTCTGTGTGCGTTTGTGTCTGTGTGTATGGGTGTGTGTGTGTGTCTGTGTGTGTTTTTATGTGTGTGTGTTGTGTGTCTGTGTTTGTACCTGTGTGTGTGTGTGTTTGTGTCTGTGTGTATGTCTGTGTCTGTGTGTTTGTGTCTGTGTCTGTGTGTATGTGTGTGTGTGTCTGTTTGTGTCTGTTCTGTGTTTGTGTGTGCCTGTGTGTGTGTATTTGTGTCTGTGTGTGTTTGTGTCTGTGTGTGCGTGTCTGTGTATCTATGTGTGTGTGTCTGTGTGTGTGTCTGTGTGTATGTGTGTGTGTTTGTGTCTGTGTGCATGTCTGTGTGTGTTTGTGTCTGTATGTCTGTGTGTGTTTGTGTGTGGCTGTGTGTGTGTTTGTGTCTATGTCTGTGTGTGTCTGTCTGTGTGTGTGTATGTATGCGTGTTTGTGTCTGTGTGTGTGTCTGTGTGTGTTTGTGCCTGTGTGTGTGTCTGTGTGTGTTTGTGCCTGTGTGTATGTGTGTGTTTGTGTCTGTGTGTGTGTCTGTGTGCGTGTCTGAGTGTGTGTTTGTGTCTGTGTGTATGTGTATGTATGCAGGTGTGTTTGTGTCTGTGTGTGCTTCTGTGTGTGTTTGTGCCTGTGTGTTTGTGTCTGTGTGTGTGTTTGTGTCTGTATGTCTGTGTGTGTCTGTGTGTGTTTGTGTCTGTGTGTGTGTGTGGGTCTATGTGTCTGTGTGTGTGTATGTGTGTCTGTGTGCATGAGTGTGTGTGTCTATGTGTGTCTGTGTGCGTTTGTGTCTGTGTGTATGGGTGTGTGTGTGTGTGTCTGTGCTTGTGTCTGTGTGTCTTTTTATGTGTGTGTGTTGTGTGTCTGTGTTTGTACCTGTGTGTGTGTGTGTTTGTGTCTGTGTCTGTGTATTTGTGTCTGTGTCTGTGTGTATGTGTGTGTGTGTGTCTGTTTGTGTCTGTTCTGTGTTTGTGTGTGCCTGTGTGTGTGTATTTGTGTCTGTGTGTGTTTGTGTCTGTGTGTGCGTGTCTGTGTATCTATGTGTGTGTGTCTGTGTGTGTGTCTGTGTGTATGTGTGTGTGTTTGTGTCTGTGTGCATGTCTGTGTGTGTGTATGTATGTGTGTTTGAGTCTGTGTCAGTGTGTGTCTGTGTGTGTGTGTGTCTGTGTGTGTGTGTCTGTGTGTGTGTCTGTGTGTATGGGTATTGTGACGATGCTGTCGCTTTAACAATGTTATTTTGTCCTTGTTTTTTTTAAGAGGGGTTGTCAAGGCAGAGGTACCGAGAGACGGAGAAGATCTGAGTCTAACAATGGCCAGTTGTCCCACTTCTGGTTTATTTTTAGTTTAGGTGAGCTGTAGCAGTCACAGGATGCTGGAATCGAGGAAGGTTACAAGAATCTGAAAATGATTTCTGACTGACTTTCTTCCTGAAATCTCTCTGGATGTTGTTCCCTCCTGCCTGTCAGAACCTGTGTTTGAATTTACCTTTTTGTCAAGGGGTGTGTTTATGGGAAGTTACTGGGTTAGAACAGTTCCTTAGTTGTCACTGGAACGGGTCAGTTAATTTTTCCATTGGCTGAGTTATTCTAAATTCCGTTTAGTTTGTGTTTCAACTGTCATATTCAAATAAATTCTGTTTTGCTTTAACCGAGTGGTTTGACGAGCTGCAGCACACCTGGAACACCCACTTCACATCTGTCTTTAAAATAAGAAAAAGTTCGGGTCTAGGCTACCTTATTCAAATAGTTTGAGGGGGTGTGGTCTCAGACCATAAGACATAGGGGCGGAAGTAAGGCCATTCGGCCCATCGAGTCCACTCCGCCATTCAATCATGGCTGACGGGCATTTCAACTCCACTTACCCGCATTCTCCCCGTAGCCCTTAATTCCTTGTGACATCAAGAATTTATCAATCTCTGCCTTGAAGACATTTAGCGTCTCGGCCTCCACTGCTCTCTGCGGCAATGAATTCCACAGGCCCACCACTCTCTGGCTGAAGAAATGTCTCCGCATTTCTGTTCTGAATTTACCCCCTCTAATTCTAAGGCTGTGTCCACCAGTCCGAGTCTCCTCGCCTAACGGAAACAATTTCCTAGCGTCCACCCTTCCCAAGCCATGTATTACGGCCTGGTCCCTAACAGATTAAGGGTTCGTCTGGGATTGATTGTATAATTCCAATTTGGGTTTAGGGTTGTTCAAAGGCATCGAGTGGTCAGTGTTAGTGTCTTTTGTTCAGGCTGTTGAATTTGGTTGGCTCAAACAGTGCATGATGTAGTAACAGCTCTTTCAGTCACAAAGAGTTTTCAGGGAGTGGAGGAAGTGACCTGGAGGGTTTTACAAAAGGTGAGCAAAGGAGAGGTAATTATTGAATTGAATTGGATTTATTGTTACATATACACAGTGAAAAGCTTTGTCTCGCAAGCAACACAGGCAGATCACAGAGTTACGTAGTATAGATAAGTAAATAATAGGCAAACAGCGGCAAAAACAGAAACACAGGTACAGGCAAATGGTAAGGGTTTGTGAGTCCATTCAGTATTCTAACAACAGTAAGGTAGAAACTGTTGTGAAACCAGCTGATGCGTGTGTTCAGGCTTCTGTACCTTCTCCCCGATGGTAGAGGTTGTAGAAAAACATTTCCAGGGTGGGATGGATCTTTGAGAATGCTGGCGGCCTTTCCTTGACAGCGGGCCTGGTCGATGGATTCTATAGATGGGAGGTTGGCCTTTGTGATTGTCCAGGCCGGGTTCACCCCTCTCGAACGATAGCTGGGCATTTAAATTTGCTGGAAATGCCAATAGAATATTTGGAAATGGCTAGAATTCAATTGCAGATAAAGCAGCTTGATCATAAAAAGGAACTGAAACAGTTGAATTTTGATTAACAGCAGAGGAAAAAGTAACGGAGAGGAAGGGAGAAAGAGGAAGACTCTGAACTTCAGAAATTGGCACTTAGACAGGAAAGTTTGCTTCAAGGGATGGAGGTGAAGGTAAGCTTACTGAGGAAGAAGTGTTGATGAGCAAACTCATCGTAGCCAAAGGCCTGGTGGGGATCTGTTTAAATACATTGAAGCGTTGCCTAAATTTGAAGATAAGGATGTGGAAGTCTTTTTAAAAATCTTTTTTGAGAACGTGGTGGAGCAAATACAGTGATCAGTGACCATGTGGGTTTTGTTGATCCAAACAAAGTTGGGAGGAAGAGCTAGCGACTGGCATCACTATCGGAGAAGGTATCTTGGGTCTATCAGGAAGCCATCTTAAAAGCCTATGAGCTTGTGCCAGAAGCCTACAGACAATGTTTCAGGAATCTAAGGAGGGACCCTGGTCAAACCTACATTGAGTTTGAAAGGATCAAACAAAGTAATTTTGATCGGTGGATAAGGGCATTAAAAATCGATCAAACATGTGACACTCTCAGCGAGATGGTTATTTTGGAGGAGTTCAAAAATTCACTTCCTGAAGCAGTAAGAAATCATAAGGAAAGGCAGAGAGTTAAAACAGCAAGGTTAGCAACTGAAATGGCTAATGATTATGAGTCGGTCCAGAAATCAAAGGTTGGCTTCCAACATCAATTTCAGTCCGAGAGAAATCCTCAGGTCATAAGGGAAACATAGATATCAGTGAAAATAATACAGGTCGTTTATCACAGGGTGAAAAGGAAACCCTTGAAGGGGACAGAGAAGTTGAAAAGCTCCGGTGGTTTCACTGCAATAACGTAGGCCTCATGAAATCACAGTGTTGGTGGGTTAGGAAACGCCTTGGGAAGCCAGATGTGGGAAAACAGGAGAAGCCTGTTGGAGTGGTAACAGAAAGCAAGTGGAGGCCGGAAAGTTGCACCAGAATGTACAAGCTGCTCGGAGGTTGGTTAGTGGGCGGCACGGAGGCACAGTGGTTAGCACTGCTGCCTCACAGCGCCAGAGCCCCGGTTTCAATTCCCGCCTCAGGTGATTCTCTGTGTGGAGTTTGCACGTTCTCCCCGTGTCTGCGTGGGTTTCCTCCGGGTGCTCCGGTTTCCTCCCACACTCCAAAGATGTGCAGGTCAGGTGAATTAGCCATGCTAAATTGCCTGTAGTATTAGGTAAGGGGTAGATGTAGGGGTAGGGGTATGGGTGGGTTGCGCTTGGCGGGGCAGTGTGGACTTGTTGGGCTGAAGGGCCTGTTTCCACACTGTAAGTAATCTAATCTTAAAAAAAAAGGAGGAAGAGACAGATCTTCTTTAACCATTTACTTGCAAAGGTAAGGTTTGCTCACAAAGGCCAGGAGTAGCAAGTTAAAAAAAGGTACAGTATTAAGAGACACAGGATCACGTCAATCTTTGATGTTGATAGATGAGGAGACATGTACCTCAGAAAGACTATTGCCAAGAAATGTGCGGACTTTATGGTGAGGCAAGAAGTGCTCGATTGTATATAGTGAGGTTAGAGTCCAGTGACCAGTGGAGAAGTGGTGATAGGAACACTGGAGAAACTCTCAGCTCCCGGAATACAATCTGCCCTTGGTCGTGACACAGCTGGATCACAGGTAGTAGGGCAGCCCACTGTGGTGGAAAAGCCAGTGGAAAATCAGGCAACTGAGGTATTACAGGAAGCATATCCTGGGACCTTTTCTGACTGTGTGGCAAAGAGGTCACAAAGTCACCAGTTGAAACAGGAGGAGAAATCAAAAAATCCAGATGAGGAAGTTGAAGTGGAATTATCGGAGACCATGTTTGATCAAATGGTTGAGCCAAAACAGAAACAGGTGGAGGACAAAGGGAATAGTTTTAGCTCAGAGAAATTAGCTGATTTATAACAGAAAGATGAAAAATGGAAGCAATTGTATCAAAAAGCATACATGGAAGACAAATCTGAATGTAACTCAGAATGCTATATTCTTAAAATTTAAGTCTTGATGAGGAAATGGAGACCAGTATATACAGGGCAACCTCAATTATCAGAATACCAATGATCCGAAAATCAGATTATCCGAAGGAGATCTTGAGGCCCTGACAGAAGCATTACATCAAAGACATGTTTTCAACAGTGATTGCGTCTTTTGTTATAACGATTAAACAGGCACCATCTCCAAATGACTCACCTCCCGCCCTCTCACTCTCTCTCTCTCCACACTTTCCCTGGAGACCTACAGAGGTTTGTACACTACCCCCCACAACCCCCCCCCCCCACCAACCCCCGGCACCCCCTCCCCCCGCTTCCCAGAAATAATCTCTCCAACATTGTCCTGTGCAGGGCAAACAGGGAACCTGTAAAAAATTTGCACTAAAATGTTGTGTATGTGTGTGTGGGTGTGTGCGCTATTTGGAGACTTACCTCAAAAAGACAGGTAGGGGGGAATGGGGTGGGGGGGGGCGGGAGGGGAGGAATTGAATGGTGTTGGAGGACAGGGGTGGGGGAAGGGGCTGGACGGGGTTGGGTGGTCGGGGGGAACGGGGTTCGAATGGGTTGGGGGGAGGGGTTAGACGAGGAGGAGGGGCCGGGACGGGGTCTCGCACACTGTGTGCTGCTGCTAGTCTCCTGAATGGAGAGCAGACTTTAAAATTCCGAGCCCCAGAGGAAAGGCGTTTAATCGATTTTCCGAATAATCGATTACCCGAACGAAATAGTGCCCTCCTATCTCGCTCGGATAATCGAGTTTCCACTGTGTTCAAGCAGATGAGAAATGGCTAGAAGTTCATCAAGTTCAACTGAGGGAATTCTGGGTATGTTTGCAGATGATACAATGATAGGTAGAGAGACAGGTACCATTGAGGAGGTGGGGAGGCTGCAGAAAGATTTGGGCAGGTTAGGACAGTGGGCAAAGAAGTGGCAGATGGAGTACAATGTGAGAAAGTGTGAGGTCATGCACTTTGATTGGAAGAATAGAGACATGGACATTTTCTAAATGAGGAGAAAATTCAGAAATATAAATGTGCAAAGAAACTTGGGCATTCTCGTTCAGGATTCTCTCAAGCTAATTCCCACCTCAGGCGACTCTGTGTGGAGTTTGTACATTCTCCCCGTGTCTACGTGGGTTTCTTCCGGGTGCTCCGGTTTCCTCCCACAATCCAAAAAATGTGCAGGTTAGGTGAATTGGCCATGCTAAATTGCCCATAGTGTTAGCTGAAGCGGTAAATGTAGGGGAATGGGTCTGGGTGGGTTGCGCTTCGGCAGGTCGGTATGGACTTGTATGGGCCAAAGGGTCGGTATGGGCCAAAGGGCCTGTTTCCACACTGTAATCTAATCCCAATAATCTCAGTAAACTTGCAGGTTGAGTTAGTAGTTAGGAAGGCAAAGGCGATGGTGTCATTTACTTTGAATATAAAAGCAAGGATGTATTTCTGAGGCTCTATAAGGCTTGGTCAGATTACATTTGGCGTATTGAGTGCAGTCTTGGGCCCCATATCTCAGAAACGATGTGCTGACCCTGAAGTTGTTTCAGAGGAGGTTCATGAGAATGGTCCCAGGAATGAAAAGCTCAACATATGAGGAATGTTTGAGGACTCTGGGACTATACTCAATGGATTTTAGAAGGATGAGGGAAGATCTAATTGAAACATTCAGAATAACAAATGGCCTGGACAGAGAGGATGTTGGGAAGATGTTTCCATTGGTAGGAGGGACTAGGACCTGAGGGCACAGCCTTAGATAAAGGGAAGAGCTTTTAGAATGGAGGTAAGGAGACATTTCTTCAGCCAGAGAGTGGGGCATCTATGGGATTCATTGCCATGGAAGCCGTGGAGGCCAGGTCATTGAGTATATTTAAGACTGAGAGAGATAGGTTCTTGCATGTTAAGTGGTTCCAGGGTTACAGGGGGAAAGCAGGGGAATGGGGGTGAGAAACTTAGCAGCCATGATTGAGAGGTGGAGTGGACTTAATGAGTTGGTTGGCCTAATTTCTGCACCTATATCTTTTGGTCTTATGGTCTTATAAGTTGTGATACCAGTAGGTTATAGAAAGGAAGTATTACAGGTAGCACATGAATTACCAGGAGGAGATCATTTAGGGGGTAAGAAAAACTCAAGGTAAAACACAAGAACATTTTTACTGGCCTGGACTGCGTAAGGATGTCATTGAATCTTGCAATCAAGAAATCAAAAACTCACAGTTTTGATAACAAGGATAAAGTGTTAGTGTGACTTCCAATGATAGGTGAGCCTGTAAAAGCAAGGTTTAGTAGACCTTATCAAGTCAAAAGAAGATTGCACGAGATGAACTATTTGATAAGAAGTCCAGATAGAAAGAAATCTCACAGAGAGTGTGTTACGTGAATCTGCTCAAAAGATATTTTGACAGGGCAAGAAAATAAAAGGAGAATGTGTTCCCTGGTTCCAATGGGGTAAAAACAATGACGGCAGATGCTGAAAATCAAATACTGGATTAGTGGTGCTGGAAGAGCACAGCAGTTCAGGCAGCATCCAACGAGCAGCGAAATCAACGTGAAGGGCTTTTGCCCGAAACGTTGATTTCGCTGCTCGTTGGATGCTGCCTGAACTGCTGTGCTCTTCCAGCACCACTAATCCAGTCCCTGGTTCCAATGTAGAGTGAAGGACCAAGTTCCAAGAATTCTGAATTGGACATTCCTCAAATTAAATTGTACAATGAGGAAGTTGTCAAAATTTGGGATAAATTATTGAGTTACCTTCCAGAGGACATTTGGAATGACCTGAACATTATTACTGTTGCATGGACGATAAGTGGGAAATCCTGGGAAATACTAATCTGATCATGCACCATGTAGATATAGGAAATGCTGTTCCAATTAAGCAACATCCTTATCAACTTAACCCGGTGAGTTGGCACAAGATTGTATGCATGCTCCAAGACAACATAAACAAAGTGAGTTACAGTAACCGGAGCTCACCCATAGTCATAGTGCCAAAGCCAGATGGTACGCAGTGGTCTTGTGTAGACTTTCGCCAAGTCACTGCAGTTACAAAGTATGATTCACATCTGATTCCACATTTGGAAGACTGTATTGAAAAATTGGGACCACCAACTTATATTTCCACGTTGGATGTACTGAGAGGATAGTGGCAAGTACCTTTGTTGAAAAGAATGAAGACAATTTCAGCTTTTGTAATACTGCTTTTAAACTGTATCAGTTTAAAGTCATGCTATTTGGTATGAAAAATGTGCCAGCTACATTTCAAAGATTAACTAATTGTGTGGTACACATTGATGACCTGATGATATTTAATCACACATGAAAGGAACATTTCCAACATTTATCAGAATTATTTGATTGACTTTGGGAAGCAGGCTTGGTGATAAACCTGGCTAAGAGTGAGCTCACCAGGTCACCTTCCAGGGCTATGTTATTGGACATGGACAAATGGCTCCACCCAATGTGAAAACAAAGGTAATTGGGGACTTTCCCAGACCAACAATGTAGAAGGCAGGACTACGATTCCACGGGTTGAGTGGGTTTTATTGGACATTCATTAAAAATTTTAGCTCCACTCACTGATTTGCTAAAGAAAGCCAAAAAGGTTCCAGTGGACTGTTATTAGGCATTTGACAGCCTGAAAGCTGTGATAATGACTGCTCCAGTGTTAGCCATACAAAACCATTCAAAGTGACTGTCAAGGGGAGTGATGTGGGTGTCGGTGCTATGCTCTTGCAGGAAGACAATGGCGGGGGTGGGATAGAAAGACCTATTGGGTATTTCTTCAAGAAATTGAACATTCGTCAGCAGAAATATTTTATAATTGAGAAGGAGACCTTGAGCTTGGTGTTGGCATGACAACATTTCAACATTTATGTGGCCAGCAATGTGTCCGAGACAATCATATACACTGATCATAACCCATTGAGGTTTGTGGAGAAATTTAAGGGCAAAATTTCCAGGCTGTTTAGGTGGAATTATTAGGTTAGCTTCCCTACAAAATGGAAACAGGCCCTTCAACCCAACAAGTCCACACTGACCTCCAAAGCATAACACACTCAGACACATTCCCCTACATTTACCCCTGAGTAACGTACCTACCACTCTACGCAATTTAGCATGGCCAATTCACCAGAACTGCACATCTTTGGATTGTGGGAAGAAGCCCACACCGACACGGGGAGAATGTGCAAACTCCACATGGGACAGCTACCCAATGTGGGAATTGAGCCCAGGTTCCCAGTACTGTGAGGCAGCAGTGCTAACCACTGAGCCACAATGCCTCCCGGCAACCATTCAATTTGAAAATTATACATGTGGGCGAGAAAACATAATTGCCAACGCATTGCAAGACAGGGATGAAAAAAAAGGAGGTGTTCAGTGGCAGGAGTAAATGACCAGAAATACAATACAGTAGAGAATGTTTACATGGTTATTGCCAATGCACTGTCTATGTATTGTAGTGTGCTAACAGAGTAAGATTAAGGGGTTTAAAGTGAAGCCATCATTTGATATCGCTAGTTTTTATTTAAGGGGGTGGTATGATGATGCTGCCACTTTAAAAATGGTTATTTTGTTCTTGGGATTGTTTTTTAAAGCGGTCGTAAAGACAGAGGTGCTGAGGAGTCTAGGAAAAGCCTAGTTTAACAACAGCAGGGGAATGGCCAGTTCTGCCAGTTCAGGTTTAATTGAGCTGCAGCAGTCACAAGATGCTGGAGTCCAGGAAGGCAAAAGCTTCTGAAAATGATTCCTGTCTGCTTTTCTCCCTGAATTCTCTGTGCATGCTGCTCCCTCCTGTTTGTAAGTACCTGTGTTTGAATTTACCTTTTTGCCAAGTGGTGTGTTTATGGGATGTTACTGGATTGGAACAGCTCCTTCATTAAGTTGATCTATCGGGTCAGTTATAGTTAAGTTATTCGAAATCCCGTGTTCTTTTGTTTGTGTTTCAACTGGACTGTTAATGTAAGTGCTGTTTTGCGTAGAGCCAAGTGGTTTGACCAGCTGTATCTCTTCTGGAATACCCACTTTACATCTGCCTTTACAATGAGAAAAAGTTAGGGTTTGGGCTACTTTCTTCAAATATTTGAGGGGGTCTGGCCTGGTCCACAACAAACTGCATCGACTTTGTGATAGAAACACATAATCATCAGACACCATCTATTACGATGGGTGTGCTTCAGTCATTGAAATTCATAGAACATAGAACATTACAAGCCCTTCGACCCTCGATGTTGCGCCACCCTGTCATATTAATCTTAAGCCCATCCCACCTACATCATTCCACAGATGTCCATTTGCCTGTCCAATGACGACTTAAATGCACTTAAACTTGGTGAATCTACTACCAATGTAGGCAAAGCATTTCGTACCCTTTCTACTCTCTGAGTAAAGAAAGTTTGATTACATTGGCTTTGAGCAAGCATACAATCTGTTTTTGAACCTGTGCCAACTTTCAAGAATTAAGCCTATGAGGATGTTGCTTAATTGGGACAGCATATCCTGTATCAACATCATGCATAGTCAGGTTCGTACTTCCCAGTATTACCTATACATCTCCCTCCATGATTCTAATAACGCTTCCAGGTTATTTGGTTTTTCTACTGGAAGGTTACTCAATAATTTACCCCAATTTTTGAGAACTTCCTCATTGTCCAATTTAATTGGAGGAAAGTCCAATTCAGAATCCTCTGAACCTACTTCTTCACTCTGTGTTGGAACCAGGAACACATTCTTCTACTGCTTTCCTTCCCTATCTAACACCTTGTGAGCAATTTCAAACCATCCTCTCTGTGAGACTTCTGTCCATCTGTCATTCTTAACAAATAATTCAGCTCACTCAATTTCCTTTCACCTTGATAAGGTCCACTAAACCTTGCTTTTCAAGCTTCACCTATCACTGAACTAACACTTTATCTCCATGAGCAAACTTGTGGGTTATTGATTTCTAGTCTGTTTTCTATTCTGTTACTTGCGGTGTTACTTTCAAATGCTGTCAAGCTGACTTACTCGCTCTATTTAATCTTTCCTTAAAATTTAACACATAATCCAAATGTGTGGTCTCTGAGCTCTGATCGACCAACTTCTCCTTAATTAGTTTTAGTGTTCTCTCACCCTTAGGCCCCAAACCAAACTCATATGCACTGAATTTGATTGATTCATTTGGTGCATCCCTAATTGCAACACATACAAATGAAACTCCTTTATACCAATCATCTAGATAGATAGTTTCAACTTTAAGTGCTGAACGTGGTCATTAAAGTTCAATACCATCGTTCTAATGCTCCCTTTGATTCTGGATTTGAATTGTATTATTCCTAAGCTATCCATAACTTGCTTGAATAATTGTGATGTAAAATTTGATACTTGATCTGATTGGATCTTTGTGGGTAATGCATTTCCTGTAAAAGATTTGAGTAACTCTTCTAGAATCCTTTTAGGCAGGATACTCCATAATGGAATGACCTCTGGAAATGCAGTGGACACTTCCATTATAGTCAACAAAGACTGATTCCCACTTTTTTGTTTTAGGTAGGGGTTCTCTGCAATCAATTAAGACTGTTATAAAAAGGTTTCTAAAATGCAGGAATGAGTATTGAAGGTGTTGGTTTTATCACTGCCTGAGGTTGTCCAACTACCTGGCACAAATGATGTATCCTGCAAAATTCATCGGCATCCTTATGCAGTCCAAGCTAATAAAAATATTGTTGTACTCTGGCTTGAGCTTTCCTTACTCCTCCTACTGGTAAATCAACTGCTCCCTGAAACAAATCCTTTCTCTAGCCTACTGGTAATACAACTTGGTGAACGTCTGCCCAATTCGGTATTCTATATTCTATTTCCGGGCTAATGAAGACAAGTATTCCTCGTACCTTCTTAACCATCCTGTCTACCTGTGCTAACCAAGCTCCCTTTGTTCCTCAGTACTCCCCTAGGACCTACCTTTGTGCATAAGACATCATGTCAAAAACATTTCAAAACAGCTTATTTTTTGTTGTTGCAATTTTGCAATTAATTTCAAAATCAAAACACCTAATTGCTCCTGGGAGCTTCACGTCAGGTATAAATGTCTCACCCACTTCGTGTGGAGTAGTGAATCTTTACCGAAATGCATGGTGCGCCAAGAGGCCTGCTCTTTGCCATTTATTATCCCATCCTTGCAGCTATCGGGGTGCCAGGTACTGGACTGGAATTTGTCATATATTTTGAACGCCATTTTGATTTGCTGTGATCACTTGTCTGTTTTGTGTAACTTCTTCCCTTTCAGAGATCTAACGAGTTTCCTGGGAAGATAGTTGTTTTAAACATATTAATATATCTCTTTAGCAACAATTCTGTCTTTCTACCACATCATTGTTTTGGCTATATATCATCATCTCTCTATTTTAACTGAATATTTTATTGACTCGTGCATAATAAACTTGCCCCCTTTAACAACAATCCCTTTAAAGTTTCTCCTAATGGAGCATTTCTATCAGTGAATCATAGATCTGCTGTGCAAAGTTTTCAATTTTTGGACTTATTGTGTCAAAACTTCCCTTCAAGTTGTCCCCTTTATGATTCTTGATCATGTGACCACAGATATTATTCCATGTTTTGAGCCACCAATGTGAGTGAATGTTAGACAGCAGCTACAAGAGAACATTGTGGATTTGTGTCACCTGTAATGGAGTGAGATGATGCTGTTAGTTTAAGAGGTGATGTTGCCCAGGTGTTTTTGTGACAAGTGGTTGTAAGGCAGAGGTGAAGACCTGCCTATTGAAGATGGTTTAAATAAACAACTTGTGAAGCCTTGGAAACAGTCTGAATGAGTGTCACCAGCTCTGAAAGACCAGGCTTTTGAGTTTTTCTTAGCTTTCAGCAGCAGTAGCCATTGGGGTCTGAAAAGAGTTTGTAGCTTGAGGGAATGTCTCCTCGCTGCTATTCTCTCTGAACCTTCTCTTGATGTTACTTTCCTCCTGGATTGGAGAACTGCATGTCAGAGTCTGTGTCTGAAATAGCCTTTTTGTCAAGGGGTGTGTTTATGGAATATTACTGTATTAGAACAATTAATTAGTAATAGCTACTGCCTCTATTATTCAATTAAGTTTTCCAATAGTGTTAAGTTATTCTAAATTCCTCTTTCTTTAATTTGTATTTTAACTACAATGTTTAAATAGATTGTGTTTGACTTAATGTCAAATAATTTGATCATTTGCATTATGTCTAGAACACAGCACTTCTTAGCTATCTTTAAAATAAGAAAACATTAGAGTCTATAGATATTTTGAGGGGGTCTGGTCTAATTCCTAACAATAATGATTAGATTACTTACAGTGTGCAAACAGGCCCTTCGTCCCAACAAGTCCACACCGCCCCGCCGAAGCGCAACCCACCCATACCCCTACATCTACCCCTTACCTAACACTACGGGCAATTTAGCATGGCCAATTCACCTGACCTGCACATCTTTGGAGTGTGGGAGGAAACCGGAGCACCCAGAGGAAACCCACGCAGACACGGGGAGGACGTGCAAACTCCACACAGAGAGTCGCCTGAGGCGGGAATTGAACCCGGGTCTCTGGCGCTGTGAGGCAGCAGTGCTAACCACTGTGCCACCGTGCCACCCACAATGAGACCAGCAAGTTATCCAATACACTGCCAACCACCATGATGGCAAAACAAATGTCGTCAATTGGGAACTGTGTTTTCAAATAGTGTCTTAAAAGTATAGAGATTGTGGGAAAAGCTGATCTTACACAGCTCCCAGCGGTCGGAATCCAATCAGATGAAGACACCCTGACCAGCAGTGAAGGGAAACTCTCAGAGACAATTCTCAGGGTAACTAGGACAATAAATGCTGTCCCAGTCAGTATGGATGGCTACATTCCATGAATGAATAGAAAACAAAAATGGTACAATATAGATTTCTCAAACGGATGCGTTGGTTTCATAACATAAAGTTAACTATATATTTGAGGAGAGCTTTCGGAGTGGATCATCTCTGAAGTGCATAATATCCAGAAATCTAACCCAAAAAGGGCCTTGTGACGGCATTGTCCGATCTCTATCACTGCGCCTGGAAGTTTGGGTTGGAGTCCCATCTGTGCCTGAGGGGTATCGTAACTTCCATGAACTAATGGTACAAAAATAATTGGACCTTCTGTTCCTGTCGTGCAGTGAAGGGCATCGACAACTTGTGCCCTATTGTTGTGGGTTGGTGTGCCACCCTCATCATTATAGCAAAGGACTGTGTTATACAGGGTCCCAACCTCTGGATCAGAAGTTCAAGTCCTAGCTCCCCTGTAGGTATCTCAGAATCTATCCCAACGTGCGATTAAAAATAATTATGAAGAGAAACACGTTAACACTGGCATGGAGTAGAGTTCAGAGGTATCCCATGTAATGCTTCACTCTGAAATGTTAAGTGAAAATGGAGCGAATATTAGCTACTGGTATCCAATTTTATCAACTGGATTGCAGGAGTGTAACCATAGAAACATAGAGCCATATTGGGTAGAATAGGCCCATCCAGCCTACACCAACAACAGTTACTCTAAATCTACACTTGTCCCACTTTCAAACCCATAGCCTTGAACATTATGCCATCTCAAGTGTTCATCCACATCCTTTGTTTGAATGGTGTGAGTTTCCCATCTTGACGACACTCCCAGGCAGTACATTCCAGACCTCACCGCCATCGGAGTGAAATAAAATTGTCCCCAGGACCTCCCACCTTTTGTGACAGGTTTACATACTGGATTGGATTGGAAAGGTATTGTATTTAATGATTGCATTGGTTATTGGTTTGCTGTACTCAAGGGGTAGCTGTATCTCGACGCGATTATTACTATTTCTCACTGTCCCTAATGTTTCATATGAAGTCACAAGATTGAGGGGGCTAAAATTTCTCAGCTGAATGTAAAAACTGACTACAGCAAAATAATGTTATTTTGCAACAAATTCTCTTAAAAAAGGTGCCTACATGTGGTGAAAATGTCATGTGTCTGATCACTCCATTCATACGTTTCTTCTCTCTCCATACCACAAAATGCTGGGTTTCCATTCTCAATATCCAACTCCATTCTCGCTCAGTGTCAGCTTGATCTTCAAAATGACCTGTGACTGATGGTTGCTCAGTGAACATTGCTGAGGTCAAACTGAGGCAATGCTCTGAGTTGTTCCTGCTCTCAACCTTAGATTCTAAATGCTGAATATTACATTTAGCTTCTAATTTAATGTAATTTTCTTACCTAACTCCTACAATGTTTTGCTTTCTTATGCATAATCTTCACATTTAATATGAACAACATATTATTTTACATTCTGATATCCGTACTCTGTCCTATGTTTGTCTGGTTGATTGCTTTAAGCAAAATAATTACTTTTTATATATGAGGGAATTAATTTCTGTAAAACTCTGCTTGAGGAGTCAAGTCTTATGGTTCTACTCATACTGTCTTTCTCACTATTCCATTTCCTTAATCCTCTGGATTGTGTCTCTTTTTCATATTGCAGCTAACTTGACAGTGATTGTGATCCTATCCAGAGGAAGGTGCGGTCTCTCCAGATGCATCACTTACTACCTCGTATCCATGGCACTGACAGACCTGCTGGTCATTATTACAGCTGTAATATTGAACCGTATTGTTGGGATTTACTTTCCGTTCAGTGTCCTGTATGTCACCCCTGTTTGTAGTGTCAATTTTGTGCTAATGTCTGGAAGCAGGGATTGTTCTGTCTGGGCAACTGTCGTATTCACTATTGATCGTTTTGTAGCCATTTCTTGCCCAAAATTGAAGACAAGATATTGCACAGAGAAAGTAGCAGCTGTGGTTATAGGGGCAGTTTGTGGAATGAGCTGTATCAAAAACACATTCTGGTATTTCATTTATGAACCATTGCACACAATCAGTAATGTACCATGGCATTGCAAAATTAAGTCTATATTTTATACATCAGCTGCATGGGCTGCATTTGATTGGATTCATCGCATTTCAACCCCTTGTCTCCCATTTGTTTTGATCTTACTGCTCAATGCTGTGACTGTGAGACAAATTCTAAAGGCCATTCAAACTCGCAAAAGACTCCAAGTCGGCAAACAGTCGGAAAATCAGAATGACATGGAGGTCAGGAGCCGGAGAAAGTCCATCATCCTGCTGTTCTGTATCTCAGGCAGTTTCATCCTGTTATGGCTGCTGTTTCTATTAACATTTCTCTATGTCCGAATTGCTAACGTGAGTTATTTCTCAGGTTCCAATTACATTGAATCCAATTTCAATCTGGAAGAAAGTGGGTACATGCTTCAGATCTTAAGTTCCTGCATAAACCCATTTATTTATGCAGGGACCCAGAGTAAGTTCAGAAATGAGTTAAGGAATGGGATTGAATTTTCCTTCAATTTCATTGTGAAGGTGTTCAAATTTTGATATATAATAAATATTTCATGAATTAAACTTCATCCTGTAATCTTCTAACTGGAGCTATAAAGAGACTGTGTTGTGTAAGGGCTCCCAGTTTACATATGTCTGACTTAAGAAGGCTCGTACTTATGAACACAATCTCATGCAGGGGTATAATTTTAAAGACACAACCCTTATAAACAGCTCATTTATATTAATTGAAAACTCTGGCCCTGGGATGCACTGGCACACCCCTCCCCAACTCTATAGAGCTGTTGCATAACCGTGTGGCTCTGAAACTCAATCCCCCTGCTAATTACAGCTAACACACTATACACCTTCTTAACAGCCCTAACAACTTGGGTTGCAACCTCGAGGAATCGGTGGGCATGGAATCCGAGATCCCTCTGTCCCTCCACACTGCCAAGAATCCTGCCTTTAACCCTGTATTCTGTATTCCAATTCAACCTTCCAAAGTGAATCACTTCACACTGGTCCAGGTTGAACTCCACCTGCCACTTATCAACCCAGCTCTGCATCCTGTCAATGTCCTGTTACAACCTGCAACAGCCCTCCACACTATCCACAACTCCACCAACCTTCCCGTCATCAGCAAACCTACTAACCCACCCTTCCACTTCCTCATCCAAGTCAATTATGAAAATCAGAAAGAGCAGAGGTCCCAGAACTGATCCCTGTGGAACACCACTGGTCACTGATCTCCAGGCTGAATACTTTCTATTTACCACCACCGTCTTCTATGGGGCATCCAATTACATATCCAGAAAGCCATATTCCCCTTATCCCATGCCCCATTTTTTGAATGAGTTTACCCTGGGGAATCTTATCAAACACCTTGCTAAAATCCATGTACACCACACCCACTGCTCTATCTTCCTCAACGTGTTTTATCACATCCTCAAATAATTCAATAAGGTTTGTGAGGCATGGTCTGTCCCTCACAAAGCCATGCTGAATATCTCTAATCAAACTATGGTTTTCCAAGAAATCGCAAATCCTGTCTCTCAGAATCCTCTCCAATACTTTGCCCACCACAGGCATGAGGCTGACTGGTCTGGAATTCCAAGGATTATTCTTATTCCCTTTCTTGAACAAGGGAATAACATTTTCCATCCTCCAATCATCTGGCACTACTCCAGTAGACAGTGAGGATGCAAAGATCATTGCCAAAGGTTCAGCAATCTCTTCCCTCACTTCCTGTAGTAACATAGGTTGTATCCTGTCTGGCCCAGGAGATTTATCTATCCTTCTGATTTTCAACATTTTCAGCACATCCTCCTTTTTTAACATCAACCTGTTCAAGCATATCAATCTGTTTCACGCTGTCCTCAGAAATGTCAAGGTCCCTCTCAGTAGTGAGCACTGAAGCAAAGTATTCATTAAGGACCTCCCCAAACTCCTCCAACTCCAGGTGCAAGTTCCCTCCACTATCCCCAATTGACCCTACCCTCACTCTAGCTATGTTCTTGTTCCTCAAGTAAGTTTAGAAAGCCTCAAGTTAACCTGACCTGGTAAGCTTTTTCATGCCCCCTTCTAGCTCTCCTAAGTCCATTCTTCAGTTCCTTCCTGGCTACGTTGTAACCCCTAGAAAGCCTTGTCTGATCCTTACTTCCTCAACCTTAAGTAGGTTTCCTTTTCCCTCTTGACTAGATGTTCCACATCCCTGTCACGCACCGTTATTTCAACCTACTATCCATTCCTTGGCTCAGTGGGACAAACCTGTCCAGCACTATCAGCAAGTGCTTCCTTAGCAACCTCCGCATTTCTGTTATGCATTTCCCTGAGAACATCTGTTCCCAACTTAGGTACCTCCATTCCTGCCTAATAGTATTGTATTCCTCTCTCCCCCAATTAAAATCTTTCCCACACCGTCTGCTCCTATCTTTTCCATGACTATAGTAAAGGTCAGGGAGTTGTGATCACTATCACTGAAATGCTCTCCCAATGAGAGATCTGACACCTGATCTGGTTCATTGCCAAGCACCAAATCCAATATGGCTTCCCTTCCAGTTGGCCTATCTATGTATTGAGTCAGAAAGCCTTCCTGGAGACACCTGACAAAAACTGCCCTGTCCAAATTTTTTGTGCTAGGGAGGTTCCAATCAATATTAGGGAAGTTAGAGTCACCCATCGCAACAACCCTTTTATTACTGCACCTTTCCAAAATCTGCCTCCCAATTTACTCCTCCATGTCTCTGTTGCTACTGGGGTGTCTATAGAAAACTCCCAATAAAGTGACTGCTCCTTTCCTGTTTCTGACTCCCAACCCAGACTGACTCTGTAGACAAACCCTCCTCGGTGACCTCCCATTCTGCAGCCGTGATACTATCCCTGATTAGCAATGCCACTCCTCTGCCTCTTTTACATCCCCCCTACTATTCCTTTTCAAACATCTAAACCCTGGAACATCCAACACCCATTGCTGCCCCTGTGATATCCAAGTCTCCGTAATGGCCGCAACATTATAGTTCCAAGGATTGATCTATGCTCTGAGATTGTTCCCCCTTATCCCTGATCCTTCTTGCATTAAAATAGACACACTTCAACCCATCACACTGACTATCTCTCCTCACAGACTCTCTGCACACCGTATGGCTGCTCACTACTACCTGATCTGTAGCTTTGATTCCCACCCCACTGCAAATCTAGTTCAAACCCTCCCAAAGAGCTCTAGCAAACCTCCCACCCAGGATATTGGTTCCCCTCCAGTTCAGGTGCAATCCATCCTTCTTATACAGGTCTCACCTTCCCCAGAAAGTATCCCAATAATCCACATATCTGAAGCCCTCCCTCCTGCACCAGCTCTGCAGCCTTGTGTTCATCTGCACTCACTCTCTATTCCTAGCCTCACTAGCTGGTAGGAAGCCTGAGATTCCGACTCTGCTCATCCTGCCTTCTAGCTTCCAACCTAGTTTCCTATACTCTCTTTTCAGGTCCTCCTACCTTTCCCTGCCCGTGTCAGTGATATCGATGTGTGCCACAACTTCTGGCTAGTCTCCCTCCCTCTTGAGAATCCTATAGACTTGATCCAAGACATCCTTGACCGTGACACCCAGGATGCAACACACCATCCGGGAGTCTCATTCCCGACCACAGAATCTCCTGTCATGATTGAATCTCCTATCACAATTGCTCTCCTATTCTCCTCCATTCCCTTCTGAGCCACAGAGCCAGGCTCAGTGTCAGAGACCTTGCCGTTTTCCCTGGTAGGTCAGTCCCCCCCCAGCAGTATCCAAAGCGGTATACTTATTATTGAGGGGAACGGCCTTACTGTCTGCCTATTCCCTTTCCCTCTCCTGACGGTCGCACAGCTACCTTTATCCTGTAACATATGTGTGACTGTCTCTATTTAAATCCTCTCTATCACCCCCTCAGTCTCCCGAATGATCCGAAGTTCATCCAGCACCAGTTCCAGTTCGCTAATGCTGTCTGTGAGGAGATGGAGTTGGGTGCACTTTAGCAGGGACACTAGTGGTGACGCTCACCTCCCACATCCTGCAAGAGCATCATACAACTGCTCAAACCTCCATCCCCTCTGCTCTAACTTACCAAGAGAGATTGAATAAATTTTAAAAAGCTAAAAGGAGCCTTACCATACCTAGCCTCCACACACAGTCTTTGTTTTTAGTTCGTACAAAATAATACATGGCTTGGAAAAGGTGGATGCTAGGAAATTGTTTCCGTTAGACGAGGAGACTAGGACCCGTGGACACAGCCTTAGAATTAGAGGGGGTCATTTCAGAACAGAAATGCGGAGACATTTCTTCAGCCAGAGAGTGGTGGGCCTGTGGAATTCATTGCCACGGAATGCAGTGGAAGCCGGGACGCTAAATGTCTTCAAGGCCGAGATTGATAGATTCTTGTTGTCTAGAGGAATTAAGGGCTACGGGGAGAACGCTGGTAAGTGGAGCTGAAATGCGCATCAGCCATGATTGAATGGCGGAGTGGACTCGATGGGCCGAATGGCCTTACTTCCACTCCTATGTCTTATGGTCTTATAGGAGGGCGGGTGGGAGACACTACACAAGTAGTGTCACAGGTTTAGCCACTGCCTGAATATATCAGTTCACAAGCCCAGCAATCCCCATGTCCACCTCTATGCCTGTTGAGCCTTCGCTGGGCCTATTCATGAGGTATTTACGAGAAAAATGTACCTTCCCGACAACCCCCACGTCCATGCTCTCAATTTTCTTCTCAATTCTGAAATATTTCTGATTATACGTAATTAATTCTCTGGAAAAATACCCAATAGATTCCTGTCGCCTCCCTAAAAGAGCACAGCATATCACTCACATCGATAGGCACCTTGAATGGGGGTTTTGTGTAATTAGGTGTGGCTAACACTGGGCCAGTGGTTAACACAGCTTGCAGGCTGTGACATGCCTTCGGACAGTTCACCATCCACTGACAGTTTCTGCAGCTTCTCAGTAAGTCAGTCAGTGAAGTAATCACACTGGGAAAATCTGGCATTAACTTCCAACAAAACCCACTCAATCCCAGGAACCATAGTACAGAGGAACCTCATTATCCGAACGAGATGGGCGGGCACAATTTCGTTTGGATATTGATTATTCGGTTAATTGATTCAACGCCTTACCTCTGGGGCTTGGAGTTTTCTGTTAAGCCCGCTCCCCGTTCAGGAGACGAGGCAGCAGCACACTGCACGTGAGACCACACCCCCCAAACCCGTCTGACCCCACCCACGGTCTACCCCCACCACATCAAACACCCCACCCTCGGGTCCCAAGGCCCACCCCCACACAGCCATCACAACCCCATCCAACACCGACCTCCACACGTCACCAACCCCGCCCCCACCCCCGCCCTCCCAACCCCATCCAATACCACCCCCACCCGCCCCCAACCCTGCCACACCCCCGCCCTCCCAACTCCATCCAACACCCCCTCACCCATCCCCAACCCCACCCCCGCCCTCCCAACTACATCCAACACCCCCCACCCGTCCCCAACCCCGCCCCCACACCCCCGCCCTCCCAACCCCATCCAACAATGCCCCCCACCTGTCCCCAATCCCGCCCCCACCCCCACAACCCCATCCAAAACCAACCCCCACCCGTACACAACCCCACCCCCACCCCCGCCCTTACAACCCCATCCAACACCGACACCCACCTCTCCCTAACCCCGCCCCTGCCCCCGCCCCTGCCCTCCCAACCTCATCCAACACCACCCCCACCCCCACCCCCACCCGTCTCCAAACCCACTCCTCCCCCACCCTCCCAACCCCATCCAATGCCGACACCCCACCTGTCCCCAACCCCAACCCCACCCCCACCCTCACAACCCCAGCCAACACCGACACCCACCTCTCCCCAGCCCCGCTCCCACCCCTGCCCTCCCAACCTCATCCAACACCACCCCCACCCGTCTCCAAACCCACTCCTCCCCCACCCTCCCAACTCCATCCAACACCGACACCCGACCCGTCCCCAACCTCACCTCCACCCCAGCGATCACAACTCCATCCAACACCCCACCCATCCCAACCCTGCCCTCCCAACCACATCCAAAACTGCCCCCCACCTGTCCTCAACCCCGTCCCTACCCCCGCACTCACAACCCCATCCAACACCGACTCCGACCACTCCACAACCCCACCCCCACCCTCCCAACACCATTCTACACCTCCCACCCGTCCCCAAGCCCGCCCCCACCCCTGCCCTCCCAATCCCATCCAACACCAACCCCCCACCAGTCCCCAACACCACCCTCACCCCCACCCTCCCAACCCCATCCAACACCAACCCCCCACTCGTCCCCGACCCCACCCCCACCCCTGCAATCACAACCCCATCCAACACCCCCCAATTGTCCCCATACCCGCCCACCCCCGGTCTCCCAACCCCATCCAACACCACTCCCCCACCCATCCCCAACCCTGCCGCCACACCCCTGCTCTCCCAACCCCATCCAACAACACCCCCCACACATCCCCAACTCTGCCCCCACACCCGCCCTCCCAACTCCATCCAACACCACCCCCCACCCGTCCCCAACTTCGCCCCCAACCCTGCCCTCCCAACCCCATCCAACACCACCCCCAACCCTGCCCCCACACCCCTGCCCTCCCAACCCCGCCCCATCACCGCCCTCCCAACCCATTCTAAGACCACCCCCCAACCAACCCACCCCCACCCCCACCCACGCCCTCACAACCCCCACCCACGCCCTCACAACCCCATCCAACACCGATCCCCAACGCTCCACAGTCCCACCCCCATCCCCGTCCTCCCAATCCAATCCAACACCTCCCCACCCATCCCCAACCCCGCCCCCACCCTCCCAACCCCATCCAACACCGACCCCCACCCATCCCCAACCCTGCTCCCACACCCACCCTCAAAACCCTATCCAACATCGACCCCCAATCGTCCCCAACCCCGCCCCTATCCTCACAACCCCATCCAACACCCCTCCACAACCCCAACCCCGCCCTCCAAACTCCATCCAACAACACCCCCCACCTGTCTCCCACCTGTCCCCCACACCCCTGCCCTCCCAACCACATCCAACACTGACCCCCACCCATCCCCAACCCCACCCCCACCCCCGCACTCCCAACCCCATCCAACACCGACCCCCACCCATCCCTAACACTGACCCCACCCCCACCCTCCCAACCCCATCCAACACCCCTTCACAACCACAACCCCGCCCTCCCAACCCCATCCAACAACACCCCCCACCTGTCTTCCACCCGTCCCCCACACCCCTGCCCTCCCAACCCCATCCAACACTGACCCCCAACCATCCCCAACCTCACCCCCACCCACGCACTCCCAACCCCATCCAACATCCCCCCGCCCATCCCCATCCAACACCGACCCCCACCCGTCCCCAACACCAACCCCACCCCCACCGTCCCAACCCCTTCCAACAAACCACCGCCCATCCCCAATCCCACCCCCATCCCCATCCTTCCAACCCCATCCAACATCCCCTCACCCATCCCCAAACCCACCCTCACACCCGTCCCACAACAACACCCCAAACCCCATCCACCCCCACCCCCACATCGGCTCCACAACAACACCACCAACCCCGTCCACCCCCACCCCCATACCGGCTCCACAACCCCACCCCCACACCCGCTCCACAACCCCACCCCAACCCCATCCAACCCCACCCCCACCCCCACTCCACAACCCCACCCCCAACCACGTCCACCCACAACCCAACACCGCTCCACAACCCCACCCCAAACCCTGTCCAACCCCACCCCCTCACCTGCTCCACAACCCCACCCCCAACCCCAACCAACACCACCCCCACACCTGCTCCACGACCCCACCCTCAACCCCGTCCAACCACACCCCCTCACATGCTCCACAACCCCACCCCCAACCCCATCCACCCGATCCCAACACCAGCTCCACAACTCCACCCCCTACCCTGTCCAACCCCACCCCCACACCTGCTCCACAACCCACTCCCAACCCCGTCCACTCCCCACCCCCACACCCGCTCTACAACCCCACCCCCAACCCATCCAACCCTACCCCCACACCCACTCCACAACCCCACCCCCATCTCCAACCCCACCCCAACCCCATCCAACCCCACCCCCACACACACTCCGCAACCCCACTCCCAACCTCATCCACCCCACACCCACTCCACAACTCCACTCCCAACCCCATCCATCCCCACACACACTCCACAACCCCACTCCCAACCCCATCCATCCCCACACCCACTCCACAACCCCACCCCCAACCCTATCCAACCCCACCCTCCGTCTGCTCCACATTTCCATCCACCCCTGCGCCTACCCGACTCCCACTTGCCCCCGAACCCATCCTCAAACCCCATTTAATTCTGCACCATGTCTCCCCTCATCCTCAGTCCAATCCCTCCCCCTGCCTGCCCTCTCATCCCCACGCTCCGTCCGCCCCACCCCCCAAACCTCGTCCCACACCGTCCCCCCTGTTAGTACACTACTATACATATGCAGTAATTATAACCATGCAAACATACAGTAGTGCACTCTCCTTCAGTCTGTTTACTCTCCCTACTAACGTCTCTGTTTCTCATCCAAGTCTCGACAACGTATTGGCAAACATGTTTTCTCCCCTGCCACGTGCATAATTTTCAGATTGGATTCCTGCAAAAGGTAGCTCCATCTACCAACAGCCTGGAATTTTTGTACTCAAATTTCTCCAAAACCTTTCATGGTTTATGATAAGTATGTATGATTGTCTCAGATTCATTACTAGCAATGTAAATGTTAAAATGTAATAACGCCAACTCTAAGCTCAAAGTTTTCTTTTCAACTGTTGAACATTTCATGGACATTTCTGGTCCGGTATTTATTGTCTATTCCCAGTTGCTCCTTCACAAAGTGTGGTGAGCTGCCTTCTTGAACCGCTGCAGTCCATGTGGTGTAGGTAGACCCACAACTCTGTTAGGGAGGGTTCTGCGATTTGACCCAGTGGCATTGAAGAAACGGTGATATATTTCCAAGTCAGGATGGTGAGTGGCTTTGAGGTGAATGTGCATGGGTCGGTGTTCTCATGTGCCCTGCTGTCCTTGTCTTCCCCAAAGTAGAGGTTGTCAGTTTGGAAGTTTGGTGTCAGAGGATGTTTGGTGACTTTTTACAGTGCATCTTGTGGATGGTGCACACCGCTGCTACTGAGTAGCAGTGGTGAAGAGAGTTGATGTTTGTGGATGTGGTGTCAATTAAGCAGCTGCTTTGTCCTGGATGGTATCAAGCTTCTTGAGTGTTGTTAGAGCTGCCCCCATCCAGGCAAGTGGGGAGTATTCTGTCACATTCTTGACTTGTGCTTTGTAGATGGTGGACAGGCTTTGGGGAGTCAGGAGGTGAGTTACCTGTAGGAGTATTCGAAGCCTCTAAGAGGTTTTTTGTCAAAGTTGTATTTATGTGGCAAGTCCAGTTCAGCTTCTGGTCAATGCTAACCCCAAGCATGTTAACCGTGGGGGATTAGGTGATGGTAACATCAGTGAATAGGCAAGGAGCAGTCATTAGATTGTTTCTTATTGGTGATGGTCATTCCCTGGCGTTTCAGTGGCATCAGTGTTATTTGCCACTTCCTGATGAAGAGCTCTTGCCCGAAACATAGATTCTCCTGCTTCCCGAATGCTGCTGTGCTTTTCCGGCACCAGACTCTCGACTGTTATTTGCCACCTGTCAGCCCAAGCCTGAATATTGTCCACATCTCGCTGTGTTTGACCGTGGGCTGCTTCAGTACCTGAGGACTTGCAAATGGTGCTGAATATTGTGCACTCATCGGTGAACATCTCCACTTCAGACATTACAATGGAGGAAACGTTGAGCAGCGAAAGATCCTTTTACCTTGGGCACTAACCTGAGCACCTTCTGCAGAGATGCCAGGGAGCTGAGGTGACTGACCTCCAACAACTTCACCATTTCCTTTTGTACCAGGTTGGAATGTAACCAGTGGAAAGTTTCCCTCCTGACTCCAGGTTGGCTGGGGCTCCTTGAAGCCACATTCTGTAAAGTGTGGCCTTGGTATTTAAGGTAGTCAGTCTCACCACATATCTGATATTCACATAATCTTGATATTACAGTCTTTCAGTCTTACCCACCTCACAATTTACTTTTTAACTACATACTCTCTATCTCTCCTGTGTCTAAATGGACCTCCATGCAGAGTCACATCAGTGAGCACTATCCGACTGCAGTAACTCATCGAATCTAGACAATGAGCTCAGTTCTAAATAAGTATTAACTCTCCCTCCAGATGCGGCCAGACCTGGCAGTACAATGATATACAGAGGGATCTGGTTGTACAATGATATACAGAGGGATCTGGGTGTACAGTGATATACAGAGGGATCTGGGTGTACAATGATATACAGGGGGATCTGGGTGTGCAATGATATATAGAGGGATCTGACTGTGCAATGATATACAGAGGGATCTGGGTGTACAATGATATACAGAGAGATCTGGGTGTACAATGATATACAGAGAGATCTGGGTGTACAGTGATATACAGAGTGATCTAGATTTGCAATGACATACAGAAGGATCTGGGTGTGCAATGATATACAGAGGGATCTGGGTGTACAATGATATACAGAGGGATCTGGGTGTACAATGATATACAGAGGGATCTGGATGTGCAATGATATACAGACGGATCTGGGTATACAATGATATACAGAGGGATCTGGGTGTATAATGATATACAGAGGGATCTGGGTGTGCAATGATATACAGAGGGATCTGGGTGTGCAATGATATACGGAGGGATCTGGGTGTACAACGATATACAGAGGGATCTGGGTGTACAATGATATACAGAGGGATCTGGGTGTACAATGATATACAGAGGGATCTGGGTGTACAATGATATATGGAGGCATCTGGGTGTACAACGATATACAGAGGGATCTGGGTGTACAATGATATACAGAGGGATCTGGGTGTGCAATGATATACAGAGTGATCTGGGTGTACAATGATATACAGAGGGATCTGGGTGTACAATGATATACAGGGGGATCTGGGTGTACAATGATATACAGAGGGATCTGGGTGTACAGTGATATACAGAGGGATCTGGGTGTACAATGATACACAGAGGGATCTGGGTGTACAATGATATCCAGAGGGATCTGGGTGTGCAATGATATACAGAGTGATCTGGGTGTACAATGATATACAGAGGGATCTGGGTGTACAATGATATACAGGGGGATCTGGGTGTACAATGATATACAGAGGGATCTGGGTGTACAGTGATATACAGAGGGATCTGGGTGTACAATGATACACAGAGGGATCTGGGTGTACAATGATATCCAGAGGGATCTGGGTGTACAGTGATATACAGAGGGATCTGAGTGTACAATGATATACAGAGGGATCTGGGTGTGCAATGATATACAGAGGGATCTGGGTGTACAATGATATACAGAGGGATCTGAGTGTACAATGATATACAGAGGGATCTGGGTGTACAATGATATACAGAGGGATCTGGGTGTACAATGATATACAGAGGGATCTGGGTGTACAACGATATACAGAGGGATCTGGGTGTACAATGATATACAGAGGGATCTGGGTGTGCAATGATATACGGAGGGATCTGGGTGTACAACGATATACAGAGGGATCTGGGTGTACAATGATATACAGAGGGATCTGGATGTGCAATGATATACAGAGGGATCTGGGTGTACAATGATATACAGAGGGATCTGGGTGTACAATGATATACAGAGGGATCTGGGTGTACAATGATATACAGAGGGATCTGGGTGTACAATGATATACAGAGGGATCTGGATGTGCAATGATATACAGAGGGATCTGGGTGTACAATGATATACAGAGGGATCTGGGTGTACAATGATATACAGAGGGATGTGGGTGGACAATGATATACAGAGGGATCTGGATGTACAATGATATACAGAGGGATCTGGATGTACAATGATATACAGAGGGATCTGGGTGTACAATGATATACAGAGGGATCTGGGTGGACAATGATATACAGAGGGATCTGGATGTACAATGATATACAGAGGGATCTGGGTGTACAATGATATACAGAGGGATCTGGGTGGACAATGATATACAGAGGGAACTGGGTGAGAAGTCAGGGGATGGTTGAGAAGAAGGTGCTAGATCGCATTAAAGAATTTACTTGCTTGAGTAAGATTTACTCATGTATGCCGGGAAGAGTAGGCAAAGAAATTAAGATTATAAAAAATACACAAGGGCAAGTCAACTGTCTAGAGAAACATAAGGATGAGTTTTGCCAGAAACACTTGATAATATGTTTAGTTCATGGTGAGAAGAACATTTTTCCATTCCATAAAGTGAGGTTGGAGAGTTCAGTGAAAATTCATGAAGTGGTGGTAGGAGTTATTCTCAGTTTCAGAAATACAGTTTATCTTTGATACTGACATAGCTGGGTCACAGGTGAGAGTGATGCCTACTGTGGTTGAAAGGCCAGTGGAATATCAGGCAACTGGGGTGTTACAGGAAGTATATCCTGGGACTTTTCCTGACGGTGTGGTAGCAAGGTCACAAAGCCCCAGGGAAACAGGAGGATGATCATTGCACCCAGCTGAGGGAGGGGAAAGTGAGATTGTATCCCTGTGGATTGAGGCTATATTGTCACCCAGCCAGGGAGTGGTGTTTATGACCATGTTTGTTTCTTTTTCCCAGGGCTGGGATTTCTAAATCAGAACACAACACAGTAGGAAGGAGCTGTTTGTAAGGATTGGGTCTTTAAAATTATACCCCTGAATGGAATTGTGTTCATTAGTAAGAGCCTTCTTATGTCAGACATATGACAATTGGGACACCTTGTACATCACAGTCTGTGTACTGCACCAGCTGGAAGATTACAGGATGAAATTTAATTCATGAAATGTTCATCTTATGTCAAAATTTAAAAATCTTCATGATGAAATTTACGGAAAATTGAATGCCATTCCTTAACTCATTTCTGAACTTACCCTGGGCACCTGCAGAAATAAATCGGCTTATACAGGAACTCAGCTTCTGGAACATATACCCACTTTCTTCCAGGTTAAAATTGGACTCAATGCAATTGGAACTTGAGAAATAACTCACGTTCGCAATTCGGACGTAGAGAAATGTTCACACATACAACAGCCATAACAGGATGGAACTGCCTGAGATACAGAAGAGCAGGATGATGGATTTTCTCTGGTTCCTGACCTCCATGTAATTCTGATTTTCTGCCTGATAACCAATATGGAGTCTTTTACAAGTTTGAATGACCTTTAGAATTTGTCTGACAGTCACAGCATTGAGCAGTAAGATCAAAACGAATGGGAGACAAGGGGTTGAATAGTGATGAATCCAATCAAATGCAGCCCATGCAGCTGAGGTATAAAATATAGACTTAATTTTGCAATACCATAGTGTGTGACCAACTGTGTACAAAGTTCATATATGAAACATCAGAATATATTTTTGATACAGCTCCTGTCACAAACTGTCCCTATAACCACAGCTGCTACTTTCTCTGTGCAATATCTTGTCTTCAATTTTCAGTAAAAAAAAATGACTATAAACTAATCAATAGTGAACACGGCAGTTGCCCAGACAGAACAATCCCTGCTTTCGCCATTAGGACAAAATTGACATTGCAGACTGGGTGACTCACAGGATGCTGAATGGGAAATAAATTCCATCAATACATTTCAATATTACAGCTGTAATAATGACCATCAGGTCTGTCACCGCCAACGATACGAGGTAGTAAGTGATACATTGGGAGAGACTGCATATTCCTCTGGATAGGATCACGATCACTGTCAAGTTAGCTTCAATGTGAAAAAGAGACACAATCCAGAGGATGAAGACAGAGAGACAGTGTGAGCAAAAGCGGAAGACTTGACTCCCCAAATAACGTTTTACTGAAACCAATTCCCTCATTTATAAACAGTATTTCTTTTGTCTAAAACAATCAACTAGACAAACATAGGATACAGTATGGATATAAAAATGTAAAATAATATAATATTATTTATTTTAAACATGAAGATTATGGACAAGAAAGTAAAGGCATTGCAGGATTTAGGTTAGAATATTACATTAAATTAGAAGCTAAAATGCAATAATCAGCATTTAAAAACTAAGATTGAGTGCAGGACCAGTTCGGTGCATTGTCTCAGGACCAGTTTGGTGCATTGTCTCAGTATGACCTCAGCAATGATCAGAGCAGCCATCAGTCAGAATAATTTTGAATATCAAGCTGACAATGAACCATGAGTGGATTTAGAGACTGAGAATATAAATCCAGCATTTTGTGAATGGAGAGAGTAATAAAAACTTATGAATAAAGAGACCAGACACATTACATTTCACCACATACATACACCTTTTTAGAAACAATTTGGCTGTAGTCAGTTGTTACATTCAGCTTAGAAATGTTAATCCCCTGAATATTGTGACTTCTTATGAAACATGTTATGTTAGGGCGAGCTGGAAATAATTATAATAATGTTGAGATCCAACTACCTCTTGATTGAAGCAAAGCAATAATAAATACAATCATTCAATTCAACATCTTTTCAATCTAATCCAGCAAATAAACCTGTCTCAAAAGGCAGAAGGTTTAGAAAGGATCTGAGGACATTTTTTTCATTCACCCACAGGGTGCGGAAGTCTGGAATGTACTGCCTGGGATTGTCATCAAGTTGGGAAACCTCACAAAATTTAAAAAAAATGGATGTGGATGAGTACTTGAGAAGTCATAACTTTCAAGGCTATGGGTTTGAAAGTGGGACGAGTGCAGATCTAGAGTGAGCTTTGTTAGTGTAGCCTCAATGGGTCTCTTCTTGGGCAGAATGGTGGCTCAATAGTTAACACTGCTGCCTCACAGCGCCAGGGAACTGGGTTTGATTCCTGCCTCCGGTGACTGTCTGTGTGGAGTTTGCATAGCACCCCCCCCCACCCCCCACGTCTGCGTGTGTTTCTTCCAGGTGCTCTGGTTTCCTCCCACAATCCAAAGATGTGCAGGCCAGGTGAATTGGCTATGCTAAATTGCCTGTCGTGTTTGGGGCATTAGTCAGGGTAAATATACGTTCTGGGGAGGTTGCTGTTTGGAGGGTCAGTGTGGACTTGTTGGGCCGAAGGGCCTGTTCCCGTACTGCAGAGAATCTAATCTTCTCTATTATATGTTTCTAGATTAGATTCTGCACAGTATGGAAACAGGCCCTTCTGCCCAACAAGTTCACACCGACCCTCCGAAGAGTAACCCACCCAGACTCATTCCCCTACACTATATTTACCCCTGACTAATGCACCTAACACTATGGACAATTTAGCATAGCCAATTTTCCTAACCTGCACATCTTTGGATGGTGGGAGTATACCAGAACGCCCAGAAGGAACCCACACAGACACGAGGAGAATGTGCAAACTTTACACAGACAGTCACCCGAGGTGGGAATCGAACCCGAGTCTCTGGGGCTGTGAGGCAGCAGTGCTAATCACTGAGCTACCCTACCATCTGTGACCCTCCTGCAATCCAGATAATGAAGTTGCAAACCAAGAGCTGCAACTGACTGCATTTTAGCTTACATTTCAGAGTGAAACATTGCATGGGCACACCTCCTAACTCTGTTCCATGTCAGTGTCAACGTGTTTCTCTTCATGATTATTTCAAATCAACCTGTTGGGATAGATTCTGAGATACCTACTGCGGAACTGCAACTTGAACTCCTGACCCCGCAGCTGGGACACTGTATAACACCATCCTTTGTTATAACGATGTCAGTGGCAGACCAGCCCACAACCATCGTGGAGAATTCTTTGGTGGTCCTTTACCTTGGTCCTTTATGTTAGGGAGAAATGGGGTTCCACCGCAACTTCAATCAAAATGACTGGATTCAGAGTCCGGCGTGCTCACCATTCTATCACGGAACGTATTGCCTCCAGTTTAGCAAGATTGCAAACAGAGATCTTTGAGTATAAAGTGAACTTCATACACTTCACTACACGACAGGAACGCCAACGCAATGATAAAATAAAAAGTAAAATTGTAGCTAAAAAGACATACTAATATGTTCAAAGCAAATATCTTTCCTGGAAAGACATCACAACACTGAAAGGGAACACAAAACAGGTGAGTGATCACAGCAATTTTGTTTTGAAGCAGCTATAATTAAAATTACTTTCAAAGCATATGACAAATTCCAGTACAGCACCTGGTACCCCAATAGCTGCAAGGATGGGATACTAAATTGCAAAGAGCAGTTCTTTTGGTACACCATGCATTTCAATAAAAGTCATTACTCCATAATAGTGCATAATAGTGGGTGAGACTATGGTGTCTGATGTGACAGTCCGAACAGCAATTAGGAGTTTTGAATTTTGAAATTAGTTGTGAACTTGCAACACCAAAAAAGAAGCTGATTTGAAATGTCTTTGGTTTGATGTCATGTGCACCAAAGGTGAACGGTGAAAGACCCCCTGTCTGATCCCAATCACATACCCTCAGATTTTAAAAAAATCTTTAGAAACAACAGAATGGAGTCATTAGTTACAGCAAACACAGAGAATGCTGGAGAAACTCAACAGGTCTGGCAGCATCTGCAAGGAGAGTTAGTGTTGAATCTGGTATAAAACTTTTTCAGAATGGAATTCTCTGTCAAAACAGATTAGATTAGATTACTTACAGTGTGGAAACAGGCCCTTTGGCCCAACAAGTCCACACCGCCCCGCCGAAGTGCAACCCACCCTACATTTACCCCTTACCTAACACTACGGGCAATTTAGCATGGCCAATTCACCCAACCTGTACATCTTTGGACTGTGGGAGGAAACCGGAGCACCCGGAGGAAACCCACGCAGTCACGGGGAGAACATGCAAACTCCACACAGTCAGTCGCCTGAGGCGGGAATTGAACCCGGGTCTTTGGCGCTGTGAGGCAGCAGTGCTAACCACTGTGCCACCGTGCCGCCCACAAATTTGATGAGTTACTGCAATTGGGTGGTGCATGTTGCTGTGACTCTGCATGGAGATCCATTTAGACATAGGAGAAACAGAGAATAATTAGTTTAAAGGTGAATTACTATTGGGAAAGACTGAAGGACTGTCATGTCAAGATTATGTGAATTCCAAAGGTGAGGTGAGACTGACCAGCTTTAATGTCAAGGCCACATTTGCTTGGGCGTGGCTTGAAGGAGCCCCAGCTCCAGGGGAAATCAGGGGGGGGAGCTCTCTGCTGGTTACAATCACACCTGGTACATAGGAAGATGGTTGTGGTTGTTGGAGGTCAGTCATCTCAACTCCAGGATATCCCGGTAGGAGTTACCCAGGGAAGTGCCCTAGGTCCAACCATCTTCGCTTCCTTCATCAATGACTTTCCCTCCATCATCAAGTAAGAAATCAATGATTGTACAATATTCAGCGCCATTCACATCTCCTCAGATACTGAAGCAGACCGTGTTCAAAATGCAACAAGATCTGGACAATATCCAGGGTTGGGCCGACAAGTGGAAAGTAACTTCGCTCCACACAAATGACATGCAATGGCCATTGCCAAGAAGAGACAATCTAACTATTGCCCGTTAACATTCATAGGAAACTGAAACTGGCAGCTTACTCTTAACCTATCATGGCTGTCCAGTCAACTTTCTCAGTTTAGCTGAGGAATTGTGCAAACTGAAAGATTGGAGTCTAGAATGAATCTTGTTAAACACAGGTTCTGCAACTACTGATGCGACTGCACTGGTATTGACTTCCTTGAGAAATAAGTGACCGTTTAACCCGACATTAATGCTTACGTGAAAAACAAAGTGAAAAGGGAGGGTAGGGATTCAAATCAAAACTGCACTGGAGGGGGAACTAAAGCACTGCACTCCCACAGTATTCAACTCCCCACTAACGACAGCGAGAGCATTGGTGGAGACCATGTGTTCCATCTCCAAGGACACGGGCTCAAACATAGCCGCAGAAGAGTGTGAGGCGGTAGGCTGAAACAATGTCCTCCATAGCCCACTGCCTAGACCTATTTATTAGCTAGCCTCACCAGGCCCTGGTGCAGACCCGTGAAGAATCACCAATTCCCTGCAGGATTCTATGATTCTTCATGGGTCTGCTCATGAGGAGATCCTCTGATGTATCCAAAGATCAGGAGCGTGGGACTGAAGTGCAACCAAAAGCAGAGAAGAAGTTCCTTCTGATTACTGAAAAGGTAGCACTCATGACCGATATACACCTGGTCCACAGATTCCAAAGTGCCACAAGACAAGCAAATGGCTAAGAGTCGGTGAATCACTGTAATCTGCCAGGGGACTGCTGTGTCCAACATCCTCCCTCGAAGATCCACGAGGCAAAGGGGGTCCTCTCGCGTGGAAAGAGCCCTCCTCACTGCCCGCCGGCAAGTAGGCACACCAAGACGTGTCCAGGAGGTGGATAAAGGAGGAGATGGAAGGTGTGCAGCAGTAGTCTGTACATGGCCCACCGTTTTGTATTTCTAAAAGACATACTACACATATCTTGGAGGCTGCTCAGTTTGTGGTGCACATGCGCCCAGGGGAAGTATGGGATCCTGAGGCCAGTGTAAAATTCTATCCAGGCAGGGGTAAGTGCAGACAGGATTCCACCTCAGCATCCTCCAATTGGTGCTCAACATCAGGTCCAAAATTGGATGGCAGTAGTCGCGAGCCAGATGTCTGCCACTGCCCTGCATGCCATATCCTGCAGAGACATCCAGCCTAGAGCCCCCACCACCCAGCACCTACCCAACCCTGGTCACCTCCACCGCCATGGCCCTCTCTCCACCAGCCACTCAAACCTGTTATTATGGAGGTGCGGATTCCTGAACAATGGTTCTCCGATGTTGGGTATTTCTGACAGTGGGTAGCCCCAAGGTGACTCGACTATGTCCTATACAGTGATCAGGTCCTGGGAAAAGACAGGCAGAGTCCTGAGGGTGATCTGTAAACCCTCACGGTCAATGAACAGAGCTGCATGTCGAAATTGGAATTTTTATCCTTAAATTTTCTTGAAAACTTTAACAGGTTCAAATCGGTATAAACAATTGTCTCAGAAACATTACTCACAACATAAATCTTGAAATGTTGCAATGCCAACACCAAACTCAAAGTTTCCTCTTCAATTGAAGAAATATTTCTACTGCTTATTATTCAATTTTCTGGAAAAATAGCCAATATTCTCGACATCTTTTGATAAGAGTATAAGCATTGATGTGGCCATAGCACTCACATCAATAGCCTCCTTGAAAGACTTTGTGTAACAAGATGTGGATAACACTGGGGCAGTGGTTTACACAGCTTTCAGGCTGCTAAATGCCTTCTGACAGTCTGCCATCCACTGTAATTTCCCACACTTCTTCAATAAGTCAGTCAGTGGAGCAACCACACTGCTAAAATTCAGTATGAATTTCAACTAAAACCCATTCAATCCAAGAATCACAGCAATGCCATCTTCCTCGATGGTATGGGAAACTCCCTAATCATCTTTCTTTTCAAATACCATCAAGTCACCTGACCATGTCCAATAACATGGCCCAGGAATATGACTTGGGCTTTTCAAACTCACTCTTAGACAGGTTTATCACCAAGTCTGCTTCCCGAAGGTCATCGAACAACTCCGATAGATGCTGCAACTGTTCCTTCCATATGTGTCTGATCACATGTGGTATACACTTGTGATCACCAGATCACAGATGTATACCACAAAATGTGGTAATCCGGAAATGGCTTGATTGATTAGTCCTGAAATGTGGCTAGCACATTCTTCATACCGAACAGCATGACGTTAAACTGGTACAGTCCATTCAATATCACAAGAACCAAAATTGCCTTTGGTTTTTCAGAGAAAGTTACCTGTCAGTATCCTCTGAGTAAGTCCAACTTAGAAATATAAGTTACTTATCCCACCTTCTCAATTAGTCTTCCAAATGCGGAATAGAATATGAATCAGAATTTATAACAGAATTGACTTTGCAGTAGCCCATACATAATCATTGGGTATCACTAAATTTTGTTACAAATACGATAGTAAGTTCCAATTGTGGAAATTTACTTTGATTACATTGTCTTTCAGCAAGTGTACAATCCCTTGTTGCCAACTTTAGAGGTTTAAATCTATAAAGATGTTGCTTAATTGGAACAGATATTCTAAATGCTACATCAAATACAATTGGATAAGTCCTTCCCAACTTATTTCTGAATATCTCTCCGTGTGATTGTAATAACCCTTTCGAGTTTCGATTTTCCTGTGGAAGGTAGCTCAATCATATATCTCAATTTTGGAGAATGTCCGCATTGTCCAATTTAATTTGTATAATGTCCAACTTAGACTCCTCCAAAATCAGTTCCTCACTCTGCACTGTAACCAACAGTACATTCTCCATTTTCTTTCCGATCTAAATACCCTTTGAGCATATTCACATGATACCCTATGGGATTTCTTTCTGTCTGGTATTCTTACTAAATAATTCACTTCACTAAATTTCCTTTTTAATATTGTAAGTTTTACTAAACCTTGCTTATATAAGTTGACCTATCACTGGAAGTAACTTCAAACTTTATCTCCAGTAGCAAAATTGCAAATTTTTGATTTGTTGACTAAGTCCTGTTTTATCACTTGCTCTGCTACTTTTAAATAATGCCTAGCCAACTCACCTATCTATTTAAACAAACTCATCCACTATATTTAATCACTCACCCACTCTACTTAGACTTTCGTTAAAATTTGACATACAATCCAAATATGTGGTCGCTGAACTCTGACTCAACGATTTCTATTTAATTAATTTTAGTAATCCTCTCATCTTATGCCCCAAAACTAATACAAATAAACTTAATTTGGTGGATTCATTTGGTGCATCCCATTTGCAAAAGTACAAATGGAATTCCTTTATCCCAACGCTCTAGGTAGTCTCGACTTTGAGCACTCAACAAGGTCTTTAAAGTTTGATGCTACCGTTCTAAACCTCCCTCCTATTCTGGATTTGAATTGTATTATTCCTATGCTATCAATAAAGTCCTGTAATAATTTTGCTGAAAATTTGACACTCCATTTCATTGTATTTCGAAGTGCAGTCCATATCGAATAAAAGATTTGAAGAACTGTTCTATAATCCTTCTAGCCATGATCCTACACAATGGAACAGCTTCTGGAAATCTAGTGGTTGCATCCATTATGGTGAACCAATATTTATTCCCACTTTTTTGTTTTCAGTATGGGTCCTCCACAATCAATAAAGTGCCTTGTAAAAAGTTCCTCAAGTGCAGCAATAGGTATTAAAGGTTCTGGTGTGATCACTGCCTGAGTGTTTCCAATTACCTGACACAGATGACATGTCCTGCAAACTTCAACCCCAAAAAACAATAAAAATGTTTTTGTATATTGCCTCCAGTTTTCCTTACTCCCAAAATGACTTCCACATGTGAATTCATCTGCTACCCACAATATCTACTTTCTATAACCCAACAGTAATACAACTTGATGACCTTCTGCACGTTTCCCATCCACCTGATTATGTGATGGTCTCCATTTCCTTAAAAAAAGACCTCATTTATAAGATGGTAACATTCTCGGACTCTGGATTCTATATTCTATTCCCGAGCTAATGAAGCCGTGCATTTCTTTGACCTTCTAAACCATCCTGTCCACCTGTGGTAAAAGCTTCAGGAATTGATGGACTTACACACCAAGCTCCCTTTGTCCCCTATAACCTACCATTTACTTGGCCCCTCCAGCCTCTTCCGCCATTCAGTCAGAACATGATTGATCCGACATTTCACATGGCCACTTTCCTGCCTTTTCCCTGTAAGCCCTGATTCCTCAACTGATCAAGGATCTATCCCTGGTGAAGATGAAGATGAGCTCCAAACGTCAGCCTGCCTTCTGTCCATGGATGCTGCCTGACCCTCTGTGATTTCCAGCATTTTTTGTTTTCAGTACAGATCCAAGCATCTGCAGTTATTAGCTCCGACAAGGCTCTATCTCTCTCTGTATTAAATATACGCAAGGACTCTGCTCCTCCAGCTCTCCCTGTGGCTGTGCCATCCTATTCATCTCCCATAAAACAAACCTTAATTTCTCATTTACTACCTCAGAGAGGTGTGTACTATTAACACTTGCAATTTTGGGACATAATCATCCCTTGCCTTAATACAATTATCTAATTTGCATAAGATTTTTGGTTACTTTTTTTTAATCTCAGCTGCCAATCCATCATCATTATCTTTTCTTTGACACTAATTGACCTTATGTTCAATTTCTGTTTGAATTTTTCATACTGCTCATTGTTCTAAATTCTGCTGTCAATTCACCATAAGAGGTGTACTTCATCAGTTTTCAGATGACACCAAAATTGGAGGTGTAGTGGACAGCAAAGAAGGTTACCTCAGATTACAATGAGATCAGCTGGGCCAATGGGTTGAGGTGTGGCAGATGGAGTTTAATTTGGATAAATGCGAGGTGCTATATTTTGGGAAAGCAAATCTTAGTCGGACTTATACACTTAATGGTAAGTTCCTAGGGAGTGTTGCTGAACAAAGAGACCTTGGACTGCAGGTTCATAGCTCCTTGAAAGTAGAGTCATTGGTAGGTATGATAATGAAGAAGCCATTTGATATGCTTTCTTTTATTGGTCAGAGTATTGAGTACAGGGGTTGGGAGGTCATATTGCGGCTGTATAGAACATTGGTCAGGCCGCTTTTGGAATATTGCATGCAATTCTAATCTCCTTCCTATCAGAAGGATGTTGTGAAACTTGGAAGTGTTCAGAAGCGTTTCCAAGGATGTTGGCAGGGTTGGAGGTTTTGAGCTAAAAGGAGAGGTTGAATAAGCTGAAGCTATTTTCCCTAGAATTTCGGAGGCTGAGGGGTGACCTTATAGAGTTTGTAAAATCATGAGGGGAATGGATAGGATAAATAGACAAAGTCTTTTCCTTGGGGTGGGGCAAAGGGTGGTATGTGCATGGAACAGATTGCCAGAGGAAGTGGTGGAGGTGAGTACAATTACAGCATTTAAAAGGCATTTGGATGGGTATATGAACAGAAAAGGGTGGTAGCTGATGGAACTAGATTGAGTTGGGATATCTGGTCAGCTTGGATGAGTTGAACTGAAGGGTCTGTTTCTGCGTTGTACATCTCTATGACTAAGACTACGATGGGTTACTTTTGCATTGTACGTCAGATACCGGGAATTCTGGCTAAAACAACACGTATGGCCCATCCCTAATATCCCCAGTGAAGACGGGTTTGTGCTGATCAGATTCACTGCTGTTTCTGCATTTACCTGCATGCACTTTGTGTTATTCACTCGCGGGACGTGGGCATCGCTGGTCCGGTATTTATTGAATGTGCCCCGTTGCTCCTTCATAAAGTGTGGAGGTGAGTTGCCTTCTTGAACTGCTGCAGTCCGTGCGGTGTAGGTGGACCCACAATGCTGTTAAGGGAGGGAGCTCCAGGACTCTGACCCAGTGACACTGAAGGAAAGGTGACATATTTCCAAGTCAGGATGGTGTGTGAGTTTGAGGAGAACATGCAGGGGTTGGTGTTTTCATGTATCTGTTGCCCTTGTCCTTCTGAATGTTAGAGGTCGTGGGTTTAGAAAGTGCTGTCTGAGGAGCTTTGTCAAATTTCCGCAGTGCATCTTGTAGATGGTACACGCTGCAGCTACTGAGAATAAGTGCTGGAGGGGAATGGATGTTTGTGGATGTGGTGGCAATTAAGCGGGCTGCTTTGTCCTGGATGGTATTCAGCTTCTTGAGTGTTGTTAGAGCTGCACCCATCCAGGCAAGTGGGGAGCATTCTGTCACATTCTTGACTTGTGCTTTGTCGATGGTGGTCAGACTTTGCATCGTTGTTAAATGGAACCTTACTGTAACATTACAATAGTGAATAGTGTGGGTTCTGTCTTGATTTTTGTTTTATTATTGTGGTCTGTGTTTTGATTAAATTTTAAAGATATAAACCATAAGTATTAAGTTAGCCTGGAGCAGCATTTTTGTCGAGCAATAAGACTGTGCTATTTTCTGGGTCTGCAGATTGTGAAGGAGCAAAGATGGCCTTTGGTACAGTGATGTACTCTTCCTGTCCAATGTGAGAGATTAGGGAGCATTTCCATGGTCTTGACTATTACGTCTGCAGGAAGTGTCTTTGGTTGTGAATACTATCAGATCACAAGAATTGGTTGGAGTGGCAGTTAGAGTCTCCTTGGCTACTCCCATGTCAAACCACCGTGCTACTTTGGAAAATATAGAAGGTGATGGTCTCTCAGTGGAACTTAGCACGAACAGCCAAGTTTCAGGTACTGAGAATGGCTCCACCGTAATGAGGGGTACATCAGGTTCCAAGTGATGGATTCTGACAGGGGACTGTCTAGTCAGAGGCACAGACAGATGTTACTGCAGCCGTCAGAGGACAATCAGAATAGTGTGTTGCCTCCCTGGTGCCAAGATCAAGGATTTCTCAGACAGGGTGCAGAATGTTCTCAAACGGGAGAGGAACCAGCAGGAGGTCGTTGTGAACATTGGAACCAATGACGTAAGAAGGGAAGAGGATGAGATTCTGAAGGGAGAACATAGGAAGTTCGGCAAGAATTTAAAAAGGAGGTTCTCGAGGGTAGTAACATCCCGGTGCTCCCAGCTTGTGAGGGAAGGAACAGGAGGGTACACCAGATGAGTACATGGCTGAGGAGCTGGTGCAGTGGAGAAAGGTTCACATTGTTGGATCACTGGGATAGAAGTACAAGAAGGATGGATTGCACCTGAATTGGAAGGGGGCTAATATACTGGCAGGGAGATTTGCTGGAGCTGCTTGGGAGGATTTAAACTAATAAGTTTCAGAAGGGCGGATCCAGGGAAATAGTGAGGAAATAGATTGATGTGAGACTGGTATAGCTGTGAAAAGGAGAGAATCAAGCAGTTAGGGCAGCCAGGAACAAAGCAGCGAACAAGGTAGGACCGATAAATTAAACTGCATTTACTTCAAAGCAAGAGGGAAGGCAGACGAAGCCAGGATATGGTTAGGAACATGGGATTCGAATATCATGGCAGTGACAGAAACATGACTCAGGGATGGGCAGGACTGGCAGCTTAATGTAAAGGCAGGGGAGGGGGAAGAGAGGAGGGGAAGTGACGTTTTTGATAAGGGATAGTATTACTGCTGTACTTAGGGAGGATATTCCTGGGAATACATCCAGGGAAGGTATTCAGGTGGAACTGAGAAATAAGAACGGGATGATCACCTTATTGGGATGGAATTGTACACCCCCTAACAGGCAGTGGAAAATCGAGAAACAAATTGAAAGGAGATTTCAGTGATCAGTAAGAATAATAGGGTGGATATGGTAGGGTATTTTAACTTTCCAAACATAGACTGGGATTGCCATAGGGTGAAGGGTTTAGATGGAGAGGAATTTATTAAGTGCGTACAAGTAAATATTATGTTTCAGTATGTGGATGTACCTACTAGAGAAGGTGCAAAACTTGACCTACTGTTGGGAAATAAAGTAGGGCAGGTGACTGAGGTGTCAGTGGGAAAGCACTTTGGGGCCAGCGACCATAATTCTATTAGATTTAAGAGGGTGATGGAAAAGGATAGGCCAGATCTAAACGTTTAAGTTCTAAATTGGAGGAAGGTTAAATTTGACAGTATTAGGCAAGAACTTTCAAAAGCTGATTGGGAGCAGATATTCGCAGGTAAAGGGACGGCTGGGAAATGGGAAGCCTTCAGAAATGAGAAAACGAGAGTCCAGAGACAATATATTCTTGTTAGGGTGAAAGGAAAGGCTGGGAGGTATAGGGAATTCTGGATGACTAGAGAAATTAAGGTTTTGGTTCAGAAAAAGAAGGAAACATATGTCAGGTATAGACAGGATAGATTGAGAGAATGCTTAAAAGAGTATAAAGGTTGTACGAGTACACTTAAGAGGGAAATCAGCAGAGCAAAAGGGGACATGTGATTACTATGGCAAATAGGGTTAAGGAGAAACCAAAATACATTAAGGATAAAAGGGTAACTAGGGAGAGAATAGGGCTTCTCAAAGTTCAGCAAGGCGGCCTTTGTGTGGAGCCGCAGGATGGTAGGGAGATACTACACGAGTATTCTGCATCAGTATTTCCTGTGGAGAAGGACTTGGAAGAATTGGAATGTGAAGAAATAAATGGTGACATCTTGTAAAATGTCCATATTACAGAGGAGGTGGTGCTGGATGTTTTGAAATGTGTAGAACTGGATAAATCCTCAGGACCTGATCAGGTGTTCCCTAGAACTCTGTGGAAATCTGGAGAAGTGATTGCTGGTCCTCTTGCTGAGATATTTTTATCATCGATAGTCACAGGTGAGGTGCCAGAGACTGGAGGTTGGCTAATGTGATACCTCTATTTAAGAAAAGGCTAAGGAAAAGCCAGGGAAGTATAGACAGGTGAGCCTGACATTGGTGGTGGGCAACGTGTAGGAGGAAATCCTGAAGGACAGGATTTACATGCATTTGGAAAGGCAAGGACTGATTCAGGATAGTCGGCATGGCCTTGTGCATGGAAAATCATGTGTCACAAACTTGATTGAGTTTTTTGAAACAATAACAAAGAGGATTGATGAGGGCAGAGAGGTAGACCTGATTTATATGGACTTCAGTATGGCGTTAGACAAGGTTCCTCATTGGAGATTGGTTGGCAAGGTTAGATCTCATGGAATACGGGGAAAAGTAGCCACTGCCTTGAAGGCAGAGGACAGAGGGTGGTGGTGGAAGGTTGCTTTTCAGACAGGAGGCCTGTGGCCACTGGCGCGCCCAAGGATTGATACTGAGTCCACTACTTTTCATCATTTACATAAATGATTTGGATGTGAACAGAGAGGTATAGTTAGTAATTTTGCAGATGACACCAAAATTGGAGGTGTAGTGGACAGCGAAGAAGGTTACCTCAGAGTACAATGGGATCTTGATCGGATGGGCCAATGGGCTGAGGAGTGGCAGATGGTGTTTAATTTAGATAAATGCGAGGTGCTGCATTTTGGAAAAGCAAATCTTAGCGGGACTTATACACTTTATGGTAGGGTCCTAGGGAGTGTTACTGAACAAAGAGACCTTGGAGTGCAGGTTCATAGTTTCTTGAAAGTAGAGGCGTAGGTGGATAGAATAGACGTTTGGTATGCTTTTTTTAAATTGGTCAGAGCATTGAGAACAGGAGTTGGGAGGTCATGTTGCGGCTGTACAGGACATTGGTTAAGCCAGTTTGGAGTACTGCATGCAGTTCTGGCCTCCTTCCTATTGGAAGGATGTTGTGAAACTTGCAACGGTTGAGAAAAGATTTACAAGGATGTTGTCGGGGTTGGAGTGTCTGAGCTATAGGGAGAGACTGAATAGACTGGGACTCTTTTCCCTGGAAGGCATAGGTTTGGGCTGAGATGAAAAGATTTACAACGGACTTAAGTGACAATGTTTTCATGCAAACGGTGGTACGTGTATAGAATGAACTGCCAGAGGAAGTGGTGGAGGCTAGTACAATGACAACATTTAAAAGACTTCTGGATGGGCATATGAATGGGAAGGTTTTAGAGGGATCTTGGCCAAGTGCTGGCAAATGGGACTACATTAGGTTAGAATACATGGTTCGCAAGGACGATCGGATCAAAGCGTCTGTTTCCCTGATTCTAAGTAAGGGCAGGACTTTTCCACCTAATTGTCGGGTCCTGAGGAATTCTGCTGAACAAAAACGCCTTGAACTACAGGTTCATTGTTCCTTGAAAGTAGAGTCACAAGGAGACAAGGAATTGAAGAAGGCATTTGGTCTGCTTGCTTGTATTTGTCAGTGCATTGAATATAGGAGTTAGGACAATGTTGCAGCTGTACAGGACATTGGTTAGGCCACTTTTGGAATCCTGTGTTCAGTTCTGGTCTCCCAGATACAAAAAGAAAAGAACTTGAAAGGCTTGGAAAGGCTGAGACATAAGGTCAGATGAAACCAACCTATTTAAAGAGGTGAATTTTAAACAGGATCTTAAAAAGGAGAAGGAGCTGGGTAATCGGAAGGACTTGGAGAAGGAGTCCAGACATTTAGACAGCTCAGTGGCACATGGGTGTCCTCAATTCTCAGACTTACTGTTGTTTTTCAGTTGCCTTTTCATTTGGCTTAATTCTATGAAATCTGTAATTCCTTTTACCATCACACCAACTGGTAGCATTTACATCACAGCAGAATATTGAACACTTTCATAGATATTTTAACGAGCAAGTCTCACACCAGTCCAATAAAACAAAAAAAAATCAATGGATGGCCTTGGAACATTTTGAATAGACCAGTGAGAATTTAACTTCAAGTATTTGGAGGACAATATGCTTGCTGTTATGGACTAGGCCATACCCCTCAAAAGGTAGCCCACACCATAACTTTGCTATTTGTTTTACTCAGTGTATAGTGGATATTCCCAGTGCAAATGAGCTGGTTGACTGCTCAGTTTTGAACAAAAAAGATTTATTTACAAAATTATGGAATAAAACATAAAAGAAAACAGAAAACAGAATACCAGATAACTTATCCTAGCCAAAACCAACCTAATGATGCTGTTCTGAAAATACTTGCAACAGTCCCAATACACACATCCATGAGCAAAAACAGTGACACATGGCATCTGCAGCTTACTGTTTCTAAGGAGAGAGAGAGAGAGACAAAGAGACGTCAGTAGCCTGTTTCACACATCCCCTGCTGCAACTGAAGTGACGAAAGTTCTGAACTGAATTGGACTGCACAGCGGGAGAGCTAGCCACTCCCCTTTGATCATGCTTGCAATGTTAGGTCATGAAAGCGTTAAGCTGGAGGTATTATCCATTAGAGGTTAACAGAAAACCTCAATGAACTTTTCAAACTTCAGACACGATGGAAGCTGGCCAATCATCCCATCTCTGAAAAAAACTCAAGGACATAGTAGCCTTGTATCAAAACCAGTATTGTGACAGTGTGAAGGTCACTGTGGTCAGTGGCTCATCAGGGAATGGACTTTTTAGGGAAGCAAACCAAGGGGCAGACAAAATTAAAACAAAGAAAATGTTTATAATCTGGTTTCAGGCCAATATGGTGCTGAAATACAAGGGTCTAGTGGTAACAGTGGAATGAATGACTGTTTCACTAATTATGAGCTGAGGCAGGGATGGGTTTAGTGTTGTTTTACAGATGGAAACAATAATTCTTGGTGATGATGAAGATATTTTTAAATTGATCTCAGGCTCCATTATGAAACCACAAGCAGACAGGGTTCATCCAGAATCAATTCCTGCTGAGCTCCATGGAGTCAGTGAGAGCCTTCTTCATTCCTGAAGAAGGGCTCATGCCCGAAACATCGATTCTCCTGCTCTTTGGATGCTGCCTGACCTGCTGCGCTTTTCCAGCAACACATTTTCAGCTCAGTGAGAGTCACAAAACCATTGCAAAACACAGAGGGTATCGGCTTATCTGCCACATCCAACCACATTCCCGAGTTCTGGATCTCATCTGCCACTGAACCCTCTGTTCGGGCCTTGGATTCCCCAACAACACTGCAGCTGATTCGAGGAAAGAAATGAATAAAGAAAAGGAGTGATATCAGCATCAGGTCAGGGTGAACTGAATGGGACCAGACTAAGTATTGCTGAAAACACTTTTGCAATTAAAGGAGATGGGTTCTTTTACAATATATTTTTCAATCTTTTTATGAGGAAACTTCTTACATTTCTTTTCATTTGCCCAGATGTGTGGATCAGAGAATTCCGTGAGGGAGAGTGGCCAGGAGACTGAAGTTGCTTGTCCCATTCTGGCCTGCAGTGAACAATGATACTTTCCTTCAGGCCATTGTTTTTTTTTCTATTGAGTTCACTCACTGAGGACTGATTTCTTGGGATGTTTTTTTTCTCTGAGGCATATCTTTTTGTTTTGCTTTCGTTGTTCAGATTTCTCCTAACTGTTGCTCATTCCTGACAGCACTTGGTGATACGTTGTTCCTGCCATCTCTCCTTTTGCTCCTCAAGTGGAATGCTCCCTTGCCCATTAGAAACGGAGTTGTTCCCGTGTTGCTGCTACCCCTTCTCCTTTCAGTCCATTCCTCTCGTGGACTCCTCGTTCCATTATCTGCTGCTTCTAATGTTGGCTCTCAGTTACATGGATTTATTGATCAACTGAGTTATTTTTATAAGTGGACATTTCATGGCACACTTTAACTGGTGGCTGAAAAGTTTCTGCGTCACCACAAAAATCAATGCATTTGTGCAGCAACTTAAGTCTCGCAACATATATGCGAATTGTTCAAAGAGGTAATAAGCAGCGGAATCCAAGGCATGACCAGAATTAAAGAAAAGTAAAATATACTCCAACCAGAGAAGTATGAACTTGGCAGATAGAGCAAAGAGGAAAATCACAGAATTCTATCTCAGGATCATTCTGTATGTTTCTTTGACCTCTCAGCCCTTTATGCATCTTGATGGCTTCAAAGATATGCCTGATAATCAGCATGTTGAAGAAGAGAACAAAAGTAAATGGGAGAAATGGTGTTAAAAAATGTTCAAAATATTTAAAACTTGCCCACAGAGGCCCATTATAATATTTGGACGTGGTATGACACTGCCATGAAACATTGTTGACAATCTTTCCAGGTTTAAATTGAAAGTAGTTGGGAATGTTCTTTACAGAAAATAAAATACTGATGGTTGCTAGAACCCTCGTTGCAGTTTTCTCTGTGCAATACTTAGTTTTCATCTGATGGAAACAAATGGCAACAAATTGATCAAAAGAAAAAACAGCAGTGAACCAGACAGAACAATCAATGGCCAAGCAGCTCAGGACACAGAGAACACTACAAACAGGAGTGATGTCCAGAAAACACGGAGAATAATAATATTATGGAAATCGCCAAAATATGATATAAAAAACAATGAACAGTAGATCAGATGTTGCCATGGACACAACATAGTGAGTTCTGCACGTTGAAAGACCTCACATGCCCCGAACTAAGATCAGAATCACCAACAGACTGACTGTGAGGGAGAAAATGAAAAACAGACTTGAAGTTACTAATCAAACATTCTCTGAGCCTGACCCCAGACTGTAATGGAAAAAGGTAATTGTTGTTTCACGGTTAAAGAATGCAGTTTAAAGAATCTGAACCATGGCAGCAAACTTAGTAAATGAGTCATTTGCACTTTTAAAAGAACATGTGCAACAGATTGCTCACAGAAACACAGTCATATACTCAAGGTTTTTTTTGGAGGGGCTTGGCAGTGGTTGATATCACCTGAGTTATAGGTTACTCAGACTGGCTGGAGTTTCCTATAACACCACAGCATCGACAAAAAAAACCCATCCGGGATCAGTAAAACAATGAATGGGAGTCAACGAATACAGACACTGATTGTAAGATTCCTGTATTCGGCTTTGGAGTCTCTGCATCTCAGATTGCCTCCAGAATTGTAGATCCATACTATGTAAATGACAGGGCGATGAATCACTCCACAGTGTCCAGGATTGGATGTCCCCCAAAATATGGATGAAAAATGATCGGGCACTAAGTCCCTCCCTCATGTACAGGACTGAACATGCTGACAATCTGACCAATGAAAGTATTCAGCAGGGAACCCCACCACAATGCCCTCGGTTTGATACCAACCACAATCAGAGGAACTTGAACATTTGGCGAGTTCCCCTGCCTGTCCAAGACTGTACAGCACAGCCTCCACCCAAACAAAATCAGAAGCAAAGCAGCATTAGGTTTTGCAACTTTCTGGTTTAGAAATCAGACAGTTTATCTGGAATGAAGCAAAGCTTCCTGCCTGGTGTTTGGGCTCACGCTCCAAATTTCCTCTCTTCGGTACTTTCCTTGTGAACGGAAAACCCCCTCCCAGATTCAGAACAATCTGGAACTAGAAACCCCATAGCTTAACTAGCATTGACAATGGTGATCACCAGAATTGTACCACAACCTGGCATCAGAGACTGATAATAACATATCGAAGTTTATAGCCAAAAACAAAATAATTATCCCAAATGAATGCACATGGAAGGAACTTCACATAGACTATTATTATTGTTCAGAGAATGGCAACAAAGAGCGATATGGGAAATGTTTGACAAACCAGTTTGATCCTCTCTGGGAGAGCAATTGCCACAGCAGTCCAGACCTCAGTGTTTGTCTAATTAAACACCGCTCCACAGTACTGTGTATCTTTTTACAAAGGACAAAACTCACATGTCTATTTGACAATCAAATAATTCAATACACATGATAACTGGAAACATGTGCTTAACACCCCTTCCAGTTATCTGACCTCACAAACTTTATGACCCCTACACATCCACTGACTGATGAAAGTACACAAGTTGGTCAAAGCCATCCGTGCTGACCCCTCCCATATCACCCCATAATGACCTGCTGAACCCACCTATTGCCCACATTACATCCGTGTTCCCGTTTGGAGCAAGCTGCCTGAGCAAGACCCGCCAATAAAATATCTTTACGACCAGTAATGGGAACACCAGATGTAACTAAGAGGTGGTTGTTACAAAACCCATCTGACTGAGAAAAGCTTTGACCTACCACAGGGAAAGTTGTCTGGCTAAACACTTTCTAGGACAATTCAGGGCCAGTACTTAGCCAAACCTCATCAATACAGCTTCAGTGCAAGCATATTATAGAGAAACAGAACCCAGTACAAAGGTACAGACAGTGCTGCACATGACTGAGAGTCTCCTAATTGAAAAACTATTCACTTTAAACTCAGTGAGTGAGGACACTATTGTATGGCATTGATATTTGCCTTGCTAAATGGAAATAATTATCAGTCATAGGTGGAAACTGGGATGAATGAATTCAGAGATTTATACAATTTAAGTTGTTACAAGACTTACAAAGAACATCAACAGTAGCAAGGATGGTGTCATATACTTTTATCACCCTTTCCCTTGGAAGAAAGCATTTTGCTGTTCGACAGTGTCTCCTTTCCTTCAGATGGCAATCTGTCAGAATTGGAGAATTCTCTCGGAATTGGAGCTGACACAGTTCCAGAGACTTGAGTTTATTTTGTGAGATAGCTCCACTGGGAAACTGTGAATTATACCTTCAATTCTTTATATTATTTTGAACAAACAGATTAATCATGTGATATGCTGATATTTAAGATCATGTTTGAATACTCCAAGGACTGGATTGATTTGATCCTATTCGGTCTCAAACATTAATTGCAATTTGTCTTCAAACAACAATAGTTATTTCTCTGTCTTATACTTAAATTCTTTTGATGACCTTCGTTTCTCTGAGGCTATCCAGTCATTCAATGTACATTATTTCGTAGAGCCCCTTGGGAGTTGTTCTACCGCACACTGTTATCCCACTGCTTTCCTTGTTCATTCAGTTTAACAACTCATTTGGGAAATTCTATCTGTGATTGAGCACTCTAGTGCAGAACCTAAAGCTGGTACTGACCACAACAGCAGCTGGAGATTAAACTGGGTAATATTTTCTCAAAACAAATGGAAAAGGAAAGAAACAAATTCAGAAACTTAATTTCATAATTCTAGAATGACAGAACCATGTAAGAACACAAGATGCCCTTTGGCCCATCATGCTTGTCTTGCTAAACTTACACTAAATCTACATCAGTCCCAATTCCCAGCACTTGGACCAGAACCTTCAATGTTCGGACATTTTAATTGCTCATCCATTTTTTTTAAAAACGTTGTGACATTTCCTATCTCACTACCCTCCCAGGCAGTGCATTGCAGGTCCCTACCATCCTCTAGGAGAGAAGAGTTTTCCCTCTTGTGCCCTCTAAACATCCTGTCTTTCTGCTTTAAACTATGCCACGTGGTTATTGGCCCTTTGTCTGGGGGGAGCAACTGCATTCGATGCACCCTGTCCATGCTCCTCATAATCTTATACACCCCAAACTCTGCTCTAAAGAAAGCAGCCTGAGCTTGTCACAGTTGAATTGCTGCAGCCTAAGCAACATTCTGGTGAGTCTCCTTTGCACTCCCTCCAATGCAATCATGTCCTTCCTATGGTGCAGAGATCAGAACTGCACACAACACTCCAAATGTGGCTTAAGCAAAGCCCTGTACTGCTCCAACAGGACCTCCCGGCTCTTGTAATCAATACCTCGACTAGTATAGACCCACGTCCTGTATGCCTTCTCAACTACCCTATTAACTGCCTTCAGGGTTCTGTAAACAAGCAGCTCAATTTCACTTCCCCATGCTTCCTTGTGTCCGACCATGCATTGAGTACCTGCCTTGCCTCGTGAGTTCTGCCGAATCACATCAGCTCACATTTATCAGGGTTAACGTTCATTTGACCAGCCTGTCTTGCTATCTGTAACCTGGGACTCTTTTCCTCACTGCCCCAGTCAATGTTTGTGTCCCCCACAAACCTCATTATCTCCAACAAATTCAAGCAATGGGATCCCAGCATGACAAAGTGTCATACAAAAATACAATGCTTGTGGAAACATGAAATCTGAAAGGAAAGCAGAAAGTGCCAGGGAAACTCAGCAACTCGCATAGAACGTGTGGAGAGAAATACAGAGTTAACCTCTTGAGTCCAATATAATTCCAAAACAGAGCTGAAGAGGAGTCATGTAGGATAGAAACATTAGTTATGTTTCTCTCTTCACAGTTACACCGGGCTTACAGAATTTCTTCCAAACTTTCTGCTCGACAGCAAAGTAACCAGTTTGATTGGCACCATACCTATAAACATTCAGTCCACCCCCACCAATGTTCAGTGGCAGCACTGAGTATCATTGATATTATGCACTGCAGAAATTCACCAATTCTCCTTAGGCAGTATTTTCCAAATCAATGTCAACATTATTCTATAGACAAAGGCAAAAGATGCAAGAGACAAACTCTACTTGCATGGTCCCTTCTCAGCCACTCACCATCCTGACTTGGATATGTATTGTTTCAGTAAGATTACCATAGTCTGAGTGAACCATTGGGCTTCATTCTCATTAGCGAGACACAACTGTGCATAAATTTAACCTGAGGGCCAATGTGTATCGGAAGAAGGTGAAGTTGAGAAGGTGGGACCTTCTGGTGATCTCAGCCAGAGTGGGAATTGAACCTGTCCCCATTTTCACAATCTTGGATAATCCCACTCTCCCCTTGCCTTCACACCACTGACCAATTGTTCCTACACTATCAGGACTGCAATGGCACAAAAAAGCAGTAACCACTACATTCTCAACAACAATAAATAGTGGCCTAGCCAATGATGTCCAAGTCCCCTTAATTAATTAATGAAACACACCAAGCTTATGGCTGCCAGAAAATTCAGACACATTGACAAAAAAAGTGTTGGATGTGTCAACATTTGGCAGATATTTTCGGGTGGATGGTGTGCATGTTTCGATGGGAAGAGGCGTGACCATTGTTGCAATGGAATTCAGTAACTTGCTGAATGCTAAGTTAAAACTATGCTTTAACCATGATGACATGCATTGAGCAGAGTACAGCACTGGCTGAACTTTCTTTCGAAGTTTCTGAACTGAATTTTTTCAGACAGCACTATCAGGTAGTGGTTACTCCATATTGCAGATCTTAAAATCCCTGCAGTGAAGGGCAGGAATAACTTCTTATAATCCTAAATAATAGTCAAATATGTTGTCAGTGCTTATGTCTCAGACGTAAATATACCACCACTGATCCAAGATTGGGTAGCGTTTGTGATCGAGAGGTATAAAATATAGTGCCTGTGCCAACAGTACAGCAAATTGGTTACTATCATTGCAACGAGAGTATGTTGTGCAATCAGGATTGAAGCTGTAATGGGATTTGAAGTGTATAGTTATCTCTGATTTAACTGTGGGATAACATGTATCAGGAGAGCACAGTAACTTCCAGAGTAAGCAGTTTCACATTCAAATCGACAATGATTGATTACTGTTTGGGTATGATACTAAACAACTGATCTGAAGGAGATGGGGAATGAGACCTGGGTCAAGCTCAGAATGATCTGTCTGAGAAGAGTTCGCATTACCCGTCCTGTGGGGATAGACTCACTGCCTGTGCTTTGAAACCTCACTTTCCAGTTGTAAATATTGTCTTCTTAAATTATCTAATGTCATTGGTAACTCATGTTCTCAATGTGATATACACAAAATAACTCATACCTGAGAATATTTCTTAAATGACTGCCAATAATGTAACTGTTTAGTGAACCTAACTGACTCCCTGGATGTTAGAATTAGAATTGGAATTAAATTTTGTTATATAGGAATACCTGAGCACAGTGAAAAGTGCATAGAGTCACCATTTTCTATCACCATCTTGGTTTGGAAACCAAGAAGTTTGCAAAAATATAGATTCAGTGCCCTTCGTTGGCCATGCACCAGTCAGAATCTGGAGAATGGGGAAACTGCTATCCAGCTAGGGGGAGTTTCCCTATCTGATTCGTGAAAATGTTGTCTCTTCCTGGTGGTTCATGGTTCAGGCCCCAGTGTATTGGAAGAGAGAAGGTGGAAGCCCCGCACTCAAAAAGGGAGACAGAAAGCAGAAAGAATAGGCCAGTTAGCTGAACACGTCACAGGGAAACTGTTGGAGAGTATTATTTAACCAGATACACCTGGACACATTGATCAGTTCAAATTAATCTGGCAGAGTCGACATTGCTTGTGATTCGATTGAATTTCTTTGAGGACGTAAAATGATATAACAAGAGTCCAGAGACAATATATTCCTGTTAGGTTGAAAGGTATATTTCTGTTAGATGCAGGGAATGCTGGATGAGAAGAGAAATTGAGGTTTTGATGAAGAGAAGGAAGGAAGCATATATCAGGTATAGACGACGGAGATTGAGTGATTCCTTAGAAGACTATAAAAACAGTAGTAGTATACTTAAGGGGGAACTGAGGATGGCAAAAAGGGGACATGACATAGTTTTGGCAAATAGGGTTAAGGAGATTCTAAAGGGATTCTATAAATACATTAAGGAGAAAAAGGTAACTACAGAGAGAATAGGGCCCCTTAAAGATCACCATATATGTGAGGCACTGCAGGAGAAGGGGGAGATATTCAACAAATGTTTTACATCAGTATTTACTGTGGAGAAGGGCATGGAAGACCTGGAATGTGGGAAGGAGGCACAGTGGCTCAGTGGCTAGTGCTGCTGCCTTACAGCACCTGGGACCTGGGTTCGATTCCAGTCTTGGACAGACTGCTTGTGTGGACTTTGAGCATTCTGCTCGTGTCTGCATGGGTTCCTTCTGAGTGCTCCAATTTCCACCAAAAATCCAAAGATGTGCACGTTAGGGTAAATTGACAATGCTAAATTGTCGATAGTGTTCAGACATGTGCAGGTTAGGGTAAATTGGCCATGCTAAATTGCCCCACAGTGTTCAGAGCTGTGTAGGTTAGGTGCATTAGTCAGTGGGAAATGTAGCATAATAGGCTGGGGATGAGACTGGGTGGATCACTCTTTGAAGGGTGTGTGTGAACTTGTTGGGCCGAACGGCCTGTTTCCACACTGTAGAGATTCTTTGAAATAGATGGGAACATTTTGAGAGAAGTCCATATTTCAGTGGAGGAGATGCTTAATGTCTTGAAATGATAAAAGTGGATATATCCCAAGAACCTGATCAGATGTGCCCTAGAACTCTTTGGGAAACTAGGGAAGTGATTGCAGATCCCTTGCTGAGATATTTAGATCATTGACAGTCACAGGTGAGGTGCTGGAAGACTGGAAACTGTGTCTAACGTGGTGCCACTGTTTAAGAAAGGTGATAAGGAAAAGCTTGGGAACTATAGACCGGTGAACCTGACATTGGTGGTGTGCAAGTTGTTGGAGGGAATCTTGAGGGACAGGATTTACATGTATTTGGAAAGGCAAGGACTGCCTAGGGATAGTTAGCATGTTGTTTGCATGGGAAATCATATCTCACTAACTCGATTGAGTGTTTTGAAGAAGTAACCAAGAGGATTGATGAGGACAGAGTGGTGGATGTAATCTATAAGGACTGCAGTAAGGCATTTGACAAGGTTCCTCAAGGTAGACTGATCAGTAAGGTTAGATCTCATGCAACACAGGGAGAATTGGCCATTTGGACACAGAACTGGCTCAAACGTAGAAGACAGAGGGTGGTGGTAGAGGGTTGCCTTTCAAACTGGAGGCCTGTGAACACTGGTGTGCTACAAGGATCAATATTGGGTCCACTGCTTTTTGTCATTTATATAAATGATTTGGATGTGAACATTAGAGATACAATTAATAAGCTTGTAGATGACACCAAAATTAGAGGTGTAGTGGACAGCGAAAAGGTTACCTCAGCTTACAATAGGATCTTGACTGGATGGGCCAACGGGCTGAGGAGTGGCAGACGGAGTTTAATTTAGATAAATGTCAGGTACAGCATTTTGGAAGGACAAATCAGAGCAGGACTTATACACTTAATGGTCCCGCCCTGGGGAGTGTTGATGAACAAAGTGACCTTGCAATAGAAGGAGACTTTTACTTTTGAAACATAGACTGGGACTGGATGGGAGGATTTTGTTAGGTGTGTTCAAGAAAACTTTCTCAATCAGCATGTAGATGGTCCTCTGAGAGAAGGGGCAAAACTCAACCTCCTCTTGGGAAATAAGGCAGGGCCAGTGACAGAGGCATACATAAGGAAGGAATTACCATAATTCTATTTGTTTTAAAATAGGGAAAGGAAAGAATATGCCTGACCTACAAGTTAAAGTATTTGGAGATGACTGTAGGGTTCATTCACTATCTGAATATTACAACCTGGAAGTGTGATTAGTAGAGTTTATTTCCTGGTTTTTGGTATTGTATATGAGAGTGAGGTTCTGTCTGTGCTTAGGTCTCTTTTATTCTTCACATGTTTTATTGATTATATTCATATATGTAATGTTTAGTTTGTGTTTGTAATATATCTATAATATTGTATAACTAGTTTTCTATGTGGCATGTCAATTAAAAATAACCAAAACTCTTTGAGAATATCTGTTTTCATTAAGTAAGTTGCATGCCTTCTGAACATGGAACAAACCGACAGGATGTAAAACAGAAAATGTTGCAAAAACTCAGACAGCAGCTGTGAAGGCAAAAGCAAAATGAACATTTCTGGTCAATGACCTTTCATCAGGGGAAATGTCTTAGTATTTCCAGGAGTCTCTGTTTTTATTTAAGGTTCACAACATCTGGTGTATAAGCTTTTCAAATTATAAATCTCCATAAGTTATTATTCAATTGATTGCTGTGGGTTACTACTGAGATACTAACATAATCCTTTTTGATGTTATAGTCGATGTGACTTGGAGACTGTGATTTGTATACAGACCAGCTTGGAGAGAACTGGAAATGGGTTCTTTCTCTTTTGCTCTGTTTGAGTGTTAGAATAAAAGTAGATCACTGGAACGTGGGATTAGAGTGGGACTGAACACTGTCTCTGTCAGCCTGTGGGATTGTGTACCTCTGAGAGTGATAACATACCGACCGTGTGTGAGAAAGATCTACCTGCGCTGCTCCTTGTATTCCACGTGGAAGGCGGAAGGATGAGCAGAAGGGAAAGTCTATGATGGGGTAGAGGGCAAGAGAAACTTATGACGAGCCAAAGTGGGGTCAGTCTGCTCTCCTGTGGGTCAATGACAGGGACACAGTGGGGTGTGTCTGCTCTTCTCTGGGTCAGTGACAGACACACAGTGGGGTCAGTCTGCTCTCCCCTGGGTCAGTAACAGAGACACAGTGGGGTCTGTCTGCTCTCCCCTGGGTCAGTAACAGAGACACAGTGGGGTCTGTCTGCTCTCCCCTGGGTCAGTAACGGAGGCACAGTGCGATCAGTCTGCTCTCCCCTGGGTTAGTGACAGAGGCACTGTGGGGTCAGTCTGCTCTCCGCTGGGTCAGTGACAGAGACACAGTGGGATCTGCCTGCTCTCCCCGGGTCAGTAACAGAGGCACTGTGGGGTCAGTCTGCTCTCCCCTGGGTCAGTGACAGAGACACAGTGGGGTCAGTCTGCTCTCCGCTGGGTCAGTGACAGAGACACAGTTGGGTCAGTCTGCTCTCCCCTGGGTCAGTAACAGAGACACAGTGGGATGTGCCTGCTCTCCCCGGGTCAGTGACAGAGACACAGTGGGGTCAGTCTGCTCTCCTCGGGTCAGTGACAGAGACACAGTGGGGTCAGTCTGCTCTCCCCTGGTTCAGTAACAGAGACACAGTGCGATCAGTCTGCTCTCCCCTGGGTCAGTAACAGAGACACAGTTGGGTCAGTCTGCTCTCCCCTGGGTCAGTAACAGAGACACTGTTGGGTCAGTCTGCTCTCCCCTGGGTCAGTAACAGAGACACTGTGGGGTCAGTCTGCTCTCCCCTGGGTCAGTAACAGGGACACAGTGGGGTCAGTCTGCTCTCCCCTGGGTCAGTGACAGAGGCACAGTGGGGTCAGTCTGCTCTCCCCTGGGTCAGTGACAGAGGCACAGTGGGGTCAGTCTGCTCTCCCCTAGGTCAGTAACAGGGACACAGTGGGGTCAGTCTGCTCTCGTCGGGCCAGTGGCAGAGACACAGTGGGGTCAGTCTGCTCTCCCCTGGGTCAGTGACAGAGGCACAGTGTGGTCAGTCTGCTCTCCCCTGGGTCAGTGACAGAGGCACAGTGTGGTCAGTCTGCTCTCCCCTGGGTCAGTGACAGAGGCACAGTGGGGTCAGTCTGCTCTCCCCTGGGTCAGTGACAGAGGCACAGTGGGGTCAGTCTGCTCTCCCCTAGGTCAGTAACAGGGACACAGTGGGGTCAGTAACAGAGACATAGTGGGATCAGTCTGCTCTCCCCAGGGTCAGTACCAAAGACACAGTGTGGTCAGTCTGCTCTCCCCTGGTCAGTGACAGAGGCACTGTGGGGTCAGTCTGCTCTCCCCTGGATCAGTGACAGGGACACAGTGGGGTCAGTCTGCTCTCCCCTGGGTCAGTAATAGAGGCACTGTGGGGTCAGTCTGCTCTCCCCTGGTCACTGACAGAGACACAGTGGAGTCAGTCTGCTCTCCCCTGGGTCAGTAACAGAGACACAGTGGAGTCAGTCTGCTCTCCCCTGGGTCAGTAACAGAGACACAGTGAGGTCAGTGTGGTCTTCACTGAATTAGTAACAGAGACACAGTGGGGTCAGTCTGCTCTCCCCTGGGTCAGTAACAGAGACACAGTGAGGTCAGTGTGGTCTCCACTAAATCAGTAACAGAGACACAGTGGGGTCAGTCTGCTCTCCCCTGGGTCAGGAACAGAGACACAGTGGGGTCAGTGTGGTCTTCACTGAATCAGTAACAGAGACACAGTGGGGTCAGTCTGCTTTCCTGTGTTCTTCCACTGGTGTACAAGGGTGATGATGCCTTTTGTCATGAATGTGAACATGTTGCCAGCCAGCGTCATGCTCTCATGCACTGCGAATGAGTCATGGCTGTTCATGTCCCGGTAGAGGCAAATGCAAGCCATTGAGTCATTCCTGCTGGGAGTTTTTTCTTCCCAATGCATTTCCTGTGTTTTGTGGTTTATCCACACTCCCCTGTATACCATTGTCCGTGGTATCAATTCTGTCATCCAGTTGTGGATGGAAGGCCGTGCTCTTTGTAGCCTTTGTATTATACAGTCCATTATTGAAGAAAACTGTTATGGAAAAGCCAGGGAACTATCTCTCGGTGAGCCTGACATCAGTGTTGGTAACTGCTGATAAATTAAAAATTATGTACAAAGACATGAAGAAGGAGTGATCGTTTACACTTGGCCGGCGATTGAATGCTGAATGTTAGATTTTTTGAGGAGGAGTCATTCTTTGTTCGGTTAAGTGCTTGATTTCTTTTTAATATTTCAATGATTATTCTTCTATGCTTCATATTAAATCAGTGGATAAGGTTAGGTAGTTTCCTTTTATGTTGAAGGTGCATTGATAGCTGCTTCTTTTTCGGCTCAATGTAACTGAGGACAAACAAGAGCTACTGAGTTTGATGATGAGCTGATGTAGAGAAGTGATTTCTCAGCGGGATCAGTCAGATCGATAATTGACTGTCAAGAAAGTTAAGAAGATGGCTCAAAAAGCTCCTGTAGTTATTCCTCTCTCAAACAGATATTTAGTTTTGATTACTCTTGAAAGAAATAGACTCTCAGAGGAAAATAGAGGTGATCATCAGATCTTTGGCACCATTAAGAAATCTTGTGTAAAACAGGTCTGTCAAAGAAAAAATTTTACAGGAGACTCTCCTGTCAGGGGCACCGAGAGGAGCTTTTGCAGCAGTGAGCGTGAATCTGCGATAGCGTATTTTCTGATATCAGGGTGAAGGAAGCATATAAGGAACAAGACACTCAGGAAGGAGAGGAAGGGAATTACTTCACTCGGACTGTTTTGAACCTGTAGAATTCTCTCCAGCAGAAAGCTGTTGGAGTGAGTTTGTTAGAGGGAGTTGGGCATGGCTTTGCAGTGGAAGGGATCAAGGGGAATGGAAAAAGGTGGCAGTGGAATCCTGATATTGCCTGATCAGCCATGATCATATTGAATGGCAATGCATGCTTGAAGGATCAAATCGCCTAATCTTGCACCTATTTTCCATGTTTTTATTTTGTCAAAGGGGAGAGTATGACTCTGGAAGTTGCTGTACCCATTGGTAGGAATGACATAACCAGGGAAAGCATTAAGAGGTTAGGTGGAAGGTTAAGAAACAGAACACCAAAAGTAGTAACTCTGGTTTACTTCTGGCGCCAAGTCCTAATGAGGGAAGGAATTAAAAGCTCGGGCAGATAAATCAATGGCTGAAGAGGGTGGTGCGATGCGCAGGGCTTCAGTTTCTTGGATCATCAGGATCACTTCTGGGACAGAAACGACCTGTTCAAAAAGGATGGGCTTCACCTCAACTGTAAAGGGATTCGTATCCTAGGGGGCGGATTTTATAAAACGGTAAAAACAATGACTGCAGTCACAGCATTGAGCAGTAAGATCAAAACGAATGGGAGACAAGGGGTTGAAATGAAATTAATCCAATGATATGCAGCCCATGAAGGCAAGGTGTAAAATATAGGCTTTTGCCCGAAACGTTGATTTCGAAGCTACTTGGATGCTGCCTGAACTGCTGTGCTTTTCCAGCACCACTAATCCAGAGGCAGATTTTATAGTTCTATTTCCTGAGCCTGTCAATTTTGAGAGGAGGGGTTTGAGGGCTTCCTAAGTTACAGGGAAAATAGAAAGCTGAGAATGGTGCTAAATCAGAAAAGTGTTAGTTAATTAGAAAAGACAGACAAGAGCAAGTCAGACAACAAAGTAACTCTAAAGAATTAAACTGCAATTACGGCTGTCAAAAGTGTGATAATAAGAGTTCAGAAGCATTGCATTCCTGTTCGAGTGAAAGGCAAGGTTGCTAAGATTGGGGAATATTGGATGATAAAGGTATTGAAGTTCTAGTCAGGAATAAAAAATGTATATTATTTATAGACAACCAGAATGAACTGAATCACTAAGAATATAAAGAATGTAGGGGCATTAATAAGGAGGAAATCAGGAAGGTGAAGATGAGATATGAGATAACCTTGGCTGAACCAAATTTGTGAGGCATGATCTCCCACTGTCAAGCCATGCTAACTATTCTTCATCAAACTCTGTCTTTCCAAATGCATGCATATCTTATCTCAGAATCTTCTCAAGTCAGTTACCCTGTAGATGTTAGGCCGACTGGTCAATAGTTCTCAGGCGTTTCTCTGCAGCCCTTCTTGAATAATGGCACAATATTCACTACCCTCCAGTCTTACTGGACCTCACCCGTGGTTAACGACGTTGCAAAAATATCAGCCAGGGCTCGTGCAATTTCTTCTCTCAGCTGCTGCAGTGTTCTTGGATATATCTGGTCAGGACCAAGAGATTTATCCACTTTCATATATTTTAATACATCCAACACTTCCTCTACTGTGATATGGACTGTCCCCAAGGTGTCACCACTAACTTGAGCAAGTTCCCAAGTTTTCATGTCTTTCCCCACTGTAAACACTAAGAGAGAGAGAGAGAGAGAAGGATTGTGTGTGAGTGTGTGTGTGTTTAAAAGAGAGATATGTAACATCAGAGGTGGATGAAGAGATCTGTGCATAATCCTTTTCTTATTTATTGTGGTCTCATGGTCTTATGCTGTTTTTAATTTTTCCAGGAATGTATGTGGCTGTCGTGGACAAGACGAACATCTGCTGTCTGACCCTCCTGACTGTACACCATAGTGTTTGAGCTTGATTGACCATTTCAAAGTGTAGTTAAGAATCAGAGACATTGCTGTCACAAATATGCCAAATGAGATAACCCCGACAGGTTTCCATCTGGAAGAGGGGATCAATAAGACACATTTTCCAGGGATAAAAGCAAAACACCGTGGATGCTGGAGATTTGAAACAAAGAATGGAGAAACGCATCGGGTCCAGCAACATGTGTGAAGAGAGAGAGAAAAGTTTCGACTCCGGAATATGTCTTCTTCGGAACTCAGTTTCTTCAGTATTTACTGAGATTATCTCTGATCACTACAGTGAGTTGCTGCATTCCCAGCCAGTAATTTTTTTCCCCCCTTATTCATGGGATGGGGCGTTACTAGGCAGGCCAGCATTTATTGCCCATTTATTATCAGCATGCGAACCTGGTGCGCCAGAACACTGTCCGGGTTTCTGGATTAACAGTCCAACGATAATGCCACTACGGCATTCACATTAGTACAGGCCGAGTCAGAGTTTGCAAATCAAAACACCAATGCAGGACAATATAAAGGATTTGAGTGTAAGGGTTGAGTCCTTAAAATTATACCCCTGAATGAGATTGTGTTTGTTAGAACGAGCCTTCTCAATTCGGACATATGCAAATCGGGACCCCTTGTCCATCACAGTCTCTTTATAGCACCAGTTTATAGAAGATTATAGGATGAAGTTTAATGCTTGAAATGTTTATTATATGTTAAATTTAAAAATCTTCACAATGAAATTGACGGAAAATTTAATGCCATTCCTTAACTCATTTCTGAACTTACTCTGGGTCCCTGCATAAATAAATGGGTTTATGCAGGAACTTAAAATCTGAAGCATGTACCCACTTTCTTCCAGATTGTATTTGGACTTATTGTAATTGGAACCTGAGAAATAACTCATGTTTGAAATTCGGACATAGAGAAATGTTAACACATACAGCAGCCATAACAGGAGGAAACTGCCCGAGATACAGAACAGCAGGATGATGGACTTTCTCCGGTTCCTCACCTCCGTGTCATTCAGATTTTCCACTTGTTTTCCAACATGGAGTCTCTTGCGAGTTTGAATGGCCTTTAGAATTTGTCTGATAGTCACAGCATTGAGCAGTAAGATCAAAACGAATGGGAGACAAGGGGTTGAAATGAAATTAATCCAATGATATGCAGCCCATGAAGGCAAGGTGTAAAATATAGGCTTAATTTTGCAATACCATGGTACATTACCAATTGTATACAATGGTTCGTAAATGAAATACCAGAATGTATTTTTGATACAGCTCATTCCACAAACTGCCCCTATAAACACAGCTGCTACTTTCTCTGTGCAATATCTTGTCTTCAATTTTGGGCAAGAAATGGCTACAAATCGATCAATAGTGAATATGACAGTTGCCCAGACAGAACAATCCTTGCTTCCAGACATTAGCGCAAAATTGACACTACAGACTGGAGTGACATACAGGACGCTGAATGGGAAGTAAATTCCAACAATACGGTTCAATATTACAGCTGTAATAATGACCAACAGGTCTGTCACCGCCATGAATGCAAGGTAAGAAGTGATGCATCTGGAGAGACCACACCTTCCTCTGTATAGGATCACAATCACTGCCACGTTAGCTGCAATGTGAAAAAGAGGCGAATCCAGAGGATGAATGAAATGGAATAGAGATAAAGTGTGAGCAGAACGATTAGACTTGACTGCCCTATAAAGTTTGTGCCTAATGAGAGTGCAGCCTTATGGTCTAGTCAGAAAATGGTAACTTTAGCTTTAACTCATTCAGATAAAGACATTCCATGCACTAGCACTCCCACTGAAGCTACACAGGAGAATCAGGATAAGGTATTTCCTTCATCAATCATGCATTTTGAAACAACTTTTAAACACATATAGGTAAGATGCCTATAGCTCTATAAGAAAGGATTGAGAATAGGACCAATTCGGAGCATTGCCTCAGTATGACCTCTGCATGTTCACTGAGCAACCATCAGTCACAGGTCATTTTGAAGATCAAGCTGACAGTGAACCATGAGCGGAGTTGGAGACTGAGAATGGAAACCTCGCATTTTGTATATGAAGAGAGAAAAAAAACTCATGAAGAAAGAACCCAGATGCCTTACATTTTCACCACATGCACACACGTTTTGTTAACAATTTGTGACAAAATAACATTTCACTGCAGTCATTTGTTACATTCAGGCAAGAAATTTTAAACCCCTGAATACTGCGACTTCACATGATGCATGTTCTATTAGGTAGAGTAAGAAATATAACATTGAGATACAGCTACCCCTTGATTGTAGCAAACCAATAACAAATCTAATCATTACATTCAATACCTTTCCAGTCTCATCCAGTATGTTAACCTGTCACAAAAGGCAGGAGGTTTAGAGAGGTTTCTGAGGACCATTCCTTTTTACAGAGAGGCAGTGAGGTCTGGAATGTACTGTCTGGGTGTGTAGTCAAGATGGAAAACCTGACACCATTCAAACAAAGGATGTGGATGAGCACTTGAGATGGCATAATGTTCAAGGCTCTGGGTTTGAAAGTGGGACTAGTGTAGATTTCGAGTATTTTTTGTTGATGCAGACTTGATGAGCCTCTTCTATACTATATTGATCTATGCTTCTATGGTTACACTCCTGCGATCCAGATAATGAAGTTGCACACCAGAATCAAGTATTCACTGCATTTTTAGCTTACATTTCAGAGTGAAACATTACATGTGGATACTTACCATCTTCACTCCATGCTGGTGTCAACATCTTTCCCTTCATAATCATTTCAAATCAAACTGTTGGGATAGATTGTGAAATAACTACAATGGAGATGGGATTTCAACATCTGACCCAAACTTTGGAACACTGCTTGGCAGTCCAACCACAGCTCGTCAATGGTCCTTTGCCTCAGTCCTCACCTTCGGCTGAACTGGGGTTCCACCATAAGTTGAATCAAAATGACTGGATTCAGAGACCAGAGTGCTCATCTTTACACCACAGAATGTATTGCTTACAGTTTAGCAATTTTGCATGTCAAGTGAATTTCCCTGCATGACAGGAACAGAACATGCAACTATTTTTGTACTATCAGTTCATGTACAGTTAGGACTCAAACTCAAAGTTCATGGCACAGTGATAGAGACACGACTATACTGTCACAAGGTCCTTTTTGGGTTAGGTTTCTCGATATAATAGGCTCAAGAGATGACCCACTTAAAGCTCTCCACAGGTACATAGTTTATGTTATGTTATAAAATCAACATGTGCATCAGAAACACTTACATTTTACCATACTTTACCTATTCCTTCAGGGAATGTAGCCATCTTCACTGGCTGGACAAGCATTTATTGCCTCTCTCAGTTGCCCTGAGAATTGTCTTTGAGAGTTTCTCCTGTGAATATCTGACATGCCTTCCCTATTACCGCTGGTCAGAGTGTGTTTAGCTGACTGGATGTCAACTATTGGGAGCTGTGTAAGATCAATCTTTTTCCCACAGTCTGTCTTCCTTTAAAACACTATTTGAAAACACACTTAACAACCAATTAAGTTTTTTTTTGCATCAAGTTGCTCACCATTGTACTGGATAACTTACTGGTCTGACCACCGTTAAGGACCAGACCAGATCCACTCAAAATATTTACAGAAGGTGGCCTAGACCCTAATGCTTTCTTATTTCAAACGTAGATGTGTAGTGTCTCGTTACAGATTGGATTAGATTACTTACAGTGTGGAAACAGGCCCTTTGGCCCAACAAGTCCACACCGCCCCGCCGAAGCGTAACCCACCCATACCCCTACATCTACATCTACCCCTTACCTAACACTACGGGACAATTTAGCATGGCCAATTCACCTGACCTGCACATCTTTTGGACTGTGGGAGGAAATCGGGGCACCCGGAGGAAACCCACGCAGACACGGGGAGAACATGCAAACTCCACACAGTCAGTCGCCTGAGGCGGGAATTGAACCCGGGTCTCTGGCGCTGTGAGGCAGCAGTGCTAACCACTGTGCCACTGTGCCACCGTGCCGCCCAAAATGTGATGCGATTGGTCGAACTACTGACATTAACCAAAACACAATTTATTTAAACTCAGAAGTTAAAATACAAACAAAGGAAAGGTGTTCATAATAATTTAAAACCTATTGGAAAACTTAACTGAATAATAGATAAAGTAATCGACACAAACTGTTCTAATAAAGCAGCATCCCGTAAACACACCTGTTGGCAAAAAGTCAAATTCAAACACAGATTCTTATATGCAGTTCACCAATACAGCAGGAACAAACATCGAGAGAAGGTTCAAAGTGAATAATATTGAGGAGACATTCACTGGAGCTTCATCATTTTTCAAATCCCAAAAGTTTCTGCTGCATAAATGTAAAAAAAAACCTAGAAATCCTGGTCCATGCGAGCTGGCCACACCCATTCAGGCTGTTTCTATTGTTTCAACTTTACTTAAAAAAACCCAAAGCATCACAAACTGTTTGCTTAAGACATCTTCAGCAGGCAATTTGTGACTTTTTCATGGCAAACTCTCTTCAAAAAAAAACCAGGACAGCATGGTCTCACTACATTACAGGTGAGACAAATGCACAACATTCTTTTGTAGCTGATGGCTATCATTCACTAAAATTGGTGGCTCAAACGCTGGAAAACCACCTGCAGTCACATTGCCAAGAATGATAAAGGAAACACTTAAAGGGAAGGCCTGACACATTAACACAAAAAATTTGCAAACTCAAACAGGAGACTGATGATTCACCCGTAGAAATAGTACATTAGATGATATTTTAAAGGAAATGCTATTGTGGGGGCAAACTATTATGTGCGAGTCAAGAAAATATTCAGTTGAAAGAGAGAAATTATAGTATAGTCAAAGCAATGATAAAATCAAAAGATAGAATTATAGCTCAAGAGATATACTAATGTGTTCAAAGAAAGTGTGTTTCCAAGAAGGACATTATAATGCTAAAAGGGCAGAAGATACACAAAACGGACTAGTGATCCTTATCTTACCTTATGGCAGCTAAAATCAAAATGACTTTCAAAACATACAAGAAATTTAAGTACCTGGCATCCCAATAGCTGCAAGGATGGGATAATAAATGGCAAAGAGCAGACCTCTTGGTGCACCATGCATTTCGGTAAAGATTCACTGCTCCACATGAAGTGGGTGAGACAATTATACCTGACGTGAGGCTCCCAGGAGCAATTAGGCATTTTGCGTTTGGAAAATGTGAAATTGCAACAACAGAAAAAAAGTTGTTTTGAAATGTCTGTGGCTTGATGTCATATGCACCAAAGGTGAAATATGAAAGACCCCTGTCTGATCCCAATCACATATTCTCAGATTTTTAAAAAAAATTAGAAACAACAGAATGAAGTCATTACTTACAGCAAACACAAAGAATGCTGGAGAAACTCAACAGGTCTGGCCGTATCTGGAGGGAGAGTTAGTGTTTTGAGTCTAGCTTAATACTTTTTCAGAGCTCAGTTTGTTGCCAAAACAGTTTTTATGAGTTACTCAACCTGGATGGGACACACTGCTGTGACTCTGCAAGGAGGTCCACTTAGACATAAGAGAGACAGAGAGTATTTTGTTTAAAAGATAAATTACAGAATGGAAAAGACTGAAAAAAACTGTAATGCCAAGATGAAGTGGATTCTAGAGATGAGGTGAGACAGAGTACCTTTAATATCAAGTCCACAATTTACTGGGTGTGGCTTGTACTGTCCTCCCCCAAGCAAACCTGGTGCCAAGGGGAATCGGGGCTTAACTCCCCCCTGGTTACAATCATACCTGGTACCTAGGAAAATGTTGCAGTTGTCACAGGCCAGTCATCTCAGCTCCAGAACATCTCTGCAGGAGTTCCTCAGGGTAATGTCCTCACATTCTCATCACCCAAATGCCATTCAATAACCATCACCAATAAGAGACAATCTAATCACCAATCCTTAACATTCAATGATGTTACCATCACTGTACTCCCCACTATTAACATCCTCGGGGTTAGCATTGACCAGAAACTGAACTGGACTTGCCAAATAAATACAACTTTTAAAGAAAAGCCGATTATAGGCTTAAAATACTGCTGCACATAACTCATCACCTGGCTCCCCAAAGACTGTCCACCACCTACAAAGCACAAGTCAAAAGTTTGATGGAATGCTTCCCACTTATCTATACGAGTACAGGTCTAACAACACTCAAGAAGTTTGATACCATCCAAGACAAAAAAGCCTGCTTTATTGACATTGTGTCCACGAATACCCACTTCTACCACTGTCATTCAGTTACAGCAGTGTGTACTATCTCCAAGATGCATTGTCCAAAGTCACCAAAGGCCCTGAGACACCACCTTCCAAACCTACAGCCTCTACCATCCAGAAGGACAACAGCAACAGATACATGAGAATACCAACCCCTGCAAGTTAACCTCAAGATAGGTTAAATCGAGTGGATAACTTGGCTAGATATCATATAAAAAACAGCATGTGATGAAACCGGAAGCAGACAAGAAATCAAAAACTCACAGTTTTGTTAATTGAGACAATGTGTTAATGTTACTTCCATTGAAAGGTGACCATTTAAAGAAAGGTTTAGTGAACTTTAGCCAATCAAATGGAAATTGAGTGAGGTGAATTATTTCATAAGAATGCCAAGACAGAAAGAAATCTTCAGAGTGTGTCATGTGAATATGCTCAAATTGAGATAGAGTTGGATAGAGAAGGAAAGCAGAAAGAAAGTGTTTTACTGGTTATAACAAAGAAAGAGAAACCAATTTCAGACGATTCTGAATTGGACATTGCTCAAATTAAACTGGACAGTGCAGAAGCTCTCAAAAATTGAGATAAATTATTGAGATATCTTCCAGAGGAAAATCAAACTGATCTGCAAGAGTTATTACAATTACACAGGGAGATATGTGGGAATAAGCTAGGAAGAACTAATCAAATTACATAAGATGTAGACAATGGAAAAGCTGTTCCAATTCAGCAACATCATTATAGACTTAATCCTGTCAAAGTTGGCATAGGTTCTAAAAGAGATTGTACAACCAATGTCAGTTGCAGTGACTGGAGCTCACCCATCGTAATGGTGACAAAATCTGCTGTGATTATGGGTGGACTATCGCAAAGTCAATACACTTACAAAGTCTGATTCATATACTATTCCACATTTGGAAGACTGTATTGAGAAAGTGGGACAAGCAATTTATATTTCTAAGTTGGACCTACTCAGAGCATACTAGCAAGTACCTTTCTCTGAAAAAGCAAAGACAATTTTGGTTTCTGAGACGCTGAATGGACTGTACCTGTTTAACGTCATGCCATTTGTTATGAAGTATGTGCTCGCCACATTTCAAGACAAACCAATAAAGTCATTTCTGGATAGTGTGGTGTACATCGGTGACCCTTAGACACATATGGAAGGAACATTTGTGGCATCTATCGGAATTGTTCAATTAACAATGGGAAGCAGACTTGGTGATAAAGCTGGATAAGAGTAAGTTCACAAAAGCCCAAGTCACATTCCTTGGCCATGTTATTGAACATGGTCAGATGGTCAATGGGATTTGAAACATTATTGAGGAACTTCCAACACCATTGACAATGAGATGAGTACTGAGAGTCCTGGGATTGAATGGAATTTAGTTGAAGTTTGTACTGAATTTTAACAGTGTGATTGCTCCACTGATTGAATTATTTCAGACATGCCCAAAAATGACCATGGACGGTGAACTGTCAGCAGGCATTTGACAGCCTGAAAGCTGTGTTACCCACTGCTCTGGTGTTAGCTACACCCAGTTGCACAAAGCCAATCAAGGTGGCTATCAGTGAGAGTGATGTGTGCATGTCAACACTGTACACTTATAAGAAAACGACAAGAAGATAAAAAAGACTTTTACAGAAAATTGAATAATAAATCACAGAAATATTTCCATAGTTATGAACGAGACTTTGAGTTTGATGTTGCAACATTTCAACATTTATATTGCCAGTAATGTTTTTGAGACAATTGCATATACCAAACATAACCCATTAAAGCGTTCAGGAAATCTTGAAGATAAAAATTCCAGACTGTTTAGATGAAGTTTATTACTGCAACAGTCAATTTGAAAGTTATATATGTGGCAGGATGAGAAAACATAACTGCGTTTGTGTCGTCACAACTTTGATGAAGGAAGGCCGAGGTGTTCAATGGTAGGACAGAACATATTGAAATGTACTGCATTAGTGATTGTTTGCGTACTTAGAGTCAATATAAAGTATATATATATTAGTGTACTAGTAGCAGGAGACAAAAGTTGTTTATAAAATGAGGCCATCTTTGTATATTGATGGTTTATGTTTTATTTTAAAGAATGGAGAGCTGAGAATACTATGGCTTTAAGAGGTGTACTTTGTTCTTTTTTTATGAAGAAGAGTTGAGTCAGAGTCAACAAGCAGTCTGCTTCAAAGCAAACAGCTTGTGAGACCTTGGGTTTTTAAAAAATAAATCGAACAATAGAAGCAGTCTGATTGAGTGGGGTCAAGCTCACACACAAACATGATATTTAGTTTTATCTTTCAGCAGTTGCTGAGGGTCTTTAAGCTTGATGTGGTAACTTTTAATCCTCTCTCTGTTCCAGCTAAAAGCTGGGGTTCTCTTCCTGCTGCTAGAATTGCACGTGAGACAATCTCTTTTACTGAAGTTGCCTTTGCCAAAGGTGTGTTTATGCGATGTTCCTTTCTTAGAACTATTAATTAGAAGTTATTTTATATAATGTTTTGTTATGCATTGCAATAGTTACAGTGAATCCAATTCTGCTGTTTTTACTTTGTCTATATTTTAACTGTTGTGCATAAATAAACTTTGTTTTGTGCAAAGTCAAATATTTTGACAGATCAAGTGGCACACTTACCTTTACTAATAAATGGTTAGAATATGGGCTATCTCCTTCATTTATTTTGAGGAGGTTTGGTGTCTGGTCTGTAACACAGGATCTGGCCACAGTTGACTGGGAACAGCTCCTTGGGGGTAGGTCTACAGCAGAGTAATGGGAGACATTCAAAAAGGTGCCGGGGAGATTTCAAGTCCAAGATGTATTCACTGGGGGGAATACAGGAATAATAAGCTCAGATAAGTGTGGATGTCTAGGGCAATTCAGGACTGTATAAGGATGAACAGAAAGCATTTTAACAAGTCCAAATGAGGCAATTCAGATGTGGCCCTAGAGAATTATGGAAAGTCCAAGAGAGAATTGAGAAGAGCAAAAAGGGGGATGAAAATGACTCGTAAAACTATTTGGGAGAATTATAAGCTATGTCATGAATTCATATGTGAGAGGAGGTTAACCAGGGAAAGTGTAGCATCTGTTAGGGACCAAAGGGACAACCTATGTGTGAAGCTGCAGGATATTGGAAGCATTTAAAAAGAATGTTGCTCTTCAGACTTCATTTTAGTAAAGAAGAACATAGTTGTGGAAAATAGTCTATGAGAAGCTTGCACAGGAAATGGGGAGGTATTGGAGGCTCATTCAGGTTTAAAAATGGACGTCCCCAACCCAGAATTGTATCCCAGGCTGCTGTAAGAGGTGAGGTAGGAAATTGCAGAGGCTCTGGTGCGCAGTTTTAATTCCTGTCTGGGAACGGGGGACGTGCCAGAGGGCTGGAGAATGGCAAAAGTGATTTCGGTAGCTAGATTACAGGTCGGAATGGTTCCTACCATGATTGAAAGGCCATTGGAACATCAGGCAACTGAGATATTACAGGAAGTATATCCTGGGATTTTTCCTGACTGTGTGGTAACAAAGTTACAAAGGCCCAGGTGGGAAACATGATGATTGTCATTGCACCCAGCTGAGGAAGGGGAAAGTGAGATAGTATCCCTGTGAATGAAGTTATATTGTCACCCAGCTGAGGGAGGGGAAAGTGAGATAGTATCCCTGTGAATGAAGTTATATTGTCACCCAGCTGAGGGAGGGGAAAGTGAGATTGTATCCCTGTGATTGAGGTTATATTGTCACCCAGCTGAGGGAGGGGAAAGTGAGATTGTATCCCTGTGATTGAGGTTATATTGTCACCCAGCTGAGGGAGGGGAAAGTGAGATTGTATCCCTGTGATTGAGGTTATATTGTCACCCAGCTAAGGGAGGGGAAAGTGAGATTGTATCCCTGTGATTGAGATTGTATTGTCACCCAGCTGAGGGAGGGGAAAGTGAGATTGTATCCCTGTGATTGAGGTTATATTGTCACCCAGCTGAGGGAGGGGAAAGTGAGATTGTATCCCTGTGATTGAGGTTATATTGTCACCCAGCCAGGGGGAGGGTGAAGATTAAATTGTGTGTGTGTGTGTGTGTGTGTGTGTGTGTGAGTGAGTGAGAGAGGGTGAGAGAGAGAGAGAGAGAGAGAGAGAGATGACAGCACCCAGCCCTCGAGACAATGGTGAAATTGTGTATGTTTGAATGAGATTATTAAAGCTCGCAAGAGAGGAAGTTAAAGGTCATGTTGTGTTTCTTTTACAGATTTTAGCAGTACCCAGTCGAGGATAATGAAGCTGTGTTATTTCTGTATGTGTGTGTGGGATTGTGTGCATGTCGGTTTGTGTGTGTGATCTTAATAGCATTTGCCAGAGGGAGATGAAGATGCAATTGTGGGCATCAGCTGCAGTTTGTTACATCACAGCAGAGAGAGATGTGTGTGTGAAAAAGCGCGTGTGTAAATGTCTACGCCTGGCACTGTGGCTGAAGTTTGCAAATCAGAACACATTGCGGGATAATATAAAGGAGGTGGTTATTAGTGTTGCATCTTTCGAATTATACCCCTGAATGAGATTGTGTATGTAAGTAAGAACCTTTTTAAATTGAACATATGTAAATCGGGCTGCCTTGAACACTGTCTCTTTATCATGCCAACTGCAAGATTATATGAATAAGTCTTAGTCCATGAAAAATTTATTTTTTTGTCAAAATTTAAAAATCTTCACAACAAAGTTGATGGAAAATTTAATACCACTCCTTAACTCATTTCTGAAACTACTTTGGGTCCCTGCATAAATAAATGGGTTTATGCAGGAACTTAAAATCTGAAGCATATAGCCATTTTCTTCCAGATTGAAATTGGACGCTTTATAATTGAAACCCGAGAGATAACTCACTTTTCTAATTCGGACGTAGAGAAATGTTAAAACATACAGCAACCATAACAGGAGGAAACTGCCAGAAATACAGAAGAGCAGGATGATGGACTTTCTCCGGTTCCTCACCTCCGTGTCATTTTCCACCTGTTAACCGACACGGAAACTTTTGCGAGTTCGAATGGCCTTTAGAGTTATTCTGACAGTTACAACGTTGAGCAATAAGAGCAAAACAAATGGGAGACAAGTTGTTGAAATGTAATTAATCCAATCAAATGCAGCCCATGCAGGCGAGGTATAAAATATAGACTTAATTTTGCAATACCATGGTATATTACCAATTGTTTATCATGGTTCGTGTATGAAATACCAGGATATATTTTTGATACAGCTCATTCCACAAACTGCCCCTATAATCATAGCTGCCACTTTCTCTGTGCAATATCTTGTCTTCAATTTCTGGCAAGAAATGGCTACAAAACCTATCAATAGTGAATATCACAGTTGCCCAGACAGAACAATCACTGCTTCCAACCATTAGAATAAAATTAACATTACAGACTGGGGTGACATACATGGCACTGAATGGGAAATAAATGCCAACAGTACAGTTCAATATTACAGCTGTAATAATGACCAGCAGGTCTGTCACCGCCATGAATACAAAGTAGCATTTGATGCATCTGGTGAGACCACACCTTCCTCTGGATAGGATCAGAACTGTCAAGTTAGCTGCAATATGAAAAAGAAGCACAATCCAGAGAATGAGGGAATAGTGAGACAGACAGCATGAGCAGCACCAGTGTACTTGACTGCCTTAACAAAGTTTCATTTTCAAATTTGTGTGAACTTTTCAGATCTGGCACTTTATACTGAAACAAATTTTCTATTTTGTCAACAGTAAATTTTAATTTGAAACAGTAAACCAGACACAAAAGCATACTGCAGATTGTTATCAAAATGTAAAATAATATAATATTATTCATATTAAATATGAAGATTGTGGAGAGGGAAGTAAAGGTATTGCAGCAATTAGGTCAGAACTATCATTGTTAAAAGAACATTAAATTAGTACCTAAAATGTAGTAAGAGCATTCAAAATTGAATCTGACAATTTCACTCTCAACAATTAAAATGCGATATTATTATTCACATTACTCAGTCTGTTAAACAAAAACTTATCACAATTGGATAAGATTATGGTTTTCTGAATTTGCATTGGTACTGTTGGTGTATCCTCAGGAGCAATTTTCACTAATTCACCCCAATTCCCAGTTATAAGGTTCAGTTATATACATTAACACACAGGTTATGAGGTTTTGTTCAGATGGGGTTGATGCATTCACTTGGTTGGGTGACTGGGCTGCAATGCCATTTAATGATAATATAGTAGGGTCAATTGCTGCACTGGCTGAGGTTTGCATGAAGATCTCTCCTTATCAACCTCTCCCCTTCCCTGAAGTATGATGACCTTTAGGTTAATCCATCACCAAACATTTCTCTGTAATGAGGGAGTAACCATTTGGTCGAGGTGGACAATGGCGAATTTAGCTTTACTGCATTTGGATAAAGACATACCATGTAAGAAGCACTCCCACTGGAGCCGCACAGCAGAATCAGGATAAGGTATTTCCTCAAGTCAATCATGAAAATTGAACTACTACCTTTAAATACATGCAGGAAAGATGCCACATTATTATAGCTTCTTAAGAAAAGATTGAGAGCAGGAACAATTCAGAGCATTGCCTCAGTATGACCTCAGCATGTTCACTGAGCAACTACCAGTCACAGGTCATTTTGAAGATCAAGCTGACACTGAACCACAAATGGAGTTAGAAACTGAGAATGGAAACCCAGCATTTTGTGGTATGGAGAGAGCAAAATACTTATGAAGAAAGTGACCAGAAGCAATGCATTTCCACCATATGCACGCACTTACTTTTAACAATTGTCACAAAATAACATCAGTTTGCTGGAGTCATTTGTTAGATACAACCAAGAAATCTTAACCACTGAATATTGTGACTTCACCTGAGGCATGTGATATTACATGGATAATAGTGATCATAATGTCAAGATACAGCTATCCCTTGATTGCAGCAAACTAATAACAATACAATCATTACATTCAATACCTTTCCAGTCTAATCCAGCATGCAAACCTGTCACAAAAGGAAGGAGGTTTAGAAAGGTTCTGAGGGCAACTTTCTTTCACCCAGAGTGTTGTGAGGTCTGGAAGGTACTGCCTGGGAGTGCAGCCGAGATTGGAAACCTCATGCCATTCAAACAAAGGATGTGGATGAGCCTTTGAGATGGCATAACATTCAAGGCTATGGGCCTGAAAGTGAGGCTAGTGTAGATCTAGAGTAACTGTTATTGGTGCGGATTTGATGGACCTCTTCTACAATGGTATTATTTTATAAAATCAACAAGTGCTTTTGAGAAACCTACATTTTTCCATACTTTTCCTATACATTTGTAGAAAGTAGGTATCACTGGCTGGACCAGCTTATATTGTCTCTCCCTAGTTTCTCTTAGAATTGTCTTTGGAGTTTCTCATGTGCATCTCTGACATGCTATACCCACCCTACCCCTCCTCCCCTTCTGCTCCCCTCCCCTTGTATAAGGCCAGCCGTTCTCCTACAGTCTCTCTATGTTGAAGACGCTACTTGCAAACACAATTACCAACTAACCTTTTTTCTTTTCCGTAAAAGTGTTTCGCATTCTATTTGATGACTTTTCAGTCTCACTACTGTTTTGGATCAGAAGTGACCTCCTGAAGTACTTGTAGAAGATAGCCTGTTACCTAACATTTTCTTAGTTTAAAGGTAGATGTGGTGTAAATTCTTATTGCTCTGCCTGATTGTCATGACAACACAGCACTGACATTGACTTTATAAACATCATCTATTACACTTGGTCATCTGAAGAGACTTACATGACACATTGATGTGAGTAGAGTATGGCATTTTGATGTTTCAGCCTTTGATCTCTGCCTATAAGCTCTATGTCGGTATGCTCTCCTCTCTCACTGCACCTGACAAAAGGACTGCACTCTGAAAGCTTGTGGTTTTAAATACTCCTGTTGGACTACAACATGGCCATGTGTGATTTTTGAGTTAACTACTCCAGTCCAAATCTGGCACCTCCACATCATCGATGCAATGTGACTTGTCAAATTACTTGATGTTAAGCAAAGCATAACTTATTTAAAAACAGTAGTAGAGATATAAATAAAAGGAAGTGAAATTTTGAGTACCTTAGCTGCATTGGAAAACTGAATAAAAAGTACAGTGCCTATACCTAATGAACAGTTCCAATGCAGTGACATCCCATAAACACACCCTTTTGCAAACAGGCAAATTCAGATGCAGAGTCTCAAATGCAGCTCTCCAATCCAGGAGGAAAAACAAAATAACAAGAAGGTTCATAGAGAGTAGCAGTGAGCAGACATTCACTGAAGCTCCCAAATCTTTTTAGACTCAAACAGCTTCTGCTGCTTAAAGCTAAATAAAACACTAGAAAGCCTGGACTGTGAGAGTTGACTATACCCATTCAGGCTGCTTCCATTGCTCCAACATTTTAAAAAACACCTAATCCTCCCAAGTTCTTTATTTAAGTTCTGTTCAGTAGCCAGTTTGTGCCTTTTGCATTACAATCTCACTTCAAAAAAAAGGACAACATTACCTCTTAAAGTGACAGCATCATCTCGCGACATTACAGGTGACACAAATGCATGGTTTTTTTGTAGCTGGTCGCTATCATTCACTCAAATTGGTGGCTCAAACCTTGGGATAACATCTGCAGTCCGACTATCAAGAATGATAAAGGAAACATTTGAAGGGAAAACTTCATGCATTAACTCAAAAAAATTGCAAATTTGAATAGAAGGTGTATGATTCATTGGTAAAGATATTACATTAAATGATATTTTAAAGGGAACACTGTTAAAGGTGGCAAACTATTATGCATGAGCCAATAAAATATTCAGTTAAAGATGAGAAATGATAGAATGGCCAAAGCATTATAGTTAAAAAGTAGAATTATCGTTAAAGAGATAAATTAATATGCTCAAAGCAGTTATCTTTTCAGTAACAACATTACAGCACTGAAAGGAAAGAAGTTACACAAAAGTGATCAAAGCCACTTTGTTTTGAGGCAGCTAAAATCAAAATGACTTTCAAAACATTTTTAAAAATTCAATATAGTACCTGGCACCCTGATAGTTGCAAGGATGGAGTAATAAATTGCAAAGAGCAGACCGTTTCGTGCACCATGCATTTTGGTAAGATCCACTATTCCACGTGAAGTGGGTGCGACAGTTATACATGATTTGAGGCTCCCAGGGGTTTGAGTTTGGAAATTAATTGTAAAATTGCAACAGTGAAGAAGTTATTTTGAAAAGTCTGTGGATTGACCTCATACGAACCAAAGGTGAAATGCGAAATCATGCATCCTGAGAAAACATATTTGGTCGCAAAAGAAATTGAGTCATTACTTACAGCAAACACTGAGAACGCTGGACAAACTCAGCAGGTCTGGCAGCATCTAGAGGGAGAAATAGTGTTTGGAGTCTGATGTGACACTATATCATAGAGTCATAGAGATGTGCAGCACGGAAACAGACCCTTCAGTCCAACCAGTCCATGCCAACCAGATATACCAACCCAATCTAGTCCCACCTGCCAGCCCACGGCCATATCTCTCCAAACTCTTCCTATTCATATACCCATCCAAATTCGATTTAAATGATGTAATTGTACCAGCCTCCACCACTTCCTCTGGCAGCTCATTCCATACACATACCACTCTCTGCATGAAAAGTTGCCCCTTAGCTACCTTTTTATATCTTTCCCCTCTCACCCTATACTAATCCCTCTAGTTCTGGACTCCCCCGCCCCAGGGTAAAGACTTTGTCTATTTATCTTATCCATGCCCCTCATAACTTTGTAAACCTCCAAAAGGTCACCCCTCAACCTCCGATGCTCCAGGGAAAACAGCCCCAGCCTGTTCAGCCTCTCCCTGTAGCTCAAATCCTTCAACCCTGGCAACTTCTTTGTGAACCTTCTCTGAACCTTTTCAAGTTTCACAACATCTTTCCAATATGAAGGAGACCAGAGTTGCACGCAATATTCCAACAGTGGCCTAACCAATGTCCTGTACAACTGCAACATGACCTCCCAACTCTTGTACTCAATACTCTGACCGTTAAAGCAAAGCATACCAAACGCCTTCTTCACTATCCTATCTACCTGCGACTTCACTTTCAAGGAGCTATGAACCTGCACTCCAAGGTCTCTTTATTCAGCAACACTCCCTAGGACCTTACCATTAAGTGTATAAGTCCTGCTAAGATTTGCTTTCCCAAAATGCAGCAAATTATTTGAATTAAACTACATCTGTCACTTCTCAGCCCATTGGCCTACTTGATCAAGATGATTGATGTAAGCCAATGCACATTCTTAGGATACTGGTTAGCAAGGTTAGATCTCACAGAATACAGGGAGAACTAGTCATTTGGATATTGAACTGGCTCAAAGGTAGAAGAGAGAAGGTTGTGGTGGAGGGTTGTTTTTCAGACTGGAGGCCTGTGACCAGTGGAGTGCCACAAGGATCACTATCAGAACTGAGTTCTTTGTCAGAGCAGCTTCGATGAGTTACTGAAGTGCATCTGTTGGATGGTAAACACTGCTGTTATTCTGCATAGAGTCCAGTTAGACAGCACAGAGACTGAGAGAATTTCATTAGAAAATAATTAATGTCTATGAAAGACTGAACTGTCAAGATGAAGTGAATTCCAGCTGTGAGGTGAGTCTGACGACCAAGACCACATGTGACCGGGTGTGGCCTCAAGAAACCCCAGCAAACTTGGAGTAACAAGGAATGGTGGGGTGGGGGGAGAGGAGGAGTTGAATTCTCTGCTTGTCCTGTTACATAGGAAAATGTTGTGGTTATTGGAGATCAGTCATCCCACCCCCAGGACATCTTTGCAAGTTTCCTCAGGGGGGTAAACTAGGTCCAAACATCTTAAGCTGTTGATCAATGACCTTCCCTCCATCATAAGATCTGAAGTGGGGAAGTTCACTAATAATTGCAAAATATTAAGTACCAGTCACAATCCTCAGATACTGAAGTAGCCTATTTTTCAAATGCAACAACATCTGGACAATAGCTGAAAATGTGTTGCTGGAAAAGCGCAGAGGTCAGGCAGCATCCAAGGAGCAGGAGAATCGACGTTTCGGGCATGAGCCCTTCTTCAGGAATGAGGAAAGTGCATCCAGCAGGCTAAGATAAAAGGTAGGGAGGAGGGACTTGGGGGAGGGGTGTTGGAAATGCGATAGGTGGAAGGAGGTTAAGGCGAGGGTGATAGGCCAGAATGGGGGTGGGGCCGGATAGGTCAGGAAGAAGATTGCAGGTTAGGAAGGTGGTGCTGAGTTCGAGGGTTGGGACTGAGATAAGGTGGGGGGAGGGGAAATGAGGAAACTGGAGAAATCGGAGTTCATCCTTTGTGGTTGGAGGGTTCCCAGGCGGAAGATGAGGCGCTCTTCCTCCAACCGTCATGTTGCTATGGTCTGACGATGGAGGAGTCCAAGGACCTGCATGTCCTTGGTGGAGTGGGAGGGGGGAGTTGAAGTGTTGAGCCACGGGGTGGTTGGGTTGGTTGGTCCGGGTGTCCCAGAGGTGTTCTTTGAAACGTTCCACAAGTAGGCGGCCTGTCTCCCCAATATAGAGGAGGCCACATTGGGTGCAGCGGATGCAGTAAATGATGTGTGTGGAGGTGCAGGTGAATTGGAGGAAGAGCGCCTCATCTTCCGCCTAGGAACCCTCCAACCACAAGGGATGAACTCAGATTTCTCCAGTTTCCTTATTTCCCCTCCCCCACCTTGTCTCAGTCCCAACCCTCGAACTCAGCATCACCTTCCTAACCAGCAATCTTCTTCCTGACCTCTCCGCCCCTACCCCCACTCCGGCCTCTCTCCCTCACCTTAACCTCCTTCCATCTATCGCATTTCCAATGCCCCTCTCCCAAGTCCCTCCTCCCTACCTTTTTTCTTAGTCTGCTGGACACACATTCCTCATTCCTGAAGAAGGGCTCATGCCCAAAACGTCGATTCTCCTGCTCCTGGGATGCTGCCTGACCTGCTGCGCTTTTCCAGCAACACATTTTCAGCTCTGATCTCCAGCATCTGCAGTCCTCACTTTCTCCTTTAACATCTGGACAATATCCAGGCTTGGGCTGCCAAGTGGCAAATGCATCCAGGCCAGACAAATAACATGCAATGACCAGCACCAATTGGATAGAACCTAACAATTGGCCCATACCATTTAATTCTGTGATCATCACTGACTCACCAACTATTGACCAGGAATTGAACGGCACAGCAGTTCGGGCAGCATCCGAGGAGCAGTAAAATCGACGTTTCGGGCAAAAACCCTTCATCAGGCTTTTGCCCGAAAAGTTGATTTTACTGCTCCTCGGATGCTGCCTGAACTGCTGTGCTTTTCCAGCACCACTCTAATCTAAACTCTGGTTTCCAGCATCTGCAGTCATTGTTTTTACCCAGGAATTGAACTGGACTTACCATATAGGTGCTATGATGTTTTTGGCCGAGCTGCTGGGTTTAACGTGTAGATGTTTTGTTATCATGCTGGGTAACATCATTAGGGTGACTTCCGTGAAGCGCTGTTGTTCTGTTCCACTTGGTTTTTCTGTGGGTCCAGTCTACTGGGGGGAGTGGTCACTTCCGGGTCTTCCCTGCAGCAGGTTGTACATGGAGTCGAGAATTGGATTGTCCTGGAATGGTTACATTGTCATAGCTGAATTGATGGCCCTCTTGTGCTGTGTGTATGGAGATGAGGGAGAGGAAGGAAGATGAAGCATAGATACAAAAAGTCATTGTTAACAACGGATACCATATCAGTTTCATCTGCTAATGCCTGTCCAACAGACATTGCTAAGAAGAAACTGTACCTACCAACACACTGGCCACCTTGCTATATGTGAAGAACATATCCGGATTAACTACCAGGCTGTTACAACCATAGGTATTATGGTAGCACACCAACCAACAGCCACACTATGCCAACTACTTACCTTGACCAAGGGCCCCATACCCACAATATGTAGGACCAGTGTGGTGCACAAAATTCCCTGTAACAACTGCAGCAAATGCGACATCAGAAAAAGAAGGAAGAAAACTATCCACCTGACTTCACGAACACCAACTGGCAACTAACGGACTGGATCCACTCTCCCTCAACTCTGTACACAGACCAAGAGAGCCATCAATGTAGTCTATGACAAGTGAACCAGTGACACACAAAACAGTTCTTGGAAGCCTGGTTTTCATTCAAAAAGGCCATTAACAAAAAAATAGAGATAGACCTAGTATGCAAACACATCGAGATAGACCCAGTATACAAACACATAGATGGACCCAGTGTACAAACCGCAGAGAAGACCTGGAAGTGACACTCACCTCAACAGACCGGACCCATATTAAAACCAAGCGGGACAGATCAATAGCGCTTCACAGAAGTCTCACTGATGATGTTACCCAACATGGTTTTGAAACGTCTGCATGGTAACCCAGCAGCTCAGGCAGCTAACCAACTACCTCATCCCAAGCTACAGAACTTGTTGAAAACTGTACAAAATAATTAGGTACTATGGCTTCCAGAATCTCGTGGAAGCTTACCTCCTGAATCCCCAAAGCCTGTCCACCATCTCCAAAACACAAGTCAAGAGCGTGACAGAATTCTCCCCACTTGCCTGGATGAGTGTAGTTCTAACAACACTCAAGAAGTTCGATACCATCCAGGACAAAGCAACCCACTTAATTGACACTGCAGTCACAAACACCCACTCCTTCCACTGTCGCTCAGTAGAACAGTGTGTAATATCTTCAAGGTGCACGGTCCGAAGTCACCAAAGGTCCTTAGACAGTACCTTCCAAACCCACAACCTGTACCATCCAGAAGGATAAGGGTGACAGATACATGAAAATACTGACCCCTGCACGTTAACCGCAAAATCACTCACTATCCTGACTTGGAAGCATGTCACCTTTCCTTCTGTGTCACTGGGTCAAAATCCTGGAGCTCCCTCCTTAACAGCACTGCCTACACCACACAACTGCAGCAGTTCAAGAAGGCAGCTCACCCCTGCACTTTATGAAGGAGCAGCTGGCAACAGGCAATAAATACCGGACCAGCGATGACCATATTCCGCGAGTAAATAACAAAAAAGTGCATGTTGGTAAATGCAGAAACAGCAGTGAATCTGATCAGCTCACCACTGTCTTCACTGGGGATGGTAGGGATGAGCCATAAATGCTGTTTTAGTCAGAGATCCCTGCATCCCATGCACAAAGTAAAAATAACTGAGGGGGAGGGGGGAAACATTAGAATTTAGAATAAGGAACACGATGCAAAAATTCAAACAGAAATTGAAATGTTACGTTAACAGTTAATAAGGGAAATAAGAGTGTCAAAGAAAAGATAACAATAATGGATTGGCAGCTGAGCTAAAAGATTGGTTGCTAAACAAATAGGCTAATGGTCATCAGACAAGGGCTAATTATGCCCCAAAATCACAAACGTAGTTAGTACACACTGACTTGAGTTAAAAAATGAGAAATTAAGATTTGTTTCATGAGGGATGAAATAGAGGCACAGCCACAGGCAGAGCTGAAAGAGATAGATCTTTGTAGGAGCTAATTACTTGAAACTGTACTGAAAGCAAAAAATGTGGATATCACAAAGCGTGGGGCAGCATCCATGGAGAGAGGGCAAGTTAATAATTGAGCTTATCTTCATCAAAGATGGATTATCGAAAAGTCGTGAATGAAGGGTTACTGGGAAAATGCAGGAAAGTGGATGTGAGGAATGTTGGATCAGCCATGTTCCTATTAAATGATGGAACTGACTGGACGGACCAAATATATGGTCAGTCCGAGCCACTGAGAACATGAAATTCTCGAATCATATCTAACCAAGCTCATTAGCACAAAATAGCACAATGATACAGATAGCAATTCCAGGTGTAATCTTCTGAAATGAAACTGGGCTATTAAATGAATTGCCGGACAGGAATATTTTTGAACCAGTGACATTAGTACAGTTACATTTAGAATAAATATGGAACAAGACAAAGACAACATGGGTAATGCTTTGATGTCTGGTACAGACAAGAGTCATAGAGATGCACAGCATGGAAACAGACCTTCGGTCAAACTCCTCCATGCCAACCACACATTCCAACCTAATCTAGTCCCACTTACCAGCACCTGGCACATATCCCTCCAAACACTTCTACTCATATACCCATCCAGATGCCTTTTCAATATTGCAATTGTACTAGCCTCCACCACTTCCTCTGGCAGCTCATTCCATACACACAGGACTCTGTGCGTGAAAAAGTTGCCCCTTAGGTCTCTTTTACATCTTTCCCCTCTCACCCTAAAACTATGCTTTCAAGCTCTGGACTCCCCCACCAGAGGGAAAAGACCTTGTCTAATTACACTATCCATGACCCTCATGATTTTATAAACATCCAAAAGGTCACCCCTCAGCCTCCAACACTCCAGGGAAAACAACCCCAACCTTTTCAACCTTTCCCTATAGCTTAAATCCTCCAACCCAGGCAATATCCTTGCAAATCTTTTCTGAAGCCTTTCAAATTTCACAACATCTTTCCGATAGGAAGGCGACCAGAATTGCATGCAATATTCTAAAGTGACCCAATCAACATCCTGTACAGCTGCAGCATGACCTCCCAAGTCCTATACTCAATACCCTGACTAATAAATGCAACCATACCAAACACCTTCTTCACTATACTATCGACCTGCGACTCCACTTTTAAGGAGCTATGAGCCTGCACTCCAAGGTCTCTTGTTCAGCAACACTCCCTAGGCCCTTACCATTAAGTGTATACGTCCTGCTAAGATTTGCTTTCCCACAATACAACACCTTACATTTATCAATATTAATCTTGATCTGCCACTCCTCAGCCCATTGGCCCATCTGATCAAGATCCTGTTGTACTCTGAGGTAACCTTCTTTGCTGTCCGCTACACCTCCAATTTTGGTGTCATCTACAAACTTACTAACTATACCACCCCTAGGTTCACATCCAATTCATTTCTGTAAATGACAAAAAGTAGTGGATCCAGCACCGATCCTTGTGGCACTCCACTGGTTACAGGTCTCCAGTCTGAAAAGCAACCCTCCACCATCATCCTCTGTCTTCTCCCTTCAAGCCAGTTCTGTATCCAAATGGCTAGTTCTCCCTGTATTCCATGAGATCTAACCTTGCCAACCAGTATCCCATGGGGAACCTTGTCGAATGCCTTACTGAAGTCCATATAGATCATGTCCACCACTCTGCCCTCATCAATCCTCTTTGTGACTTCTTCAAAAACCTCAATCAAGTTTGTGAGACATGATTTCCCATATACAAAGCCATGCTGACTATCCCTAATCAGTCCTTGACTTTCCAAATGCATGTCAATTCAGGGTTCCCTCCAACAACTTGCCCATCACTGACAACAGGCTCACTTGTCTATAGTTCCCTGGCTTGTCCTTACCACCTTTCTTAAATAGTGGTATCACATTAGCCAACCTCTAGTCTTCCAGCAGTTCACATGCGACTATCAAGGATACAAATATCTCAGCAAGGGCCCAGCAATCACTTCCCAAGCTTCCCACAGAGTGCAAGGGTACACCTGATCAGGTCCTGGGGATTTATCTGCTTTTATGTGTTTCAAGACATCCAGCGCTTCCACCTCTGTAATATGGACATTTTTCAAGATGTCACCATCTATTTCCCTACATTCTATATCTTCTGTGTCTTTGTCCACAGTAAACACTGATGCAAAATACTCATTTAGTATCTCCCCATCTTCTGCAGCTCCACACAAAGGCTGCCTTGCTGATCTTTTGAGGGGCTCTATTCTCTCCCGAGTTACGCTTTTGTCCTTAATCTATTTGTAAAAACCCTTTGGATGCTTCCAAACCCTACTTGGCAAAGCCATCTCTTGTCCCCCTTTTTCCCTCCTGATTTCCTTAAGTATACTCCTACTATCTTTATACTCTCAGGATTCACGTGATCTATCCTGTCTATACCTGACATATGCGCCCTTCTTTTTATTAACCAAAACCTCAATTTATCAGCACTCCCTACAGCTACCAGCCTTTCCTTTCACACTAACTGGAATATACTGTCTCAGGACTCTCATTATCTCATTTCTGAAGGCTTCCCATTTTCCAGCCATCTCTTTACCTAAGAACATCTGCGCCCAATCAGCTTTTGAAAGTTCTTGCCCAATACCATCAAAATTAGTCTTCCTCCAATTTAGAAGTTCAACTTTTAGATCTGATTTATCCTTTTCCATCGCTATTTTAAATCTAATAGAATTATGGTGGCTGGCTCCAAAGTGCTCCCCCACTGACACCTCAGTCACCTGCCCTGCCTTATTTCCCAAGAGTAGGTCAGGTTTTGCACCTTCTCTAGCAGGTTCATCCACATACTGAATCAGAATTGTTCTTTGTACACACTTAAAAAGTCCCTCTCCATCTAAACCCTTAACAATGTGGCAGTCCCAGTCTATGTTTGGAAAGTTAAAATGCCCTACTATAACCACCCTATTATTCTTATGGATAACTGAAATATCTTGCAAATCTGTTTCTCAATTACCCTCAGACTATTAGGGGGTCTATAATACAATCCCAATAAGGTGATCATCCCTTTCTTACTTCTCAGTTCCACCTAAGTAACTCTTTTGAATCTGAGATTTTCTGGCAAATTTGAACTGGATGTGGATAGAAGAAAAAAAAGATAAAACAAAAGGATTTCAAAAGTGACATTCTAGAGACACAATTTAGACATGACCCAACAACATAAATAGTTATATTTCAAGATCAAGACACCTATTCCTGTCCCAGAAGAATACAGGGTAAGAGAGAACAGTGAAAAAAAATTCTAAAATTATAGCTCAATAGAAAATCTAAATGGATGAAATATAAATTAAAAACGAAACTCAGAAAGGCCAAGGGAGCATAGGGAAATTATTCGCGGTATAGTTTGACAAATAAAAAAAGATATTTTACCAGTAGATTAAGACCAAAAGGATATCTATGAAAATAAGATGTCAAAGAAGTACAAGATGATTAATGTAAGCCAATGCACATTCGCCTACTAATGTACATACACAAACCTTGAAATCCAATGCATTACTTATTATTTTATAACTTCAGTCGCTTTGAATCATGTAACAGAGTTTGTGATTTATTCCATGTTGATGAATATAAACCGGTTGTGGTGAAGATCTATGTGAAAGATCAGTCTGAAGGAGCATCTCATGAACTGACATTGAAGTCGACATTTTCCCATGACCAAGAAAACTTCAACAAGGGAAGATAGATCGGGTCATCAACACTGTGTTGGAGAACTATATCCCATTGTTTCTCTGACTATTAAGATAAGGCATTTTTGAAATAACACCCTAGCTAGCTGCTCATGTTTCTTTAACTATAACATTGAAGACAGGAGCAGAGAGACGGTATCTAGATATGGCGTCATTCATGAGGAGTGCTTATGCCCGTAACGTTGAATCTCCTGCTCCTCAGATCCTGCTTGACCTGCTGAGCTTTTCCACTCTGAATCTCCAGCATCTCAGTCCTCACTTTCTCCTGATGGCTTCATTTAGGACAGTGATGTCATTAAAACCAATTAACTGGTCCAATACCAAGGATTTCCTAATATGACAGGCTAGACAGGGTCTCGAACACAGGACATAGAACACTACAGGCTCTTCAACCCTTGATATTGTGCTGGCTTTTTATCCCATTCTAAGATCAGACTAATCTGCGTATCCTTCATTGCACTATCTTCCATGTGCCTTTCCAAGATTCGCCTACATGTCCTTAATGTCTCTGACTCTACTACCACTGCTGGCAGTGCATTCTATGCATCCACCATTCTCTGCATAAAGAACCTCCCTCTGACATCTCTGCTAAACCTTCCTCCAATTCCCTTAAAATTAAGCTCCCTTGTGATAATCATTTCTGCTTTGGGGAAAAGTCTTTGGCTATCCACTCTATTTATATCTCTCGATATCTTGCACACCTCCATCAAGTCACCTCGAATCCTTCTTGGCTCCAGTGAGAAAAACCCTAGCTCCTCAGCCTTCCTTCATAAAACATGCCCTCCAGTCCAGGCAGGATCCTGGTAAATCTTCTGTGCACCCTCGCTAAAACGTGCACATTTTTCCTATAATGAGGCAAACAGAACTGAACACAATATTCCAAGGGTGGTCTAACCAGGACTCTGTAGAGCTACAGCATATCCTCACGGCTCTTAAACTCAATTGTCCTGCTAAAGTAAGCCAACACACTTTCTTAACAACTCTATCAACTTGGGTGTCAACTTTGAGTGATCTATGGACACGGACCTCAAGATCCCTATGTTCCTCCAAACTGCCAAGAATCCTGCCTTTAACCCTGTATTCTGCATTCAAATTCAATCTTCCAAATTTTTCCAGACTGAACTCCATCTGCCACTTATCAGCCCAGTTCTGCAACCTCTCAGTGTCCTGTTGCAACCTCCAACAGCCTTCACACTATCCACAACTCCACCAACCTTTTGTGTCATCGTCAAACTTACTAACCCACCCTTCCACTTCCTTATCCAAATCATTTATAAAAATCACAAAGAGCAGAGGTCCCAGAACCATTCCCTGCAGAACACCACTGGTCACCAATCTCCAGACTGAATACTCTCCATCTGCCATCATCCTCTGTCTTCTATGGGTCACCAATTCGATATACAGCCAGACAAGATTTCCCTGTGTCTCACGACTAATTACTTTCTGAATGAACCTCCCATGGGGATCTGCATCAAACGCCTTGTTAAAATTCATGTACACCACATCCACTTCATCAATGTGTTTGTCACATCCTCAAAGTATTCAATAAGGTTTGTGGGCACGACCTGCCCCTCATAAAGGCATGCTGACTATCTCTAATCAAACTAGCTTTCCAAGTAATCATAAATCCTGTCTCTTAGAATCAATTCCAATACTTTACCCATCACAGACATAAGACTGACTGGTCTGTAACTCCCAGGATTATCCATATTCCCTTTCTTGAAGGAGGGAATAACATTTGCCACCCTCCAATCATCTAGCAGTACTCCCGTGGACAATGAGTATGCTAATATCATTTCCAACTGCTCAGAAATCTGCTCCCATGCTTCCTGATCTAATGTAGCATTTATCCCATCTGGCTCAGGGGATTTATCAATCCTTCTATTTTTCAAAATTTTCACCACATCCTCCTTCCTAGCATCAACATGTTCTCACACATCAGTCTGTTTCACACTATCCTTGCAAACGTCAAGGTCCCTTTCAGTTGTGAATACTGAAGCGAAAAACATCGAGGTCCCTCTCAATAGTGATAGGTGTCTGTGATGGTCAGAATGGTTCGGGTGATGGCTTAGAAAAGCCACTGGTGTTTCACCATGCAGGTTCGAATCCTGCCAATTATATAAGGATGGTACGGTAGCTCAGTGGTTAGCAATACTGCTTCACAACATCATGAATTTGGGTTTGATTCCAGCCCTGGATAGCTGCCTGTGTGGATTTTGCACATTCTCCCCATGTCTGCATGAGTTTCCTCCCACTGTCCAAAGATACGCAGTTTAAGTGGATTGGCCACGCTAAATTGCCCAAGTGTTGAGGATATGTAAGTTAGCCATGGTATACGCTAGGTTATAGAGTCCTTGCAGTGAGTCTATCTAGAGTATTCTTTGGAGAGTTGGTATGGGCTGAATGGCCTGTTTCCACATTATATTCTACATGTAAGAAAGGGGTGCTGAAACAGAAGAGCACAATGGAAATTGATGGAAAACCTCAGCAGGTCTGGCAACATTTACGGAGAGAAAACAGAGTTAACGTTTCCAGTCCAGTAACCCTTCATCTGAAGTGGTTTGATTGGGCGCTCCAAAATCAAGCCCAATCATCTGTTTTACAGGAAATAGGAGGGGAGGCAAGAGAGGAAGCGGAGTGGCATTTTTAATTAGGGAAAACACCATGGCGGTACTTTGAGAAGATATTCCTGAGGTATCGTCCAGTGAAACTATATGGGTGAAGCTGAGAAAAAAGAAGAATATGATCACTTTGATGGGATAATAGTATAGGTCCTCCAATAGTCAGCAGGAAATTGAGGAGCAAATATGAAGGGAGGTTGCTGATAACTGTGAGAAACAGGATTGTAATAGAAGGGGATTTCAACTTTCCAAACATGGACTGGAACTGTATGGAGGGGAATTTGTTAAGTGCATTCAAGAAAACTTTCTCAATCAAAATGTAGATGGACCTGTGAGAGGAGGGGAAAATCTCAACCTCCTCTTGGGAAATAAGGCAGGGCAAGTGACTGTGGCATTCACGGGGAAACACTTGGGATAATTTTATTAGTTTAAAAATAGTTCTGGAAAGGGATAGGTTGGTCCACAAGTTAAAATTTTGGATCTGACTTTGGGGCTCATTCATTCTCTGAATATTACTCCCTGTCAGTGTGATTTGTAAAATTAATTTTCCAGTCATTGATATTGTAATGAGAGTGAGATTTAATCTGCAATTGGGTTATTGTTTGTATGTCTGATGGATTATATTGTGGAAGGGGTTAAAATAAAACAAAGACAATTTAAACAAGACAGACAGGTTCAAAACAAATACATATGTAGGAGCTCTGACTACAAATTATTCCATGTAAAAGCGAAGTGTTGAGCAGTTAGACATGCAGCAAAACCTGATGTGGTTTTGTGTATAAAAATATAATTGTAACCATCGAAAGGCAGACTCCAGGCAAGGGTGACTATTCTCCCTTTAATTTAGAGTCCCTTGCATTGCAAGTAATAAAGGTGAAGTGAGTGTGTAACAAGAATACTATTGTCTGACTAAATGTTTCTTCAACAATCGTGTCATAGAGTCTCTGAGCTTCCAGCATGGAAACAGACCCGTTCATGCGGACCACATATCCTAAATTAATCTAGTCCCATTTGCCTTCAGTTGGCCCATATCCCTCCTATTCATATACCCATCCAGATGCCTTTGAAATGTTGTAATTGTTCTTGCCTCCACAGCATACTCTGGCAGCTCATTCCATGCATGTACAACCTTTGGTGTGAAAAAAATGTCCCTTCCAAATCTTTTCTTTCTCACCTTAAACCTATGCCATCTGGTTTTGGACAATGATATACTGAAAAAAATCACCTTGACTATTAACTCTATCTATGCCACTCATGACCTTGCAAACTTCTACAAGGTTACCCCTCAGCCTCTGACATTCCAGTGAAAATAACTGCAGCCTTTTCAGCCTCTCCCTGTAGCTCAAAGCCTTCAAACGTGGCAACATACATATAAATCTTTTCTGAACTCTTTCAAGCTTAACAACATTTTTCCTATAGCAGGGAGACCAGAATTGAACGTGGTATTCCAAATGTGACCGAACCAATGTCCTACACAGCCGCAACATGACCTCCCAACTGCTAGACTCAATACACTGTCCAATAAAGGCAAGCTAACCAAGCACCTTCTTCAATATCCTGAAACTATATATTTGCCATTAGTGAGACATAACCATTGCGAGGTTAACCTGAGGGTGACCGTGCCGCAGGGGAAGGATGAGGTTGAGAAGGTGGGCCTTCCTGGTGATCTCAGACAGTGTGAGAATTTATCCTGTGCTGTTGCTGTCACTCGACATCACAAACCAATCATCCAGCCATCACTGCTGAGGGAGGTCAGCTACTACAGTTGGCTGGAAGGCTAGTGTGAGATGAAGAGTGGTGAGGTTATCCTCAGATAAGCTCAACATTAGTTTTATTTGTCCCTGAGGGAAAAATGCTCTGGAACTAGAGGGATTTGTCCCTCTGTCAAAATCCTGGAAAAGCGCTCGCCCCTGTTCTCCTTCATCGACCAATTGTTTGTCCAGCACCAGGAGTACAGTAGTACAAGAAAGTAACATTATTAAGGACAATAAATTCTGGCTCAGCATCGAAGACCAAGTCAACTTAATTGATGAAACACATCTGACATGTGAAACACATTTTTTTCATGAAAGATTACCCTTGCGTGTGTGTGTTAGTTAATGGGAAGGGTTGTTCCCACTACTGCGAGGGAATTCAGCAGATTGTTGAATGATCACTTGCACCACATTTTAACCATGATGACATTCATTGAGCACACAGCAGTGCTGGCTCAATTTTCTTTGAGAAGTTTCTGAATTGTAAAGCATTTTCAGACTGCACTATCAGGGGTCCATGTAGCAGGCTATAAAGTTCCTGCTGCTGAAAGCTGGAAAAACTTTGTATAATCCTGAATAATAGTCTGATATTTGGTCAGTCCTTGTATCTCAGATGTACTTTTATGCCTCGTGATCCAAAACTGACCCGTGTTTGTGTTTGAGAGGAATAAAACATAGTCCCCATGCCAACAGCGCTGGAAATTGGTTACCGTCATTGCAATGAGAGTGTGTTTTGTAACCAGCACTGAAGCTGTAATTGTATGAGAGTATTGTTATCTCTTCTGTTGTTGTGAATTTGTACAAGTATCTGGAGAGCACACTGACGTTTACAGTAAGCAGTTTCCCATTCAAACTGACAATGATTGATTACTGTTAGTGTAAGGGTATGATATTAAAATGACTGATTGGAAGATGTGGAATGAGACCTGGGTCAAGAGCAGGCTCAGGATGTTGTACATGAGAAGAATTCCTATCACCCGTCCTGTGGGGACAGACTCGCTCCCTGTACTTCAAAACCTCACTTTCCAGTTGTAAATGTTGTCTTACTGAATTATCCAATGTTGCCAACTAACGTTTTCAATGTGATATACCCAAAATAAACCATACCTGAGTGGATTTGTAAAATGACTGTAAATAATGTAACTGTTTAGTCAACCTAATTGATTCCTTAGATGTTTGATTTAAGAATTATAACCAGAATTAGGTTATACATATATGTATACTCATATATAAGAATACATGAAGACAGTGTAAAAATACAGAGTTACCATTCTCTGCGGCATCGTAGTATCAAAATCAAGATGTCTGCAAAAATATAGATTCAATTCTATTGCCTTGTCCATATACCAGTCAGAAACTTTCAGCTCCTAAACAATCCATCCGTTCTGACAGATAATGGGGAAATCACTACCTAGCGAGTAAAAAAGCTTTACTATCGGATCCCTGAAATTGTTCCTCTTCCTGGTGATTCATAGTTCAGTCCCACTATATTGGAAGATAGCAAGTGGATGCCCTGCATTCAAAATGGAGTATGAAAGCAGGAAGCATTGGCCAGTTAGCTTAACATGTCACAGGGAATCTGTTCGAATGTAATAATCAACTAGACACAGCAGGACACGTCGATCAGTTAAAATCAATCAGACAGAATCAACACTGATTTGTGATTCTATTGAATTTCTTTGAGGATGTAACATGTGTCATTGACAAAATTAATGTACAGAGCTTAGCTTTTCTTTAAATGAAGTGACACAGCAAAGGTCATGGCAGGAAGTAAAAAGGTTCGAGGTTTGGGGAAATGATCCCTCCTCAGTCTAACATCAAAAACATTGGTTCACATTTCATTGTATTTCATCTGCAGGAGGCTGAGAGATGATAATGTACAATGTGTGAGGTGCCTTTTAACTTGCAAAGCCAAGACAAATGATTCTGATAGTCAGTCAGCCAGCCTTTGTTTATGGTATTCATTTCATGTTTGCACAGCACTGACACTGACTTTATAAACAGGGACGTACAAGAGGGTTTGGGAGTCCATGTCAATGTGTCATTGAGTCACTCAATGTTATATCCATTCTGACCCTTTTACCCTAGAAATCTCCATTTACCCTGTCTCCCATCGAACACTGTTGTCAGTGTTCCAAGCTAACAACAGTGGGGCACATATAAGATTCAAAGTAAAGCCTACCCTAAACCGTCCTCATCTAAACCTCCCAGAGCTGGTCAAGAGTGGAGTTAGATGCAGAGTAAAAATGCCTTTACAGTTTCTGCATGGAACACTCCCAGGACTAGAACAGCACAGGGAGCTCTCTTAATGATATCACAGTCAAATATTTGAAGGAAAAGCACAATCTGATAAGTGATGCAGTGTTAAACTCAGTCTAACCTGTCTCCATCACATACCCCCCAAACACAGATACACACATACACTTTGATACATCAGGATGGACACTGACAATAAGAGTGAGATCAATGATGTCTCCAGTCCATCTTGTTCACTAAGATCCTTTCCCTCAGGAAAGGCAGTACGCTATCCTCACTTGGTCCTTCATGTGTCTCTAGATCCTGTAAAATTATGGATGGGGAATAAATGCAGACCTCAGCAGCAATGCGCACATTCTGTGTGAGCGAAGAATCACATTTCAATCAGTGAATGAAATGTTCTTGTTTAAAGAGGGAAGTTCCTATGCTATAATACAGAAGGACAGCTCAGAGACATAATTTCACACTTGAAATAAACTGTCTTGATACAACATTGCTTGAAATAATTTGTGATTGTGGGATGGGGGTGTTATTGCAGGTAGATTCCAAATACTGCTTTTGTTATTTTATTATAATGTGCTGAGCAGCAAAGCGTCTCCATAATTGGGATTGAACTCAGTGTTGTAATTAGTTATTCATTGGCAGAAATGTGAAAAACAGCAACAAAAGCTGAGCAATGTTGCAATCTCGATCTCCCCAAGGAGCTTCCACACAATATAAGGCAACGTCTCTGGGAATGCATCAGTTCAGAGCTTCTAATAAGAAACCTGTCAGCTGCCTGAAGGGACAGGTCACCTCACATGGAAAAATGCATCGACCAATTGATCAAGTGAAGAAAGTGTTCTACACCATCCTTGCTTTTGTTGGGCTTCCTGGTAAGACATTATGACAATTGATCCTGTTTTAATCTGCTGTTGATCTGCTCTCTGGTTTCATCTTTTGAATAACATCTCCAGCTCACTGACTGATCAGCCTAATCCACATACTTGAACAGTGAAAATAATTCACTGAGCAGAACTCTTGGTACAGTTCTCCACTGACAGAGACTCCCAACATCCAAATGATCAGCATTTTCTGATCTCAGTGTTATCATCTCTTCCAGTTTCATACGGTTTGAAGGTATGAGGTGAGATTGTGCAAGTTAGTTCAGAGGAAGTGTGACTGGACCTGAAACATTAACTCTGTTTTATCTCCCACAGATACTGCCAATCTTGCTGAGCGTTTTCTGTTTTGTTATACAAATGAAGCCTGTTTAGTTGAGAAGTTTGAAGGTTAAGGGATGATCTGTGCAAAGTCCTATAATAGTCTATAAAGACACGAAAAGATAAACCACTTCCATCGGTTGGAGATTCTAAGATGAGGTAGCAGACTCTAGGAATGATGTCCTGAGTTAGGAAGCACGACTACACATAAACAGTGTGAGAGGTTTGGAACTCTATTCCACAAATGGCAGTCGGTACTGGATCAGTTAGTCAGTTTAAATGAGATAGTATTATTTTTGGAAAGCAAAGGAATTGAAGAATATGCGTCCTGTTATGATTTGTAAAGCTTCATCCAACTACCACCCCTTTTGTAAATTCTCTTCTCCTTATCACATCTGGTCAGGAGACAGAAATTTTGAGATTGTCCTCCTGATCTCTGCATGTTGAGATGTTTTTGTCATGAACAAATGTATTGACTTATAGTGTAAAAACCACAACAATCCTAACACTCTCAGATTGTCATTGAGGGAGCCCTGCATGCTCTGTTATACTATACTTGTGTAAGGCACATAGAGTAGACCTGTTTGAAATATTCTGTAGGTTCTGGTGACATGTGTCCTGGTCTTGCTGTGGTTTCAATCAGGATTTGGTTCAATGCTAATAGGGGTCTGTTTATTGTATTGACAGTTCTATGCCTGAGTCGGGAGTGAGGTCACTAATGGTATTTTGTAGCTGCCAGAGTTGGAGCTGAGAATGTGTTACACTCATTCAGATAGTTCACTTGGAAACAAACAAAATCACAGACTGCTTTCTGCTGTCCTGAGGAGGGCCTGTATGCTCAGTCCCTGTCCAAACTCCATAATATCTGGAGTGATTCAAACTCACAACCCCAACCATTTCAACTCACACAGTTCATTGGGTTTTGGTGGTAAAACCATATTTGTTGCACTCTGGAACGGGCAGGGGGAATTTCTGATCAGTAATTAACTGTTTCATTTTCCATTTGTCTTCCACAGTTAATTTTCTGGCGATTGCTATCCTTTCAAGGGGAAAGTGTGGCATTTCCCCTTGCACTACTCGCTACCTGGTGGTTATGGCAGCTGCTGATCTGATGGTCATTATCACTGCTGTTATAGTGAGGAGATTTCGCTATTATTATTACCCACAGTCTTTCCTGAACATCACTCCTGTGTGCAGTGTTATTGGGGCACTGTCTCGTGCAGCCATGGACTGCTCTGTCTGGTTCACCGTCACTTTCTCCTTTGACCGATTTGTGACCATTTGTTGTCAGAAGCTGAGAACAAAATATTGCACTGAGAAAACTGCGACCATGGTTCTGGCAACAACCTGTACCCTGTTCTGTCTGAAAAACATCCCCTTCTACTTTCAATTTGATCATGTGAAGATAATCAACAATGTGCCATTCTACTGTAAAACAAAGTTAAGCTACTTTACTGACACTTGGTGGGTGGTATTAGATTGGCTTGATACAATTTTAACCCCTTTACTGCCATTTGCTTTAATTCTGTTGCTCAATGCTCTGACTGTCAGACACATTTTAGTGACCAGTCGAGTCCGGAAGAGGCTGAAGGGTGAGAGCGAAGGAGAGAATCAGAGAGATGCAGAGATGGAGAGCAGAAGGAAGGCTGTGATTTTACTCTTCACCATCTCTGGGAGCTTCATTCTCCTGTGGCTAATATTTGTTGTAGACTTCTTATATTATGTCATTCGAGGAATCAATCCTGATGATTACTCGCGTTTTCTAGATAACTTCAGTGCAGTTGGTTACATGCTGCAGAACCTAAGCTGTTGCACAAACACATTTATTTATGCAGCAACATTGTCCCGGTTCAGAATGAAGATCAGTAACTCAGTAAAATACCTAGTTACACGAATTCCTTGTGTTGTGAATAAATAGAACTCCTCAACAAAGCTCACAGGAGGGTCCTACTGTTTCCTGACCATGATTTTTTTTATTCACTCGAGGAATGTGGATGTTACTGACTGGGTCAGCGTTTAATACCCATCCCTAGTTGAACCTTGAGAAGGTGGGGGTGTGCTGCTTTCGTGAACCACTGCAGTTCATGTGCTGGAGGTAGATCCACAATGTTGTTAAGAAGGGAATTCCAGGATCTTGAAGCAGCAACACTGAAGAAACGCGAGCTTTTCCAAGTCAAGATGGTGAGTGACTTGGAAGAGAAGTTGGTGTTCCCATGTATCTGATACTCTTGACCTTCTGGATGGACGTGGATGTGGATTTGGAAGGTCCAGTCTGAAGACATTTAGTGACTTTCTGCAGTGTATCTTGTAGATGGTACTCACTGCTGCTACTGCACCTCAGATGTAGGGAGTGGATGTTTGTGAATGTGTTGCCGAGCAAGCGGGCTGCTTTCTCCTGTATCATGTAGAGCTTCTTGAGTTTTGTTGGAGTTGCTCTCATCCAAGTGGAGAGTATTCCATCACAGCCCTGACAGAGAGTCCTTTTCCCAGTGTGGGAGAGAGTTGATCTGGAAACCTGTGGATTCCAATGGAATTATCTGGGGAAATAAAATTTGCTGCTTTATAAATCCTATTGATTTGGAACCCTCTGCAAGTCTTCATCAAAATCATATCCTTCGGAGGGTTTTGATGTAATTCAATAGATCATCACAAAATGTTTAACTATTAAATACATGGTCTCACTGCTCAGTAACAATTCAACAGACCACCGTAGTAATGTCACAGACAGCAACTATGAGCTGCTCTGATGTGAGAAATAGTGGCAGATGATTATATGACGTTAATAGAAACCACCCACCAAACATTTATTTATGCAGCAACATGATCTAGGTCAGAGAGAAATTTTGTAAAGCAGTAAATTCCTAGTCACTTAAACTACGTGAAAACAAAGTTCTCTGGTGTTGGAGGTAATACAATGCTCTGCTAGCCCCTGCATGTCACTACACGTGATGTTGGAGGGTAAGAAATCTGACTGATTCAATGAGAGAGGGAGAGAAGAAGCGCAGCAGTTCACAGTATCATCCAAACTAACAGCACAATCAACGCAGACACATATGCAGACACACGGAGATACACACAAGGCTAGTGTGGACAGGGTTGCAATTGGACTGAGGTCCCTCATAATGGAACAGACTCATGTGGAGAAATGGTGTGCTCTCTCTGCTACGTGGAAATGATTTGTCTTTGAGCAATTAAATAGAATGTTTCCACTGCAATTGTATCCAGACGTCACCTAATGAACTGTTTCGTGAGGAGACAGAAACACTTACACAGAAAAGACATGCAGAGACTCACACACAGACAGAAACACATACAGATAGACATAGAGACACAATGACAACAGAGACACACAAACAAATACACGGACACATACAGATACCCATACACATCCAGAAACACAAATATTGCTGAGGACAGCAAAAGTGAAGACTCTAATAGAATTCCTTGTTCTGAAAACTAAATGAGAAATTACTAGAGTTTTAGGAATGTGAGTTTACTGTAAATTTGCACATAATTTTAGCTGAAGAGCTGCACCTTTAACAAATGTGTGAAGGAAACAAGCAGAAGTGGTCTGGTTAGGAAAATGCCAGGCTGCCTTTGAAAGAATGAAAGCAATTTGAATCAATGGACCAGAGTTGGTTATGGCTGACCTTTACAGACTTTTCAAAATGACAGCTAATGCTGGTGACTTGGGACAATGTGCTGTCTTATTACAGGATGATAAATCAGGAGTAGAGTAATCTGTAGTGTATTTTTCTTAAAAATAAAAATGCAATGTGCTGCGTTTTGAGAAAACAAATCTTAGCAGGATTATACACTTAATGGTAAAGTCCCACGGAGTTACTGAACAGAGAGACTTTGGAGTGCAGGCTCATCACTCCTTGAAAGTGGAGCAAGACGAGGTGGTGGACGCTAATACAATTGCAACATTTAAAAGGCATCTGGATGGGTATATGAATAGGAAGGGTGTGGAGGGATATGGGCTGGGTGCTGGCAGGTGGGACTAGATTGGATTGGGATATCTGGTCGGCCTGGACGGATTGGACTGAAGGGTCCGTTTCCATGCTGTACATCTGTATGACTCGATGAGTCATAGGAAAAATAGTCTCCCAGAGGAAAAAGAGGCTTTATGATTATTGTTGGCTCTTCAAGACTTTGAAATCTGAATCTGAAAGAGAACAATGAAATGTTGAGTTACAGTGATCATGGAGGAGAAAGTGAGGACTGCAGATCATTAGATTAGATTACTTACACAGTGTGGAAACAGGCCCTTCGGCCCAACAAGTCCACACCGCGCCGCTGAAGCGCAACCCACCCATACCCCTACATTTACCCCTTACCTAACACTACGGGCAATTTAGCATGGCCAATTCACCTGACCTGCACATCTTTGGACTGTGGGATGAAACCAGAGCACCCAGAGGAAACCCACGCAGACATGGGGAGAACGTGCAAACTTCTCACAGTCTGAGGCGAGAATTGAACCCGGGTCCCTGGCGGTGTGAGGCAGCAGTACTAACCACTGTGCCACCGTGCCGCCCAAAAGATGCTGGAGATCAGAGCTGAAAAGGTGTTGCTGGAAAAGCGCAGCAGGTCAGGCAGCATCCACGGAGCAGGAGAATCGACGTTTCGGGCATGAGCCCATCTTCAGGAATGAGGAAAGTGTGTCCAGCAGGCTAAGATAAAAGGTAGGGAGGAGGGACTTGGGGGAGGGGCGTTGGAAATGCGATAGGTGGAAGGAGGTCAAGGTGAGGGTGATAGGCTGGAGTGGGGGTGGGGGCAGAGAGGTCAGGAAGAAGATTGCAGGTTAGGAAGGTGGTGCTGAGTTCGAGGGATTTGACTGAGACAAGGTAGGGGGAGGGGAAATGAGGAAACTGGAGAAATCTGAGTTCATCCTAGCCATATCGGAAATTAAAGACAGTAAGTACCAAAAATTTTCATGTACGTACCCCCACACTCTGGGTTCCTCAACTGTTCCAGAATCTTCCATCAGCCTCCGAAATCACTCCGGCGCCATTAACCACGCGGCCGCTACAGTGCCCACGGCAACAACCGCCGCCGCGAACCATAACGTCACTTCTGCCCCCACCGACCGCGCAGCCTCCACGATTGCCACCCAAACAACCGCCTCCAAGATCGCCAGGAAGACCATCGCTGACAGATTTGCGGCCTCCGCAGCTATCGGGAATAACACCGTTTCTGTCATCGCCACAGCCACTTCCACCGCCTGGGTTGCCATCGCCACAGCCACTTCCACTCCCAGTGACATCACTAACCTGCACAACCACTACACCGCATGCATCTCCGCCCCCGCGCCGATTTCTGTCACCACACCTAACCCCGCCCCCACTCCCAGCTCCAGCCCCAAAACAGGTCCTAGCCCCCAACCCTGCCGTGTTTTCACCATCCCTCCAGAACTACCCCTCTCTGAGGATGAAAGATCAGTCCTCAGTTGAGGCCACACCTTCATTCCCCTACACGCTCGGATAAACAAGCTCAACACGCGGGGTGACATCGATCAATTCTTCCGCCGCCTTCGCCTCCACGCCTACTTCTTCAACCAGGACTCTCGCCCACCCTCTGACGACCCCTTCTCCCACCTCCAACACACCCCGTGCTGGCCTCTTACCTGCCTCGATCTCTTCATAGCCAGCTGCCGCTGCAATATTAACTGCCTAAACCTCTCCACTCCTCTCACCCACTCGAACCTCTCACCCTCGGAACATGCAGCCCTCCGCTCCCTCCGTTCCAACCCCAACCTCATTATCAAACCGGCAGACAAGGGAGGCGCGGTAGTAGTTTGGCGCACCGACCTTTACACTGCTGAGGCTAAACGCCAGCTCGCAGACACCTCCTCCTACTGCCCCCTTGACCATGACCCCACCTCCCACCACCAAACCATCATCTCCCAGACCATCCATAACCTCATCACCTCAGGGGATCTCCCATCCACCGCCTCCAACCTCATGGTCCCACAACCCCACACCACCCGTTTCTACCTCCTGCCCAAAATCCACAAATCTGACTGCCCCGGCCAACCCATTGTCTCAGCCTGCTCCTGCCCCACCGAACTCATCTCTGCATACCTCGACACGGTCCTGTCCCCCTAAGTCCAAGAATTCCCCACCTATGTTCGGGACACCACCCACGCCCTCCACCTCCTCCATGATTTTCGCTTCCCCGGTCCCCAATGCCTTATCTTCACCATGGATATTCAGTGCCTGTACACTTCCATCCCCCATCACGAAGGACTCAAAGCTCTCCGCTTCTTCCTTTCCCGCCATATCAACCAGTACCCTTCCACTGACACCCTCCTTCAACTGACTGAACTGGTCCTCACCCTGAACAACTTCTCTTTCCAATCCTCCCACTTCCGCCAAACCAAAGGATTAGCCACGGGCACCCGCATGGGCCCCAGCTATGCCTGCCTCTTCGTAGGATATGTGGAACAGTCCATCTTCAGCAGATACACTGGCACCAGCCTCCACCTCTTCGTCCGCTACATCGATGACTGTATCGGTGCTGCCTCGTGCTCCCACGAGAGGTTGAACAGTTCATCCACTTTACCAACACCTTCCACCCCGACCTCAAATTCACCTGGCCCGTCTCAGACTCCTCCCATCCCTCCTAGACCTTTCTATTTCTATCTCGGGCGACCGCATCAACATGGACATTTACTATAAACCGACCGACTCCCACAGCTACCTAGACTACACCTCCTCCCACCCTGCCCCCTGTAAAAACGCCATCCCATATTCCCAATTCCTTCGTCTCTGCCGCATCTGCTCCCAGGAGGACCAGTTCCAATACCGTACAACCCAGATGGCCTCCTTCTTCAAGGACCGCAATTTCCCCCCAGACGTGATCGATGATGCCCTCCACAACATCCCCTCCACTTCCCGCTCCTCTGCCCTTGACCCCGCCCCTCCAATCACCACCAGGACAGAACCCCACTGGTCCTCACCTACCACCCCACCAACCTCCATATACATCGTATCATCCGTCATCCTTTCCGCCACCTCCAAACAGACCCCACCACCAGGGATATATTTCCCTCCCCTCCCAGCGTTCTGAAAAGACCACTCCCTCCGTGACTCCCTAGTCAGGTCCACACCCCCAACCAACCTAACCTCCACTCCCGGCACCTTCCCCTGCAACCGCAAGAAATGCAAAACTTGTGCCCACACCTCCCCCCTTACCTCCCTCCAAGGCCCCAAGGTACCCTTCCATATCCGCCACAAATTCACTTGCACCTCCACACACATCATTTATTGCATCCGCTGCACCCGATGTGGCCTCCTTTATATTGGGGAGACAGGCCGCCTACTTGCGGAATGTTTCAGAGAACACCTCTGGGACACCCGGACCAACCAACCCAACCACCCCGTGGCTCAACACTTCAACTCCCCCTCCCACTCCACCAAGGACATGCAGGTCCTTGGACTCCTCCATCGCCAAACCATAGCAACACGACGGCTGGAGGAAGAGCGCCTCATCTTCCGCCTGGGAACCCTCCAACCACAAGGGATGAACTCAGATTTCTCCAGTTTCCTCATTTCCCCTCCCCCCACCTTGTCTCAGTCAAATCCCTCGAACTCAGCACCGCCTTCCTAACCTGCAATCTTCTTCTTGACCTCTCTGCCCCCACCCCCACTCCAGCCTATCACCCTCACCTTGACCTTCTTCCACCTGTCGCATTTCTAAGGCCCCTCCCCCAAGTCCCTCCTGCCTACCTTTTATCTTAGCCTGCTGGACATACTTTCCTCATTCCTGAAGAAGGGCTGATGCCCGAAACGTTGATTCTCCTGCTTCTTGGATGCCGCCTGACCTGCTGCGCTTTTCCAGCAACACATTTTCAGCTTACAGTGATCATGATCCACTGACCTTCATTGAAAGGTTTTAAATAAAGAACGCAAGATTATTCTGATGGAGTCTTTTGGTGGAACCATTTAATGTAAAGATCATCCACATTGGTGGAAAACTTCATAGACTTGCTGATATTATGCCCAAAATGCTGTAATTAGTGAAGGGGAATTAGTGAAAGCTTTAAGGAATGCTATGATTGTATAACATTGAGAAAAGGAATAAATGGATTGCAGTCAGGGGAAGGAGCAGTGCTCTGAAAGCTTGTGACCTCAAATAAATCTGTTGGACTATAACTTGGTCTTGTGTGACTTCTAACCTTGTCCACCCCAGTCCAACAGTGGCACCCCCACGTCACAACAAGCCAAAGAGATTACTTACACATATAAGATTCTACTTAATGCATTTGAGATACTGGGAGGACCTAATAACTGAACAGACTCCAAATTACCTTCAGCAGACAAACCTCACACAGTGGTCTTTGCCCACTGTTCCTTGGCACCAGTTGTCCCAAGCTTTAGTGTGTCCCCTCAGCACATAGTCCTGGACCTTGGACTGTGCCAATCTGCAACACTTGGTCAGCGTCAATGCCTTGTTCTGGAAGAGCAACGAGAACAGGGAGTGTCTTCACCAAGTTGATGGTCCTCCAGGTGATGATGATGTTTATTTTGGTGTGCGACCCGGCGAACACACCATAGAGCAGAGTCCTGCATCACGGAGCTGCTCGGGACAAACCTGGGCAAAAACCGCGGCATCCTTCTCCAGACTTCCCTCTGGAAAGACACATTCCAGCTGGAGATGTGTGAGTCTCTCTCTCTCTCACAAACCAATCCCCTCACAATCGGTTCGAGGGCATCAGTTCAACTCCAATGTTTGTTTTGTTTTATTCAGTTGCGCAGAACCTAAGTGCTTTTGTAACTATAGATGTATACAGTATGAGTACATTATATTGTTGAAACTTTTAAAAATCCTTCCTTAGGTACAGGCCCCAAAACTGCTCATAATATTCCAAATATTTTAATCTGCCTGAGCATTACACACCCGCTCTGGTGTTCTAACCTTCCCAAACAAACACTAACATTACATTGACCTTCCTAACAGTACACCGGGCCCCCTTCCGACCAGCTCGCGATTGCCCTGATAAAAAGTGTAACCCAATATACCTAATAATAAGGAAAACCACATGGCACGAAACAATCCTGGGTGGGGCCACCTCTAAGATACAATTAAATGAAACATTTGGGATAGAAATGAAAGCAAATGGGAAGGATTTCTTGGGCTGTTGTTTCCAAATTAGTGTAGGACAGGGAAAACGGGTAGAACTACTGGGTAATAAGATACAATCTTTCACCCCTCCCGCTGATCCTAAAGTAGTAAAATTTATAGAGGTAAAGGACTTGAAACAGACCATTAAAATAGAAACTGGGTACGGGGATGCAAATGCCTGGGTTGAATGGGTAAAGTAGACTGTAAAAAGTCTGAACAAAAGCAATTGTTATGCATGTGCCTCCGGTAGGCCAGTGGCCCAGGTGGTTCCCTTTCCGCTCTGGTGGAAGCGAGACAGGAAGGGCATGAAATGTATGATAGCCCTGTATCAGGATGAGACTGCATGGAATGATAGGAACTGTACCTCCCTATCTCGGATGTTCCCTCCCTTGGAGAAGAAAGATGCAAAAGTTCCCCCCTGTTTTCTGCCGCAGTTGGAAATCACACCTCGTGTGTGCGTAGATGAGGTACAAGTCGGTCGAAAGATTTGGGGGAGCTGAAACTATGTACAGAGATTAAGAATGTCACCGAAACGGAGAAGGGAGGGAACTACTCAGCATTAAAGGTTCCCCGAGCGGATCTGTGGTGGTACTGTGGAGGCAAAATATTGAGACCCACCCTACCTCCGGATTGGAGAGGGATATGTACAATTGTACAATTGGCAATTCCATTTACCCTGGCATTTGAGAAGGAAAACAAAGGAGGGAAAAAGGGAAGGGGTAAGAGATCACTGTTAGACACTTCTTTCGATGACAGGATTTATCTTAATTTGGTAGGAGTCCCTCGGGGAGTACCGGATGAATTTAAGGCTCTCTTTTGGTGGGTAACAATTAATAAAAATGTAGATTGGATAAATTACATTTTCTATAATCAACAGCGATTTATAAATTATACAAGAGATGCGGTTAAAGGAATATCAGACCAGCTTGATGCGACAAGTAGGATGGCGTGGGAAAATAGAATAACCCTTGATATGATTTTAGCAGAAAAAGGGTGTGTGTGTGTGATGTTAGGAGGAAGCTGTTATACCTTTATTCCTAATAACACTGCACCTGATGGTTCAATTACTCGGGCCTTAAGGGGATTGACTATCTTAGCAGAGGAACTGGCTGAGAATTCAGGAGTAGATACATCTCTCACAGGATGGCTGGAATCATGGTTTGGGAAATGGAAGGGGGTGGTGGTTTCTATCCTTACTTCCCTGATAGTAGTAGTCGGGGTATTAGTAGCCATTGGCTGCTGTATCATACCCTGTATACGAGGACTCACCCAAAGGTTGATTGAAACAGCCTTAATGAAACAGATGCCCCTAAAAGGGAATCAGGCTGAAGGACTTTATCGACTAAATAATGAGCAGATGAGTGAGACCAAGATGGATGAAATCTCCGGGATGATGCTTGCAAATTTCGGGAGCGATGCTTAAAAATAAAATATTTGCAGAAGATAACAAATGGTAATTAAAAGAAAGAGGGGGAATTGTGGGATATCGGTGGATTAGTGTTACTTCTGCAATTCCATTTTACAAAGGAGGTGAACTCACACCAGTGGGTAATTGTTTTAGTCAAGAGCTGAGTCAACAAGAATGGAAACGATGTAGAGGAAATGTAGAATTGTTTTTGTATTAGCTAAAATTGTATGTCAGAATGAAATGTGCCAATGAACAATAGTAGGTACGGTGGGCAAGTAGATAAGATGTTGTGAGAGGATGAAGTTAAGCTAGATACGCCTGTACAAACAGTAGGTATAAACATCTGCTTCCCACTTTTATGAAAACACAGGAACAAACCCCAATTAAAAGGGTCATAGGGATCAGAACGGCCTCGGGAAAGGCACAGATGAAGGGGGTAGATAATGATGAAGAAGGGATATGCCTAACAATGACCTAGAACAGGGTAAGGTCAAACAGCCTTGTGAGACCAGAAATAAGCATTTTATCACAGACAAGGCCAGATAAGGGAAGAGGCAAACAGGGGTAATGGAGGCCGGTCTTAGGGAAGTGGATGATGTAAGCAGGGGAGGGAGCAATGTAAAACAATGGACATTAAATCATATAAATATTATGTATGAATTGAACCTAGTGTGTGTATGTCTTCTGCCTCTTAGACACGGGACATCACACCCACTTGCAAGTGTAAAATAAATGACACTATTGATTCAGATCTTGTCTCGGACTGAAATTATTGAAGTGTGTGAGCTTTGTTTCTCACAGAAGATCTTACAAGCAAAACAGATGAAGTGAAAGGAACATCAAGATCCAAGTTTAGCAAAATCTTCCTTAAGTCAGCACTTACAGAGGGAAGGGTGGCCAACTTGGAGAAGGGGAGGGAAAATAATAAGAGTGGATTGCAGGTTAGTCAGAGAATAAAGTTGTTTGGGTAATGGAGGAGTCAGAAGACGTGACCTCCCGCAGCTCAGAAGTATAACTGTGTACTAGTTTGAATGTTCATTGCTCATTTGATTCTGCATTTGATGTCCTTTCTTGCAAGATCGTAGAATAAATAGTCTTGTTTCCAGTTTTGGTGGTCTCGTCTAATTTTACTAAAACTGTTTCTAACAAGGGGGAGCGGAGAGATTCCACTTGGGGCAATCCCTTTACCCTTCCCCTGGAAATGTAATAGAGCTGGACCCCACTCTGAGTGTTTCTCACTCACACTGCCCAACACAAGGGCAATAATTATTATTTCTCCCTCCCTCACATTGTCCAACACTAGTGTGGGAGATTAGAAATGTTGTTTTTGCTGGTGGGTGAGGGGGTGTAGTGGGGGGAAGGGAAGGGGAACATTCTACAAACGGTCACGGAATTCTTGTAGCATGTAGCATACTTAAGGCTAAGACTTTAATGAATATAGAGGGTCTTTGAAAGAAAATAGTTTTAAGCTAGGAAAAAACTTTAAAGGGTTGTAGTTGACCACAAAAAGAAGAGCAGAGGCATTTCACAAGAAAGCTTATAGTATGATAAGAGAAACTGGATTAAAGGACCAGCTGTAACAAACAAGGAACAAAGAATGCAGACAAGGACAGCGGGATGGCCAGATAAGAAAATAACTAACAAGTGAGGTAATCGGCTTATGATAGGATAGGAAAAGGGAGGCATGATTCCGCAAATTGTAAACTGAATAAGAAAGCTAAGATGCTCTGTTTTGGTGCACATTTCTGCTTGATTGCAGAAGCGTCCAGTACTTGCAAGACTGTAATAAATTGTTCTTGTTTCCAAGGCTTGTCTCAGGCTGATTGATTTGTGAGTGAGTTCTGTTTCTCACAATTGGGAGGCCTTGTTCCGGGATCCAAAACTCCGACTGCTCGACACTCTTGGGCCGACGGGGGAGGTGCACCTCGCCAATTTTGGTGATCTCTGACTCCCTTGCTTGTCGTTCGCGGCTTGGGTGAGTACAATCTGGACTGGGAGACCCTGGAAACATGGCAGGCAGACGTGGCGGTATCGGTCGGGCAACTCTTGTGCACAAGACCTGGGTAGGGAAAGGTCTTAAAGAATATATCTGGGCAACCGGGGGCAGCGGTATTTGCTGCAGGAATTGCCGTGGGACCGGATGCACCGAAATGACCAGGTAACTCTGTGCACAGACCAAGGTAAGAAAAGAGACCTTTAAGTATTGCCTTGGTGATCGGGACATAGGAAAATACAGGGAATTGGTGATATATAAAATTAAGCATATATCAATGGAAAACAGCCTGTGTCAGAAGGGCTAGTAGCTGAAGGGCTACTGAGGGTGCATTTCGTAACTAACTTATGGCCAGACGTTCAGAAGAATATTCAAAAGTGAGAGGAATCGTTGCGGGAAGCTCAAAGTGTGTGTGTGTGTGTGTGTGTGTGAGAGAGAAAAAAAGAGCTGTACAGCTAGTAGAAAGTTTAACCCTTTGTGATTCAGTTTGAATGTACATTTGTTCGTTGGTGATTGGATGTTTGCACTTTGTTCCCTGGAGCTTGAGATCCGGGACTGTTTTGAATCTGACTTCTACTATGGAAATTTTAACATGATTTCTTTTAAGGTTAAGGATTTTACAGATTATGAAATAAAATGTTAACTCCTGTTCTTGTCACAGGTCACTCGAGCCACCACACGTAAAGGAGGAGCAGAGATAATGGAAAATGTAAAATTATGTCCCTTACGAAAGGTTCCGATTGGAGAAGATACAATCAGATATGTAAATGCTCCCTTAACTAGCAGTGAGGTTAGGGTCTTTAAAAAGGAAATGAAAATATTCGCCAAAAACGGATACCCTCGCAATTTCATCAACAGATGCCTAAGGGAGAGACAACGGAACAAGGACATGCCGCAACCCAAAGGGCTAGCCACACTACCATACATCAGGAGCATTTCCGAACTGACAGCCAGACTACTGCGACCACTAGGACTCATAACAGCACACAAACCAACAGCCACTCTCAGACAACAACTCACCAGGATGAAGGACCCAATACCCAGCATGAGCAAAACCAATGTAGTGTACAAAATCCCATGCAAGGACTGCACAAAACACTACATCGGACAAACAGGAAGACAGTTAACGATCCGTATCCACGAACACCAACTAGCCACGAAACGACACGACCAGCTATCCTTAGTAGCCACACACACAGACGACAAGCAACATGAATTTGACTGGGACAACACTACCATGAAAGGGCAAGCCAAACAGAGAACAGCCAGGGAATTCCTAGAGGCATGGCACTCATCCACAGACTCTATCAATAAACACATCGACCTGGACCAAATATACCGGCCACTACAACGGACAGCTCAAACTGATAACCGGAAGCGGCAGAGACAGGCCACTATAAATGCCGGAAACATCACAGAAGCGCTTCACAGGAGGCTCCCAAGCACTGAGGATGTCACCTAGACAGGGGACGAAATGTTTGCAAGACAAATTCCCAGCTTGGCGAACAGAACCACAACAACGAGCACCCGAGCTACAAATCTTCTCCCAAAACACGCACACAGTTACACGAGGAGATGGAATGACAAAATATATTAGGATTCCCAAATATTAAAGCTCCATTAAAGAATCCCTGGATGTCAGATGAACACAGGCATCAGGCTCAAGTCTCACCTCTCTCCTACACTGAGAGGCTCCTGTATCACATTCCGGATTGGAATTAGACACAGTACTTGTGAGTAGGACATGGCACATGGGATTAGGATGACCATCTGTGTGGATGTTCACAGCAAGCAACCTAACCACAAATCAAAACAGAACAGAGATTCAAACAAAGAACTTGGTGTTGAATTTGTGGAGTTCTTCCATTTCTGTTGTGTGTGTGTGTGTGTGTATATCTCTCTTTTGTGCTTGTCTGTGACCGTGTGTCTGAGTGTGTGTGTCAGTATGTGAATGGCTGAGTGTGTGTATGTAAGATGGGGAGAGTAAGGAATGAGTTTAAATCAGCATCTCTCATCTGATTATACCTCCCATTAAATTTTTTGATTGTGATATCATTGAAAGAACATTACACCGTATCAAACTTGATGCTTTACCTGACCAGGGAGGGAATGATGGCCACAGTGTAGAGGGAGCTTTATTATGTACTTAAGTCTGTGCTGTCACTTGACTGGAAGTGTGTAATTGGGATACAGTAAAGGGAGCTTTACCGTATATTTAACCCATACAGTCACTCTCCTGAGAGTATTGATGGGGACAATGTCAGATTTAACCTGAACAATTGATCCATTATCCATTGCTGTTTGTGGGAGAGAGTTCCAAACCTCTCCCACCCTTTGTGTGAAAGTGCTTCCTAACGCTCTCCTGGATGTTCAGCTCAGACTCTGCTCCCTCTTGTTCTGGAATCTCCAACCAGTGGGAATCGTTGATTTTGCTCCTGTTTAGAGAAACCCAAGCCCAGTTCTTCCATTGAGTAATTCCTTGCAATGATTCTCCAATTTAGTGGTCCACAGCCAGAATTCGTAAATGTAGGCATGGAGAAGTTGGACTGAAGGCTCTGCTTCCATGTTGTACATACCTATGACTCCATTCAGGGATCTGCTGCCCCGCTCCAACTCTCCCATTGACCAACCCTGCAGAAATCCTGGGACTGCACCAACTCTCCCATTGACCAACCCTGCAGAAATCCTGGGACTGCACCAACTCTCCCATTGACCAACCCTGCAGAAATCCTGGAACTGCACCAACTCTCCCATTGACCAACCCTGCAGAAATCCAGGAACTGCACCAACTCTCCCATTGACCAACCCTGCAGAAATCCTGGAACTGCACCAACTCTCCCACATTTTGGAATTTAATGGCACCTGCATGAATTCTCCAACTATTGATGCCCTGCATCAGGGAACAACATTTTCGTTATTCCCTGATACACTCTTCCATGTATGAGTATCCTGCTCAATCTTTTGATGTGCTGAACTGAATCTTAACTGGCAGATGCTTGCAACATTTCTCCTTTTTTACTGATTCCCTGCCCCTATTTTCTGAGCTAGATGTGCTGTGCTCTAATTCTCTAATGTATTGACTTTCCAACAATTTTCTAAAGTAATAACACCAAATCTCCCATTTACTGATGCTAACCAATTCTACCATTTACTCAAACCCCTATACTAATTCTCCCATTTACAAATTACCATGCAAGAACTGTAACAAACACTACATTGGACAAACAGGCAGAAAACTAGCCAACAGGACACATGAACATCAACTAGCCACAAAATGACATGAGCCCCTCTCTCACTAGTATCCTTACATATGGAGAAGGAAGGACACCACTTTGACTGGGGCAACACATATGTCCGAGGACAAGCCAAACAGAGACATGCATGAGAATTCCTAGAAGCATGGCATTCTAACCGGAACTCTATCAACAAACACATTGACTTGAATCCCATTTACCACTCCCTGAAAAAACAAACAGGAAATGACATCACCACAGGAAATGACATCACCAACCTAAAGAAACCCAAACATATAAATAGAAAGCATCAATCAAAAGCAGTGCTTCATTCAGAGGCTCATTAAAGAAGCTACCCAGTATGGTGATGAAAAGTCTGAAAATGAACCTTCCAGCTCAGTGATCAAACCTACATCCAGAACTAATTCTCCCATTTACTGACGCCCACCAATTCCCCTATTTCCTCATACCCGTCTACCGCTTCTCCCATTTACTGACGCCCACCAATTCCCCTATTTACTCATACCTGTCTACCGCTTCTCCCATTTACTGACGCCCACCAATTCCCCTATTTACTCATACCTGTCTACCGCTTCTCCCATTTACTGACGCCCACCAATTCCCCTATTTACTCATACCCGTCTACCGCTTCTCCCATTTACTGACGCCCACCAATTTCCCCTATTTACTCATACCCGTCTACTGCTTCTCCCATTTACTGACGCCCACCAATTCCCCTATTTACTCATACCCGTCTACCGCTTCTCCCATTTACTGACACCCACCAATTCCCCTATTTCCTCATACCCGTCTACCGCTTCTCCCATTTACTGACGCCCACCAATTCCCCTATTTCCTCATACCCGTCTACCGCTTCTCCCATTTACTGACGCCCACCAATTCCCCTATTTACTCAGACCTGTCTACCGCTTCTCCCCTTTACTGATGCCCTAGCCCAATTCTATCATTTGGGGGTTCCTGCTCCAATTCTCCCATGCACTGGTGCCATGCCCCAGTTCTCTAATTAATTTCACTCTGCATCTGTTCCTCCATTTAGTATTTCCCTGCAACAATTCTCCAATGTAGTGGTTTGCTGCCAGAATTCTTGAATTTTGGTGTTCCCTGCATCAAATTCCCAAATAACTGATCCTGCACAAATCCCCCCTTTATCATGAATTGCACCAATTCTCCCATTGAGTGTTGTCTTGCCCCAATTCTCCCATTTACTCTGATTCACATCTTCCACACAATGGTGCCCTGCTCAAATTGTTTTCATTTTGTGGTGCCCTGTGTGAATCTCCACTTTCCTGCTCCTTTACAACATTTCTCCTACTTACTGATTCCCTGTCCGTGTTATCCCATTTACAAATGCTCTTATGAGCACCGTGCAGAAACTATCTCATTTACGGATGCCCTGCACCAATTCTCCAAATTCAGTGTTGCCCAACACCAATTCCCCCATTTACTGATGTCCTGAACAAGTTCTCCACGCAGTGTTGCCCTACACCAAATTCTCATATTTACTGATGCCCCAGCCCAATTGTCCCATTTAGAGGTGCCCTTCTCTAATTCTCCCATTCAGTATTATCTGGCCCCAATTCTACCAATTAGTGTTACAGTGCACCAGTTCTCTCATTATCTGAGATATGGAAGCACTTGCCAGATGGTCGGAACTGTGGGGAATGCATTATTGAGAGAGGGTCAATATGGAGGCAGTGCCTTATTTTAAGAGGTTTGGAACTGAGGGAGTGCCAGATGATTTCGGGGTGAGCACTATGACAGGGTCAGACCTGAAGGAGTGCCTCACTATCACGGGATCAGTCCTGGGGGAGTGAATCATTGTCATAGGGTCCATTCTGAGGCTGTGCTTCATTACATGGGGATCAGAACTGAGGTTGGACCACATTTCGAGGCTCAGTAGTAATAGTGGAGCACAGTGAGAGAGCAGGTACTGAGGGAGCCTTCAGAACTGACTCTCCAACAGTGCTGCAACACCTCAGTATTGATCCTTTAATCATGTGGTATTCCATAATTTCTGAGCCTATTCGTGTGAGGCACTGTCTCAGAACAGATTCTCTGACAATGAGGCGCACTGTTAGGAATGAACCTCTGACAATAAGGCCCTCCCTCAGTATTGAGACTCTGGTCATGAGTCAGTAGCTGATAGCCAGAGTGTCAGCCTGAGGCAGTGTCTTGTATTCAGAGAGTCAGCCTGAGGGACTCTGTGAGAATGTCCGTCCTGATGGAGTGCCTCACTTAAGGGAGTCAGAGTTGAGGGTGTGCCTCACAATTAGATGGTCAGTACTTGGGTATTGGAGCTCTATCAGAGGGTCAATACTGAAGGGCTGCCTCATTGTCAGAAGGTCAGTTCTGAGGGAAGGCCTCGTTATTAACATGACAGTGCTGAGGGAGAGCCTTATTATCAGATGGTCAATACTGAAGCAATGCCTCATCGTTAGAATGTCAGATATGAGGCAGTGCCCCTTTGCCAGAGGGTCTGTTCTGAGGAAGTACCTCATTGTCAGAGGGTCAGAACTGTGGGAGTTTGTTATTGGCAGTGGATCAATCCTGAGGCAGTGCTTCATTTGCAGAGAGTTAGAATTGAAAGGCAGTACTGAGGTATTCACAGCTCTACCAGAGGGTCAGTGGGAGAGTCTCAAGATTGGAGAGTGCTTTATTGTCAGAGATTCATTCCTAAGTGTGTGCCACTTTGTCAGAGGATTCATCCTGAGGCTGTACCTCGATGTAATGCGACCTGTACAGAACTACATGATTAGTAGGTGAGGACTGAGCTCTGTCACAGGGTCAGATCTTTGGGAATGTGTTATTATTGGAGGGTCAATACTAACAGTGCCTTACTAGGACGGGTTTCGTCGTGCTACCCACCCATACGGTTAGTCCTGAGGTAGTTCTGCACTGTCAGAGGGTCAGTTCTATGGGAGGGTGTCAATGTCAGATGGTCAGTACTGAAGGAAGGACTCATTATTGCATGTTCAGTCCTGAGGCAGTGTGCCTCATTGTCAGAGGGTCCGTTCTGAGGCAGTGTCCCATTGTAAGGGATCAGAGTTAAATGAGTGCCACACATTGAGAAAGAGTGCCTCATTGTCAGAGGGTCAGAACTGAGCGATTGGATTATCAACAAAGGGTCAATACTGAGCCGCTGTCTCACTGCAATGGAGTCAGAATTGAGGTAGGGTAGCACATTTGAGGGTCACTGTCAGACAGTCACTACTGAGGCAGAGCCTCATTGTAATAGGATCAGAATTGAGGGATTGCCTCATTGTTAAAGAGTCATTTCTGAGGCAGTGCCCCTTGCCAGTGGGTCAATACTGAGGCATTGCCTCATTATAAAGGGATCAGAACTTAGGGAATGCCACACAATTAGAGGATTACCCTGATGTCCTGCAGCACCATCAGAAGTTCAGAACTGGGGAGGGCCTCATTGTCAGAGGGTCAGAACTGGGGAGGGCCTCATTGTCAGAGGGTCAGAACTGGGGAGGGCCTCATAGTCAGAGGGTCAGAACTGGGGAGAGACTTGTCAGAGGATCAGTTCTGAGGCAGTACCTCATTGTCAGAGGGTCAGAACTGTGGGAGTGCATTACTGTCAGTGGGTAAGTTATGAGTCTGTGCCTCGTTGGAGGATCAGTCCTGAAGGAGTGTCTTATTGGAAAAGGGTCAATACTGAGGCAGTGCCTCAGGTGTCAGAATTGAGGGAGTGCTTCCATTGAGAAGGTCAGTACTAGGAAAGTGCAGCACTGTCAAAGGATCAGTATTGAAGGAGGGCCCTGTGACAAGCTTCCAATTACTGATACACTGTAGTGATTTTCCTATTTACTGATGCCCTTCCCCTCCTGTCGCATTTAGTTCTCTTCAACTGTTCTAAATTCTAGGTTCCCTTGCACCAGTTAGAACCAGCTCTTTAATCTACTAGCACCATTCACCAATTCTCCTGCAGTATTTCCAGATGCCTTGTACCAATTCTTCCAGTTAATGCTTCTTTGCAACAATTCTCCCATTTCCTGATGCCTAATTTTACTATTCAATTTTCTCTGTATTCAGTGGTGCCATGGACCAATTCTGTCATGTAGTTCCACCATGTCACAATTCTCCCATTCACTGATGCCCTGCACAATTTCTCCAGTCAGTGTTGCCCGACATCAATTCTCATATTTACTGATGCCTCAGCCCAATTCTCCCATTTGGGGGGTGCCCTCCTCTCATTCTCCCATTCAGTATTGTCCTGCCCTGATTCTCCCAGTTTGTGCTACATTGAACCAATTCTCCCATTTAGATTTGCCCTCGCCCAATTCTTCCATTTAGTAATTCCCTGCAATAATTCTCTCACTGCCAGAATTCTTAAATTTTGGCACACAATACCCCAATTCTCCAATTTTCTGATGCACCAATTATTTCATTTAATGCTTCACTGCAACAATAGGTGTGAGGATAGGAAAAGTCCAAATAGGAGTGGGCTCAGTTTAGGAAACCTGGTCAGCACAGACCAGTTGGGCCGAAGGGCCTGTTTCCATGCTGCATGACCCTATAATTTCTATCATCTCAATAACTCACTCCCAGGTAACTGTTACGCTATATGAAAAACACATTGAAACCCTCAATTAAATTCCTGTCTGTAACTTTCTTCTGACTCTGTTATTCCAGATATAAATCCCCCCTGGAGCCCTCAATTAGATTCCTGACTGTAACTCACTCTTGGGCATCAGTTGTTTTATTTGTAAATCCCTTGAACATGTCCTTAGTGGAGGAGTGAGTGAGAATGAGAGTGAGTGGGCATAAATGTGTGTGAGAGTTATATGTGAGCGAGAGTCAGTGTATGTGTTTGAAAATGTCTGTGTGTGAGTGCACGTGAGAGTGTTTGGGCAGGTCTGTGAGTACCTGTTCATTAGTGTGAGTGTCTGTGAATGAATGTGAGTGAGTGTGAGTAATTGTGAGTGAGTGTGATTTAGAGTGTGAGAGACTGTGCGAGAGAGACAGAGCATTAGGAGTTCCATCAGGAATCATTGACACTCAAACGCGACACACACAGGCACGGTTTCTCACTCACAGATATGCTCACTCACAGTCGGAAGCACAGATATGCACAGACAATTACAAAGAGAGACGTACAGACACACACAGACACCATCACACAGAGAGACGTACAGGCACATTTGACAGAAATAAAGAAATATAAGTCAGAGAAAGAGAATTATATCTGGGAGTCACACTGAGAGAGGGAGAGTCTGAGACAGAACCTCAGCAATTATCCCCATGATCTGCCCAGTCCTTTGTTTCGTGGGGTATAGGGTCAGAGAATCTTAGATGTTAGTGTGGGAACAATGTTCAATACTTTGAAACTGTATTAATGTTGCCAGTCCCTCTTGCTTTCCCCTATTTATGAAGGCAATGTCATTACTGTGCTAATATAAAATGGTGGCTGTGGACAAATCTAAGATGTCTGCCTGACTCATTTGGGTCTGGAACTCTGTCAACAAGGGAGAAGGGGGAATGTGTCAAAAGCCATTTCCAATCATAGATCCTTGCAGTGGTAGGAAATGGAGACAGCTCTTTGAAGGTGATTAAAATACAAATTCCAGAACCTGTTTCTGGTGACTGAGAGACAATGTCAGCTTTACTTTCCAAGCTCCACATATCTGAGAGACTAAAATCTACAAAACCTGAAAGGGCTATTTGTTTTTCTATTTACAAACGACCCCGAACCCCTGATAGGATTCCAATATGTAACTCACTATCACGGATCTGTGACTATGTACATTCACCATCTCAAAAACCTCAACTAGATTCCAGTCTGTAACTTGAGTATCTGTTCTTTTTATAAATAAATCGAATGATCCATTGACTATATTCCAGTCTGTAACTCACTCCTCGAGATCTGTTATTCCACACATACCCAACCCCTTGCTTAGATTCCAGTCGGTAACTCGCTCCAAGGTATCTATTATTCCATGTATAAACTACCCCAATCCCCTCGATTAGATTCCAGTCTGTAACTCACGCCCAGATATCTGTTATTCTACATATAAACTACTCTGAACCCGGATCCTTGTCACTCACCACTGGTCACAAGCCTCCAGCCTGAAAAATAACCCTCCACCACCACACTCTTTCACCTTCAAGCTAGTATTGTATTCAAATGGCTAGTTCTCCCTGTATTCCATGTGATCTAAACTTGCTAACCAGTCTCCCATGGAGAACTTTATCAAATGCCTTACTGAAGTCCATATAGATCACGTCCACCGCTCTACTCTCATCATACTTCTTAATTACTTCTTCAAAAAAACTCAGTTGAGCTTGTGAGACATGATTTCCTACGCACAAAGCCATATTGACTATCCCTAATTAGTCCTTGCCTTTCCAAATACATGTAAATCCTGTCCCTCAGGATTGTCTCCAACAACTTGTGCACCATCGATGTCAGGCTCACTGGTCTATACTTTCATGGTTTTCCTTAGCACCTTTCCAAAAGAGTGGCAAAATGTTAGCCAACCTCCAGTCTTCTGGCACCTCACCTGTGACTGTCGATGTTCCAAATATCTCAGCAAGGGGCCCAGCAATCACTTCTCTGGCTTCCCACAAAGTTCTAGAGTCCACGTTATCAGTCCTGGAGATTTATCCACCTTGATACGCATTAAGACATCTAGCACCTCCTCTTCTGTGATATGGACATTATTCAAGATGTCACCATCGAGTTCCCCATATTGTATAACTTCCATGTCCTTCTCCACAGTAAACACTGATGCAAAATACTCATTTAATATCTCCCCATCTCCTGCAATTCTAGTCATGGGCTGCCTTGCTGATTTTTGAGGGGCCCTATTCTCTCCCTAGTTACACTTTTGTCATTAATGTATTTATAAAATCTCTTGGGACTTTCCTTAACCATATTTGCCAAAGCTATCTTATGTCCCCTTTTTGCCCTCCTGATCTCCCTCTTAAGTATACTCCCACTACCTTTATTCGCTTTTAAGGATTCACTCGATCTCTGCTGTCTATACCTGACATATGTTTCTTTCTTTTTCTTGATCAAAACCTCAATTTCTCGAGTCACCCAGCATTCCATGCCCCTGCCAACCTTTTCTTTCACCCGAACAGCAACATACTGTTGCTATACTCTCGTCATCTCATTTCTTAAGGTTTCCCATTTTCCAGCTGTCCCTTTAACTGCAAATATGCCCCCCCCCCATTCAACTTTTAAATATTCTTGCCAAATATTGTCAAAATTGGCCTTCCTCCCATTTAGAATATAGAACATAGAAAAATAAAGTGCAGTACAGGCCCTTTGGCCCTCGATGTTGCACTGATCCAAGCCCACCTAACCTACACTAGCCCACTATCCTCCATATGCCTATCCAATGCCGGTTTAAATGCCCATAAAGAGGGAGAGTCCACCACTGCTACTGGCAGGGCATTCCATGAACGCACGACTCGCTGAGTAAAGAATCTACCCCTAACATCTGTCCTATACCTCCCACACCTTAATTTAAAGCTATGCCCCCTCATAACAGCTGACTGCATACGTGGAAAAAGGTTCTCACTTTCAACCATATCTAAACCCCTAATCATCTTGTACACCTCTATCAAGTCACCCCAAACCTTCTTTTCTCCAATGAAAATAGCCCCAAGTGCCTCAGCCTTTCCTCATACGTTCTTCCTCCCAAAACAGGCAACATCCTGGTAAACCTCTTCTGCACCCGTTCCAGTGCCTCCACATCCTTCCTATAGTATGGCGACCAAAACAGCACCCAATAAACACAATTTAGAAGTTTAACGTTTAGACCCAGTCTATCCTTTTCCATCACTATTTTAAAACTAATAAAATTATGGTCGCTGGCCCCAAAGTGCTCCCCCACCGACACCTCAGTCTGGGTCTGGATATCTGGAAGTGCAGAGGTTAAGTCCCTGGATATATTCAGGAAAGAGCTTGATATTGCTTTTACAGATTAAAGACATCACAGGGTATGGAGAGAAAGTGGGAATATGGTGTTGAGATATTGGATCAGCCGTGATCATACTGAATGGGAGAGCAGGGTCAGAGGAGCCGAACGGCATTTTCCTGCTCCTGGTTCTGTGTTTCGGTTAGTTCAATGTCCTCCAGACAAAGTCTTGCCCTGAGAACTCTCTGGGACTGTATCGGGGAAGCACAGCAGTGTCTGTTTTCAGTCAGACATTGCTCCATCTTGAGAGTGGGATGTTTGTTTGCAGAGACTGTTCACACTCGGTCCGAGGATGGACGTGGTCCCCAGGATTCCTGATGGTGTTTCAGTAAAATCCTCACAGCAAGGCCTTGCTTACTCTTTACCCTCTGCCAGAGGGATCCAGTGATGGGAGACAGTGCAAATGGAATTGTCAGGGTCCAGTTCCTTCATGTGGATGAGAGAAGGTCTAAAATTGGAATTGAGAGAAAAAAATGATGCCTGTGGAATTAAAGGGTCAGTGATAGAATAATCTAAGCCAGTCCTGATGTGGTGCCATTTGGAAATCCACACCTTCTTCAGTCCCTCCCTAACTGTCAGTCACTGTGAGATTGTCTGACTATTTCTCTCCCATCTTTCAGAATACTTGGAAACTTGTGTTGTTCCCTACTGGGGATTTTCTCCCTCAATCCCTCTGTTTCCAAGACTGGAAGGGTTAAGCTCTAAGGCGAGACTGGGACATCTTTTTCCCCGGAGCACTGGAGGCTGAGGGGTAACCTTACAGAGGGTTACAAAATCATGAAGGGCATACACTTAACGCGAGAAGGGAAAGATTTAAAAGGGACCTGAGGGGCAACTTTTTTAAAACAGAGCGTGATGCATATAAGGAAGGAACTGCCAGAGGAAATGATGGAGGCAATTCAGAAGTCTGAAGTGCAAAGAGACTTGGGAGATCAAGTCCATGATTCTCTCAAGGTAAACTTGCAGGTTGACTCAGTAGCTAGGAAGGCAAATGCAATAGTGGCATTTATTTTGTGAGGACTTGAATATAAAAGTAGAGATGTAATTGTGAGGCTCTATAAGCCTCTGGTCAGACCACATTTGGAGTATTGAGTGCAGTTTTGGCCCTATATCTCAGGAAGGATGTATTGGCCCTGGGTGTGTTCAAAGGAAGTTCACGAGAGCAGTCCGAGGAATGAAAAGCTTAACATACAAGATATGTTTGAGGACTTTGGGTTTATACTCGATGGAGTTTAGAAGGATCAGGGGGCATCTAATTGAAACATCCAGGATAACAAATGGCCTGGACAGAGAGGATGTTGGGAAGATGTTTCCATTGGTAGTAGAGACTAGGACCCGAGGACACAGCCTTAGAGTAAAGCGAAGAGCTTTTAGAATAGAGATAAGGAGATTCTTCTTCAGCCAGAGAGTGGGGAATCAATGGCATTCTCTGCCACAGAAGGCCATGGAGGGCAGGTCATTGAGTACATTTAAGACTGAGAGAGATAGGTTCTTGAGTTTCAAGGGGATAAAGGAATACAGATAAAAAGCAGGAGAATTTGGTTGAGAAACCTTTCAGCCATGATTGACTGGTGGAGCAGACTCCATGGCTGAATGGCCTAGGTTTTGAACCTATGTCTTGTGGCATGACGACATAATTTCTATCATAGAGTCATGGAGATGTACAGCATGGAAACAGACCCTTCACTCCAACCCGTCCATACCGACCAGATATCCCAACCTAACCTAGTCCCACCTGCCAGCACCTGGCCCATATCCCTCCAACACTCACTACAGGGTAACTGTTACATTATATTAAACACGCCTTTAACCCCTCAATTTAACGCCAGTCTGTAATGCACCCCTGGGTATCTGTCACACTGTGGATAAATTACATTAGATTACATTACAGTATGGAAGCAGGCCCTTCGGCCCAACAAGTCCACACCGACCCACCGAAGCACAACCCACCCCTACATTTACCCCTTACCTAACACTACGGGCAATTTAACATGGCCACTTAACCTGACCTGCACATCTTTACGACGATGGGAGGAAACCGGAGCACCCAGAGGAAACCCACGCAGACACGGGGAGAACATGCAAACTCCACACAGACAGTCGCCTGAGGCGGGAATTGAATCCGGGTCTCAGGCGCTGTGAGGCAGCAGTGTGAACCACTATGCCACAGTGCAGCCCATAAACCAACCCTTTATCCTCAATTAGATTCCTGCCTGCAACCCACCCCCAGGTATCAGTCACGCTGTGTGCAAACCACCCCAATACCTCAGATTAGATTCTCATCTTTAACTCACTCCCAGCTATCTGTAAGTCTATAGCTAAACTAGTCAAACACTTCAATTAGATTCCAGTCTGTAACTCTCTTCTGACTGACTGTTCTTACATACGTAAAACCCACTCAACCCCTCAATCAAACTCTAGGCCATGACTCAATCCTGGGGTTCCAATTACTCCGTATGTATATCCCCACTGAACCCACGATTCAATTCCAGTCAGAAACACACTCTTGGGTATCTGTTATTAATAGGTAAACCATTGAACCCATACTGACTGGAAGAGTGAGTGAGAATGAGAGTGAGAGGGCGTAAGTGTGCGTGTGAGTGATGTGTGTGAGATCAGTGTCTGTGCGTGAAAATGGGTGTGTATGAGAGTGTGTGTCAGTGCATGTGAAAGTGTATGAGCAGCTCTGTGTGAGTACCTGTGTGTCAGGATGTGTGTGTGTGAGAGAGTCTGTGAATGAGTACGTGAGTGTTGGCAGTTCTGTCATGGAATCATTGACACTCAAGTTGGACACACACGCAAAGGTTGGGTCTCTCGCTCAAACAGATATGCTCACTCAGTCAGAAACACACACACATGCACACATGATGGAAATATAGAAATATAAGTCAAAGAGGGAGAGTTTTTTTTTCTGCGATTCACACAAAAAGCAAGAAATCAGCTTCAGGGGTTTATGGTCAGGGAATCTTAGATGTCAGTGTGGGAGGAATATTCCATATTTTCAAACTGTACAGATGTTGCCAGTTTCTCTTGCTTTTCCCTGTTTATAAAGTCAATGTCAATGCTGTGCTAATATAAAGTGGTGGCTGTGAACAAATCTTATATTTGCCCCATTCGTTCAATTGTATTGGGCCCACTCTGGTATCTCAGTGTTGAGAACACACCCTTGCTGCCATGAAGCTCCATTCACTTCCTCGCCCTGTTGAACCATCACACAGCTACTCCTTATTACAAAGCAATACACTTACTCTATTATATCCCAGTGCAGAAACCAATAAGCCAGAGACAAATAATGATGCACAGGTGATAATTTCTTTTCCTGGTTTAAATTATTTTTTATTGGTAATAAATGAAAATGAAAACAGAAACTTCAGCTCTTCTCTGAATTTGCGTTGTGTTATTGCATAGATGGCGGTGTTGGTACAGCAACTCAGAAGCTGAAGCATAAACCCCACCTCCCTTACGTACACAGGGAGGTACACAGTCTCATAACCGAGGTAAGCCATTCTCCAATAAATACTGTAGGTCATATTGACTGCCCATAACAATATGAAGTTCCCTGATATAGCGTACAGGATAATTATGGACTTCCTGCGACTCTCCATCTCAGGATCACTGGGACACTCCCTGCAGCCATGACTCCGGAGTCTGCTGCGGACTCTGTTAGTCACTAAAATGTACCTGACTGTTAAAGCATTGAACAGCAAGATCACAACAAATGGAATACATGGTGTTAGTATATAGTGGAAGAATTCAACAGCACCCCACACTTTTGATTGTGAAACACTTTGTGCAACAAAACAAAACCAGGATAGATTTGACAAAGTGTATCTACTTGTGTACATAAAGTACCAGAAAGTATTTTTCAATGAAAAGAGCAGAGCAGTTGTTGCTAGAACCACGGTCGCTGTTTTCACCACACAGTATTTAGTTTTCAGCTTCCGGGAACAAATGGCGATGTAGCGATCGAATGTGAAACTGACTGTAAACCAGACGGAACAGTCAGTAACAGTGTGTAGCACAACAGCGTGGATGTTACACACTGGTATATACACTATGAAACTGAATTCCAAACGATAAGCTGAAGGGATATGCCTCCATACTAGATCGAAGATAATGATCAGTAGATCGGCTGCTGCCATGGCTACCAGGTAACATGTGACACACTTGGAGAGGCCGCACTTCCCCCGATACAGGATTACAATAGTCATTATGTTAACTGGAAGGAAACAAACAGGACATCTTAGAATAAGAGGAAAAGCAATATTGATGACGTTTTAGGAGTCGATACAGAGCAGCTGTTTCACCTTGTTGGGCAACCCAGAAGAAAATGTCGCAATTTAAGGTGAAGGGGTGTCAGACTTAAAACAGAAATTAGGCGGCATTACTTCACCCAAAAGTCTGTGTATCTGTCAAGTTCACTATCTCAGATTGTGGTGGATCAGCTGATCAACTACCAAGTTAAAGTGGTCACAAATTGTAATAAGACCATGTAATATTTCACATGAATGCAGACGACAGATGGTGAAATTATTTCACTGTGGCTGGCAGTGTGGGTCTTAACAGGGAATTAAAAAGCACTGCTGAGCACATTCTCAAAAAGCATTAAAGCAGTGAGCAACAATGGTTTAATTTGATTGAGAGATGTTAGATTAATGACAGTAAATGCTCATGTCTCAGTATTCCCTTTCAACAAGAAGGATCAGCAATGATTGAAGCCTCAATCACTATCCTTTGACCTGAGGATGTGAGGAAGATCCCTCTCTGTAAGAACTCATTAGAATCCACTGCTGTGGAGCAAGGAGACAGATTTTATTGAAGATATGACTGGGTTAGCTACAATGAACATTTTCAGGCATGTTCATTATTCATGTATTAAGATTAGAGTCTTAAAGGCATGATCAGTACTAATCACAATCACTACACCGAATTCAAACAAACTAATTCATCATCACAAAGCGCACAGCAAACAAACCATTCCAGACTATCTGTGTTCTATCTTTTTCAAGGCAATCCAACTCGGCCTTCTTCCAATAGTTATCCCCTTCAAATGCTTGGACAATTCTGGTTTTGCACGTCTCAGTCGAATCTCATTGAGCCAGAGAGTTTTTACAGCCTAGGAAGAGACCCTTTGGCCCATCACGGCCACACTGGCCATCAATCATCCACCTAGAACATAGAACAGTACAACACAGTACAGACCCTTCAGCCCTCGATGTTGTGCCAGCCTTTTATCCTACTCTAAAATCAGACTAACTGACATAGCCTTAATTGTACTATCTTCCATGTGCCAATCCAAGAGTTGCTTAGATGTCCCTAATGTATCTGACTCTACTACCACGGCAGGCCGTGCATTCCACACACCCACTATTCTCTGAGTAAAGAACCTAACTCTGACTTTCTCCAATTCCCTTAAAAATATTCCCCCTCATGATAGAAATTTCTGCCATGGGAAAACTTCTCTGGCTATCACCTCTATGTGTCTCAACATCTTGTACACCTCTATCAAGTCACCTCTCATCCTTCTTCACTCCACTGAGAAAAGCCCTATCTCCCTCAACCTTTCTTCATAAGGTATGTCCTCCAATCCAGGCAGCATCCTGGTAAATCTCATCTACACCCTCTGTAAAATGCCCACAAATTTCCGATAATGAGGCAACTAGAAATGAGCACAATATTCCAAGTGTGGTCTAACCAGGGCTCTATAGAGCTGCAGCAAAACCTCGCAGCTATTCAACCCAATCCTCTGCTAATAAAAGCCAACACACCATACATCTTCTTAACAACCCTATCAACCTGTGTGACAACTTTAAGGGATTCGTGCGCATGAACCCCAATATCCCTCTGTTCCTCATGCTGCCACGAATCCTGCCTTTAACCCTGTTTTCTGCATTCAAATTCAACCTTTCAAAGTGAACGACTTCACACGTTTGAAGTTTGAAGTCCATCTGCCACTTCTCAGGCTAGCTTTGCATCCTGTCAATATCCCTCCACAATAACCACAACTCCACCAATATTCATGTTATTCAGAAACGTACTAACCTACCCTTCCACTTCTCCATCCAAAGCACTTAGATAAATCGTAAAGGGCAGAGGTCCCAGAACTGATCTCTGAGGAACATCACTGGTCCCCGTGCTTCAGGCTGAATACATTCTACTTACTGCAACCCTCTGTCTTCTATGGGCCAGCCAATTCTGGATCCAGACAGCCAGATTTCCTTGTATCCAATGCCTCCTTTCTTTCTGAGTGAGCTTACCATGGGAATCTTATTAAATGCCTTGCTAAAATCCATGTACAACACATCCGGTGATCTACATTCATCAACATATTTTGTCACATGCTCAAAGAATTCAGTAAAGTTTGTGAGGCATGACCTGCCCCTCACAAAGCCAAACTGATCATCTCTCATCAAACTATGGTTTTCCAAAGAATCATAAATCCTGTCTCTCAGAATTCTCTCCAGTACTTTGCCCACCATGAACATTAGACTAACTGATCTGTAATTCCCAGGATTATCCCTATTCCCTTTCTTGAACAAGGGAATAACATTTTCCACCCTTCAATCATCTGGCACTTCTCCAATGGGCAATGATGATGCAAAGATCATTGCCAAAAGAGCGGCAATCTCTTGCCTGACTTCCTGCAGTAACCAAGGGTATATCCTGTCTGGCCCGGTGATTTATCTATCCTTATGTTATTCAAACTTCTCAGCATATCCTCCTTCCTAACATTAACCTGTCTCACATATCAGTCTGTTTCATGCTGTCCTCAGAAACATCAAGGTCCCTCTCACTATTACACACTGAAGCAAAGTACTACAATTCCATTTCCCAGCACTTGGGTGTAGCCTTGCATGTCATCAGACCCCAACTGCTCATCTAAATAGTACCTGCTTCGATCACCTTTTTAGCAGTGAGTTCCAGATAGGTACAATCCTGTGGGTTTGGACATCTTTCAAGGTGGCTCAGGGATTAACGCTGCTGCCTCGCTGCACCAGGTATCTGAGTTTGATTCCAGCCCTTTGGCGACAGTCTGTGTGGAGTTTGTACATTCTCCCCGTGTCTGTGTCGGTTTACTCCGGGTGCTCTGTTCTCCTCCTATAGCCTGAAGATCAGCTCAGCGTGGGTGGATTGGCCATGCTAAATTGTGCCAAACCTCCAAGGCGGGTCAGTACAAACTCTACGGTCCCAATGGCCTCTTTCTGCACAGCAAGGGGTTCTGTTACTTCTACTGAAATCCCCTCTCAACCTCCTGCTCTTGTTTTAAAACCATGTCTGTTAGTTATTAACCCCTGTAGTAAGGGGAAAGGGTTTGTCCTGTCTATACGTTTCAGGACTGGAGATCGATCTTGGCAATCCATCCATCCCTTCAGCCCTCACTCCCCCCAACCTTCCCTGCTCTTACGAAAACCTTTCCAGTCTCTCTCTATCGCTGATTTACTCCAGCCCAGGCAACATGCTGATGAACTTCCTCTGCACCCTCTCCCATGCAATCACATCCCTCCTATCATGTGGAGACCAGAACTGAACACAATACTCCAGCTGTGACCTGGCTAACATTATATGTAGATCTCTAATAACTTCACTGCTCTTCTATTCAATACTTTGACTGAAAGTGGCAATTATCTGCTTCCACCAGGCATTGTGGGTCAATCCTGAAGGCTATGGCAAAGCAAGTGAATACCTTGTTATGAAGATGTAGAAGTGCATTGTACCTTTAAGAAAATTAAAAGCTAGCAGAACTACCTGACAGCACCGAGTATCCTGAATAAGATACAATGTAAACTTTTGGTCCAGTAGCCAGTGTAGCTGGTTGCCTGGAGACACCAAAAAATTGAAATTAGGCCAATCAGTTTAAATTATCATCCAAAAAAACCAAACACCAATCAAGTTTGAACTTAGTTTATTGACAATAGTAAAACCCAATGACACAATCCAATGCATTGGGAGTATAAAGCAGGGGAAAATTAAACAACTGGGGAGAGAACTGTCAAGTCTTCAACATCTGCAGACTCCCTGGAAAATTAGCTCTCTTAAAGGTACCTCTGTCGATCAGTCACCTGTGAAACAGACTTCCCTAAGAAGAAGATAATCTACAGAGGAAGATGCCAAAAGAAAATTCGACAGCTGGCTGGTTTTGAAATTTGGATTTTGTTAAATCTTAATCAGGGATTTCATCATATTAGTATTATGTAAGGATAGGTAAAAGATAGGTTAAGATAGGTTAGAGAAAGGAGTTGTAAATAATTGTTAGTGTATTATTCTCTGTTTGACTTTAAGAAATAAAGTTGTTACTTTTTACTTTAAATAGTTCTTTGCCTCTTGAGTTTTCACAGATTACTGCATGGGGTAAATCATTTCTGTGTTGCTGGTTTAAATTAGCAGGGGGGTTTATCCCCTGTCATAACAATCTAAATCCTTCTTATAGACATTCTTACTGACCAACCTGCTCGATTTCACCTTTCGCACCATTGGGATTTTGATCTTTACACTGTGACCGCTGGTTCTGGATTCCCAGGTCATCGGGAACATCAATCCTGCCCTGACCATGTGAAATTTGTTTCTCATTTTGTAGATGTCGTGGAGTTTCCCCGCCATTCTTGCAAACCCAAGGAAACCAATCCAGTCTCCCCCCCGTACACTCGATCACAAATGCAAGTAACAGCCATCCAAATTACAGAGATCTCCCACAACCTGCAACATGAGGCATGGAAATTCCGAGGTAATCTAGACTTCCGAATGATGGATGGGAAACAGAAGTAGCCACCGCAACATTAAAATGCATTGGAAAGATAAAATCTGGGAAGAGTAACTTACAAGGGCCAGCAAAAGCAGCCAGGATGGGATAGTACAGTTTCTGTATATCCCGAAAAACAAACTGTATCCTGAGCAGTGTAAGCAAGGACCAGCCAGTCTTCTCATTTTGGCTGGGACCTGAACTTCTGTATAATTCCAGCATGGGGCTTCAGTCCTCGAAACACTTTCAAGAAGAAACAAGGATTCTACTGACTGTCAGAGAGGATTCCTCATAGATATTATACTGGGAACGCTCTCCTGTGTCATGGCCCCATGGGGATTGGAATTAATCACCATCATTAAACAAACACATTCAGCTACTCGCTTGCACTTAGACACATCTCGAAAGAGCAAAGGACATTATGTATTATGTTAACATTCTTTCGTAATCACAAAAGGTCAGATATTTTGTTTTGCGAATCAGCTGAAGAGAGAAACAGGGACAAGGAATAATCCTTGGATAGGAATCAAGAAGAGGTCTAAATGTTGCAGTATCGTTCATGTAATGTAATGCACTCACAGACATTTACAGCCACAGAAGGAGGCCATTCAGCCCATTGTGTGCATGCCAATCCTCAAAGATCTGACTGAAATGAAACTGCCTATTCCAGCTTTTAGCCCATCATCCTGAAGGCAGTGGCACAGCAAGTGAATATCGAAATACTTCTGACAGATCTTTGTTAAAAAAAATACATCCTGCTCAGATGGTTGATATCCTGCAGTGGTTTGAACCTGGAGTCTCCTGGCTGAAAGGTATGGATGCTACCATTGCAACTTAAGAGACCCGCCCAATGCGGCTTATGTAGTGAAAGAGTTTGTGACACAACCATCCTTTCAGGTAGGGAGTCGCAGACTCATTCCACCCTCAGAGTGAAAAATAATTTGTCACAACTCTCCTCTCTGCCTCCTATCTCTTCTGTGAAATTGATGGCCCCCTCCCTCAATTAATGACCCCACTACAAGTGCTTCCTCTTCACCCTGTCTATATCCCTTCTCACCTTGTATGATTCTAAAATGTTCCCTGTTAACCGTTGCTGCTCAAAGGAAAACAGTCCCCAGCCTGTTGCCTCTTTCTTCATCGTTCAAACCCTCCAGCCCAGACTGGTTAACCTCCTCTGCACAGTCTCTCATGTCACCATATCTTCCCTCGAATGATCTTCTAGAAATGTATCAGATTTCCAGGGAGCTTGGTACGGTCTCTGCTTCCTTGCAAAAGTCTGGGGAGGGGGTGTGGGGAGAGGTGGGACACACTGAATCACAAACCAGACGTCCAACCAGCTGAGCTAACTGACACATGCCATCAGGTCAAAACCGAATTTCAGCAGCGTAGATGTTCCACTGGCTGACTTATTGAAGAAATGCAGAAAATGTCAGTGTACAGCGGACTGTCAGAAGGCATTTGACAGCCTGAAGGGTGTGTTAACCACTGCCCCAATGTTAGCTACACCTAATTACACAAAGCCATTCAAGGTGGACATCAATGTGGGTGATGTGTGGGTCGGATTCTGTACTCTTGCAAGAAGTTGAGTCAATGAAACATAGTTTGGTTAGAGATAGTCAGCATGGCTTTGTGACAGGCAGGTTTTGCCTCACAATCCGCATTGAATTATTTGAGGATGTGACAAAACGCATTAATGAAGGTAGAGCAGTGGATGTTATGTATAGGGATTTAAGCAAGGTTTTTAATAAGGTTTCCTATGGTACAGTTATTCAGAAAGTAAGGAGGCATGGGATACAGGGAAATCTCGCTGCCTGGATACAGAATTGGGTGGCCCATGTAAGACAGAGGGTAGTAGTAGATGGAAAGTTTTCAGCCTGGGCCTTGGTGATCAGTGGTATTCCACAGGGATCTGTTCTGGGACCTCTGCTCTTTGTGATTTTTATAAATGATTTAGATGAAGAGGTGGACGTTTGTAAGTTTGCCGATGACATGAAGGTGGGTGGAGTTGTGGATATGGTGGAGGGCTGTTGTAGTTTGCAACGGGATATTGACAGGATGCAGAACTGACTGAGAAGGGGCAGATGGAGTTCAACCTGGAAAGGTATGAACTGATTCATTTTGGAAGGTCCAATTTGAATGCAGATTACAGGGTTAAACGCAGGATTCTTTGCAGTGTGCAAAAAGAGAGGGACCTTGGATTCCATGTCCATCGATCCCTCAAAATTGACACCCAAGTTGATAGGGTTGTTAAGAAGTTGAATGGTGTGTTGGCGTTAGAACCCTAGTTAGACCACATTTTGAATATTGTGTTCAGTTCTGGTCACCTCATTTTCGGAAAGATATGGAAGCTTTAGAGAGGGTGCAGAAAGAATTTACAAAGATGCTGCCCGGACTGGAGGGCATTCTTATGAAGAAACGTTCAGGAGCTAGGGCTTTTCTGATTGGAGTGAAGATGGAGGAGAGGTGACTTGATACAGATGTACAAGATGTTCAGAAGCAGAGAGAGAGTGGATAGCTAGAGACTTTTTTCCCATGGTGGAAATTTCTATCATGAGGGGGCATAATTTTCAGGTGATTGGAAGAAGGTTTTGGGGAGATATCAGAGCTAGGTTCTTTACACAGAGAGTGATGGGTGCGTGGAATGCACTGCTGGCAGTGGTAGTAGAGTCAGAGACATTCGGCACATTTAAGCAACTCTTGGATAGACACATGGAAGTTAATACAATGAAGGGTATGCAGGTTAGCCTGATCTTAGAGTAGGTTAAATGGCCGGCACAACTTCAAGGGCCGAAGGGCCTGTATGGTGCTGGACTGTTCTATGTTCTATGTTCACTGTAAGACAATGCAATGATAGAAATACCTGGTGGATATTTTCCAGAAAATTGAACAGACATCTACAGAAATTCTGTGATTGATAAGGAAACTTTGAGCTTGATGTTGCAACATTTCAATATTTATACCACCAGGGGGTGTCTGAGTGATGATATATTCTGATCATAACTCCGTAAAGATGTTAGAGAAATTGAAGGACAAGTCTTCCAGACCGGTTATACAGAGATTATTATTGCAGCCATTCGATTCTAAAAATATACACGTGGCAGGACAAGAAAACATTATTGCCATTGCGTTTTTGTGACTTTGATGAAGGAAGATGGAGGTGTTCAATGACGGGGCTAAAAGATACTGAAATGGATGATAGCAGTGATTATGTAGAGTGTGGTGGACCAGGCCAGACCCCTCAAAAACATTTCAAGAAAGTAGACCAGACCCTAACTTTGCTATTTGATTTTAAACAAATACATCATGGATATTGTATGGAATCAACTGGTCAGATTACTTAGTTTTAAACAAAACAGAATTTACTGATAAGATTACAGAATGAAACACAATGTTAGGAAGTAACCCTACACCTTCATAGCACCAAGAACAGAAAACAGAATACCGAATAACTTGCCTTATTTGACGGCCCAACATATTATCCCAACTTCTTGTTGCTGTTCCAAAATACTTGGAACAATCCCCATAAACACCCCTTGGCAGAAAAGGTAAAATGCAACACAAGATCTTACAACAATGAAGTCAGAGAGAGAGAGAGAGAGAGAGAGAGAGAGAGAGATGGTCCAGCATCTTTTCTACACACAAACACAAACAAACACACACGCAAACAAACACACACGCATACGTACATTCAAACCAGACCAGCAAATAGCTGAGCTGAGAGAACTGGCCACTCCCCCTTCATTATACAAGTGTTCTTTTTTAAACTTGAAAGCCTTCTGTCTGAGGCAGTATCTGCTAGCTGTAAGCAAATTGCCCCTAAAATCCATCCAACCTCAGACATTTCAGAACGTGGGTCATTTAAAACCTCTCTGAAAAAAAAACCCTAAGGACAACCTAATTTTGTTCTCGCATCAGCGCCATCACACTTTCCCACTAAAAAAAGTATCGATATCTAAATATAACTTCATTTTAAAATCGCTTAAAATAAATTTTTTAGTACTCTAAAACACACATATACAATACCTTGACTTTAAACATGCAAATATGCGCAATTACATCCCACCTCCACTGTTGTACTCCTGCCACCGAACGCCTCTGTATCTTATTCGAGTCTTGACAATGCATCAGCAATCATACTTTCTCGTCCTGCCACAATTTTCAAATTCAATGGCTCTACCAACAAGTTCCATCGAAAAAGTCTGGCACTTTTGTCCTTAAATTTCTCCACAAACATCAATAGGTTATGATCAGCATATATGATTGCCCCAAGTGCGTTACTGGTAACATAAATATGAAATGTTGTAATGCTAACTCGAAGCTCAAAGTCTCCTTCTCAAACAGTGAATACTTCTATTGATGAATGTTCAGCTTTCCAGCGAAAGTTCTGATAGATCTTTCTATCTTCTCATCGTCTTCTTGCAAGAGCATAGCAGCGACACCCACATCACTTGCATCGATAGCTTTGCATAATTAGGTGTGGCTCATACTGGGGCAGTGGTTAACACAGCTTTCAGGCTGTAAAATGCCTTCTGAGAGTCCACTGTCCACTGAAACCTCTTGCCTTTCTTTAACAATTCAGTGAGTGGAGCAGTAACACTGCGACCATGAGGAACGAATTTTCTCTAAAATCCACACAATCTCAGGAACCGCAGTACTGCTCTTTGTGTCGATGGTATGGTCAAACTTGATAAGGGATTGCATTACAGCTGTAGGAGGGAGGATGTTCCCAGAAATACATCCAGGGAAATTATTTGGGTGGAACTGAGAAATAAGAAAGGATGATCACCTGATTGGGATTGTATTATAGACCCCCAAAAAGTCAGATGGAAATTGAGAAACAAGTTTGTGAGAAGATCTCAGCTATCTATAAGAATAATAGGGCAGTTATAGTAGGGGATTTTACCTTTCCAAACATAGACTGGGACAGCCACAGTGTGAAGGGTTTAGTGTTAAAGAGAGGAATTTGTTAAGTGTGTACACGAAAACTTTGTGATTCACTATGTGGATGTACCTATTGGAGAAGGTGCAAAACTTGAGCTACTCTTGGGAAATAAGGCAGGACAGGTGACTGAGGTGTCAATGGGGCAGCACTTTGGGTCCAGCAACCATAATTCTGTTAGTTTTTAAATAATGATGGGAAAGGATAGATCAGAACAAAAAGTTGGCGTTCTAAATTGGAGAAAGGCCAATTTTGATGGAATTTGGCAAGAAGTTTCAAATGCTGATTGGGGGCAGATGTTCACAGGTAAAGGGATGGCTGGAAAATGGGAAGCCCTCAGAAATGAGATAACGAGAATCCAGAAACAGTATATTCCTATTAGGATGAAATGAAAGGCTGATAGATACAGGGAATCCTGGAAGACTAGAGAAATTCAGGGTTTGGTGAAGAAAAGGAAGGAAGCGTATGTCAGGTAGACAGGATAGATCAAGTGAATGTTAGAAGAGTATAAAGGAAGTAGGTATATATTTAAGAGAGGGCAAAAAAGGAACATGAGATAACTTTGGCAAATAGAGTTAAGGAGAATCCAAATGGTTTTTACAAATATATTAAGGACAAAAGGGTAACTAGAGAGAAATTAGGGCCCCTCCAAGATCACAAAGGCAGCCTTTGTGTGGAGCCACAGGAGATGGGGGAGATATTAAATGAGTATCTTGCATCAGTATTTACTGTGGAAAAGGGGATTAGATGGTAACGTCTTGTAAAATGTCCATATTACAGAGGAGGAAGTGCTGAATATCTTGAAACACATAAAAGTGGATAAATCCCCAGGACCTGATCAGATGTACCGAAGACTGCGTTAGGAAGCTAGGGAAGTGATTGCTGGGCCCCTTGCTGAAATACTTGTATCATTGATAGTCACAGGTGAGGTGCCAGAAGACTGGAGGTTGGCTAACGTGGTGCCACTGTTTAAGAAAGGTGGTAAGGACAAGCCAGGGAACTATAGACCAGTGAGCCTGACGTCGGTGGTGGCAAGTTGTTGGAGGGAATCCTGCGGGACAAGATCTACATGTATTTGGAAAGGCAAGGACTGATTAGGGATAGTCAACAGGGCTTTGTGCTTGGAAAATCATGTCTCACAAACATGATTGAGGCTTTTGATGAAGTAACAAAGAGAATTGATGAGGGCAGAGACATAGGTGTGATTTATATGGACTTGGGTAAGGCATTTGACAAGGTTCCCCATGGGAAATTGGTTAGCAAAGTTAGATCTCATGGAATACAGGGAGAACTAGCCATTTGGATACAGAACTGGCTTGAAGGTAAAAGACAGAGGGTTGGTGTTGGAGGGTTGTTTTTCAGACTGGAGGCCTGTGACCAGTGGAGAGTCACAAGGATCAGTGCTGGGTTCACTACGTTTCATCATTTATATAAATTATTTGGATATGAGTATAAGAGGTATAGTTAGTAAGTTTGCCGATGGCACCAAAATTGGAGGTGTAGTGGACAGCGAAGAGGGTTACCTCAGATTACAACAGGATCTTGGTCAGATGGGCCAATGGTCTGAGAAGTGGCAGATGGAGTTTAATTTAGATAAATTTGAGGTGCTGCATTTTGGGAAAGCAAATCTTAACAGGATTTATACACTTAATGGTACGATCTTAGGGAGTGTTGTTGAACAAAGAGATCCTGGCGTGCAGGTTCATATCTCCTTGAAAGTAGAGTCACAACTAGGTAGTAGAGTGATGAAGGCTTTTGGTATGCTTTCCTTTATTGGTCAGAGTACTGAGTATAGGGGTTGGGAGGTCATGTTGCAGGATTTGATTGGTTAGGTCATTGTTGAATATTACATGTAATTATGGATGTCTTCTTATCAGAAAGATGTTGTGAAGGGTTCAGAAAAGGTTTACAAGGATCTTGCCAGGGTTGGAAGATTTGAACTATAAGGAGAGGTTGAATAGGCTGGGGCTGTTTTCCCTGGGGCGTGGGAGGCTAAAGAGTGACCTGGTAGAGGTTTATAAAATCATTAGGATCATGGATAGGATAAATAGACAAAGTCTTTTCCCTGGGGTGGGGGAGTCCAGAACAAGAGGGCATAGGTTTAGGGTGAGAGGGGAAAGATATAAAAGAGACCTAAGGGGCAACTTTTTCACGCAGAGGATGGTGCATGTATGGAATGAACTGCCAGAGGAAATTGTGGAGGCCAGTGCAATTGCAACTTTTAAAAGGCATCTGTATGTGTATATGAATAGGAAATGTTTAGTGGGATATGGGCTGGGTGCTGGCAGGTGGGACTATATTGGGTTGGGATATCTGGTCGGCATGGACAAGTTGGACCGAAGGTTAAGTTTCTGTGCTATACATTTCTTTGACTCTATGACTCTATTTATGGTTCATTTATTTTCAGGGGGAGGTGTAAAGATGCGCTGGCTGTATGAGGTGTATTTTGTCCTGGATTTTTATATAAAGCGAGGTTTTAAGACAGAGGGATAGAGCTGTTCATTTGGATCCAATAAAGTAAACACCTTTTGAAGCCTTGTTTTTTTTTTAAGAAAGGTTGGAACAATGGAAGCAACCTGAATGAGTGGGATCACATTCCCACAGGGATAGGATTTTGAGTTTTACTTTTTCAGGAGTAGTTGAAGCTGGGTTTGGAAGCTGCATTGAAATCTCCCTGCTACTGTCCCTCTTTTGCTGAGTTTTTTTGCTGATGGATTTCCTCCTAGACTAGAGAATTGCCTGTGAGGCGATCTATTTTAATGAGTTTACCTTTGCAAACTCAGTGTTGATAGGATGTTACTGTAATGGAACAGTTACAGTTTAGCTGTTCAATAAGCTATTGTTCTGGTAAGTTTTTCAATCGACTTCAGTTATCCCAATTCCTTCTTTCTTTTGTTGTATTTTAATTATAGTTTATGAATAAAGGCTGATTTGTTTCAAGTCTAATATTTTGAACGAATGACTTTTATCAGCAATGCAATTCCTGACAGGTGTCTTTAAAATAAGAATTGTTAAGAGCTAGGCTCATATCCCCCTCAGTTTTCTCTGCTGTAATAAAATAAACCAAGCCGATCTAGTTTTCCTTATAGTTCAGTTCTCCATCCCAGGCAACATCCTGGTGAACCTCCTCTGTATCTCCTCTAGTGCTATCAGATCCTTCCTGTCTTGCGGTAACCAGAACTGCGCACAGTTCTCCAGGTATGGTCTGACCTATGCTCTGTACAGCTCCAACATTACCCCCTTGCTCCTATACTCTACGCCACGGTCGATGAAAACAAGTGTTCCATGTGCCTTTTTTAACAATCCTTCTCACACGCTCGGGCGACTTCAGGGATCTGTGAATAATTAGATCGCCTTGTGGTGACCAACATGTAAGTATATGAATGAGACCTTTCAGCCCCTCTAGCCTGCTCTGCCATTCGCTCAGACTAAGGGTGATCAAATCGCTGTCTCAACTCCACAATGTTTTTGAACAGCTGTGAGCGTATTGAATGACAGAGGGACCGAATGGGCTCCTCCTGCTCCTATTTTCTATGTTTCCAGGATGGTTCCTGCATCTTCACTCAGTTGCTGGTCAAGAATCCATCAACCTCTTCACTAACAGTGATCTCCACAGTTCAATGTGGAAGAGTATTCTAAATATTCACGATTCTCTGAGTGAAAGCATTTTCTCATACCTCCTTTATTAAGTGGGTGACACCTTACTGTAAAACTGTGACTCTCAGTTCCATTCTATCCCATGGTATTTCAAAAGTTGTCCAGTCAAGGTCGTCTCCGGATATATTTGTTTCAAGAGCCTCCCTCTCATTCTCCGAAACTCCAATCGATACAGGCCCAAACTATCTGACACTTTCTGATGGAAATATCAGAACCCTTCTCCCAGGAACCCCTTGAGTTAGCTTTCTCCAAGCTGTTTATAATCTATATTCCTCCTTCCTTCAATCCGGAGATGGAAATTGTACACAGTACTTCAGATCTGGCTCCAACAATGTTTATAAACTGTGGTCAAACATCTCAATTCATATATTCCATTGCACTTTCAACAATTAAAAACTGGATGTAAGTTTGCTCGCTGAGCTGGAAGGTTTGTATTCAGACATTTTGGCACCATACTAGGTAACATCATCAGTGAGCCTCCGGATAACATAACAACGGCCTCCAGTAAAAACATAGAACTTGCGTTCCTAATCACTCGCTGATACTAACTTTATTTGGGATTCCTGCACCAGGACACCCAGATCCCCCAGTAAGTCATATATCTCTCTTCACAGAAATAATATTCTGTCTTTCCATTCTTCCTGTCAAGGTAAACAAGTTTGAATCTCTTCAATTATATCAGACTTAAATATTTGATGAAGAAATTCACGTATGACATGGTAACTGATAAGGATGTAAATACTAAGGTGGTAGATGGTGAGGAGGGTAGCCGTAAACTGTAGGAGGTTACGAATGGACTGGTCAGCTGGGCAGAGCAGTGGCAAAAGGAATTCAACCCAGAAAGGTGTGAGGCAATGCAATTGGAGAGGGCTAATCAGGCAAGAGATGACACGATGAATGGTAGGACCCAGGAGAGTACTGGAGGTCAAAGGCACCTTTGATGTGTATATCCATAGATACAGTGCAGGTAAGACAGGTGGTTAAGAGGCATATGGGATATTCATCTTCATGAGCTGAGGAATAGTGTACAAGAACAAGAAGATTATGCTTGAACTGCATAAAATGCTGATGAGTCAACAATTGGAAAACTGCATGCAGTTCGAGATTCAATTCCCTACAGTGTGGAAATAGGCCATTAGGCCCAACAAGTCCACATCGACCCTCAAAAGAGTAACCCACCCAGACTAATTTCCCTCTGCCTAATGCACCTAACACGATGGACAATTTAGCATGGCCAACTCTCCTGACCTGCACATCCTTGGATTGTGGGAGGAAACCCACGCAGACACAGGGAGAATGTGCAAACTCCACAAAGACCAAGGTAGGAATCGAACCCAGCTCCCTGTCGCTATGGGGCACCATGCCACCTGATCTCTGTGTTACTCGTTATCTGATGGCCATGGCAGTGGCTGATCTACTGCTTATCCTCAATGACATGTTCCTGTCTCAAATTAAAGCCTCTTATTTCCTGACTGACTTTCTGTTCATTACTCCAGTCTGCTCCTTCCAATCCACTCGAAATCATGCTCCCACAGATATTTCAGTCTGGTAATGGATGGTTTCACTCTTGATTGGTTTGTTGCCAGTTGATGCCAGAAGTTGAAGACTAAATATTGCAGTGAAATAGCAGCAACTGCAATCATCAGATCGATCTGTCCCTTCTTCTGTTTAAAGAACACACTTTGGTACTTTGAGCATGAATCCATAATTAGAAAGGACAATGTACCAGAGGGTTGCAACAGAAAGCGAGATTATTATGGTGTCAATGATTGGATAGCATATAATTGGATTCACCGCTGTTTCACACCATTGCTGCCAATATTTCTAATATTGCTGCTTCATGCCCTGACAGTCAGCCCCATTTTAGCATCCAGTGAGGTCCATCAGAGATTACGGACCATCTGGGATCATCGGAATCACAATGATCCCGAGATGGAGAACTGGAGAAGGCCTGTCATCTTACTCTCTGCCATATCCGGAATCTCCGTCCTGTTCTGGCTTTCCTGTTCCATCCACTTCTTCCTGATCCATGTCACACACCATTATTCTTCACGTGGTTTTGGAGACCCCATGTCCATTCTTGACCAAACCCAGTCCCATGCTCCTCCTTTGGAGCTGCTGCCCAAACACATGTATTTATGCAGTGAGCCAGAGGGAACTTCGAGAACAGCTCATCAATGGGGTCAGATATCCACTGAAAGTAATGACTTAGTTCATGAGAAAATCAGAGACACCGAGTGTTTCCCAGCATTAGATCTTGCTTGTATCCCATATCCCACCTGATATATGACCTGAACTGAACAGAGTCTATCTTTTCCACAAAGTGCGACAATTATTGAAATGGACTAAATAAGAATGAATGAGCTGGGGATATGGCTCGTCTTGGGGATTATGTTCGATTGCACTAGCATCTCCAGTTTAATGGGATTATATCTCCTTGGTGCCATCATTGTTGGTAATCACTCACTGACAAGTGTGATTGACCCCCTTGGAAATTCCGTGTCACTGGCCAGAGGTTCTGTAGAGCTCTGCGTAGCTGATGATCCCAATCCTAGAGCCACATCTCCCACCACACGTTTGGAAGGTGTATCTGGGAAGGTGGAATTGGTCCCTGGTCTCGAAATCACGAGCATTCCTTTCCCTGGTTAGTTTTCTGTTCTTCGTCTTCCCAACACGTGTTCTCACAGAGTTATGTCTCTTAATACAGGAGCTTCCTGTTAGGCATTTTCTCCTGAACCAGGGTTTCCCACTCCCTGAGCACTGGCTCAGTGGTTAGCACTGCTGCCCTACAGTACCAGGTATCTGGATTTGAGTGCAGCCTTTGGAGACTGTTTCTGTGAAGTTGTATGATCTCCCTGCATCTGGGCAGATTTCCTCCGAATGCACTGGTTTCCTCCCATGAAGTTGGTTATGTAATTGGCCATGCTAAATTGTCCTGTACTGTTCAGGATTGTGTAGATTAAATGGATTACCCATGGTAAATGTCGGAAGGTGGGGGTAGGTTGCCCTTTGAAAATGAGTATAGACCTGTTGGGCCAAATGGCCACTTCTACATTGTAAGGCTTCTATGATTGACATCAATGTTGCATTTCTTGAGAATTGGAGATGCCAGTGTTGGACTGGGGTATAAAAAGTTAAAAATCACACAACACCAGGTTATAGTCCAACAGGTTTATTTGGAAGCACTAGCTTTAGAGCGCTGCTCTTTGATCAAGGGGTTGTAGGAGCAGCACTGTGAAAGCTACTTCTTCCAAATAAACCTGCTAGACTATAACCTGGTGTCACATTTCTTGAGAGGAGTCTTTAAAATCTTTCATTTTCTCCCCTCTCCTTCATTTTTGCACAGGACTGGGCACAGCACTGTGATTTGGGCCACATCAAAATAATTGCCTGAGAATCTCAACAGGTCTAGCAACATCTGTGGAGAGAAAGCATAATTATTGTTTTAAGTGCAAGAAACAAGGAAGCTAGGAGCAGGAGTAGGCTATTGAACCCTTGAGCCTGCTCCAACATCCAATATAATCCTGACAGGACACTGAGTTCAATGATCCTGAAATCCCCCATATCCCCTGATCCCTTCAGCCACAGCCTTCCAGATGGAAAAGAATCCAGGCCCCTTTCTTCACTGCTTGTTTTGGTGAGGCTTGGGATGGTGCACACTGGAAGTGAACTATAATAGTTAATGAACCAACAAAATACCCAAACGTATTCATAGCACCATACAAACAAGTGAGACAGCACACAGAAAAAATATGCAGAGGGGAATATTAGAATGCACAAATCTTCAAACATGTGAATCTTCCAATACACAAACATACAGGTAGATAGCAAGAGAGGGAGCCAGGAAAAAGCAGGCAAATAATGTGATTCATACTTCCAACAAAGAGAAATTCTGGGACGTAAAGACCAATATGCTCAAAGGGAAATGTGACATATTCCATAAAGATATTACAGACAAAAGGATCAAAGCTCACAATTCAATAAAGAATTGTTAGCAGAGAAATTGCATTGTTGATTTCAGTTGAAGTGGTTCAAGAAGTTAAATAGTGACTCTGTGTCAGTTTACATGCCATAAGAAATCACCCATAAATTTTAGGAATTCAACCGAAGGAACAAGTGAGAATGATGAACTGAGAAAGAAGTATTAGGAAAGCAACACAGTTTTCATGATATCAATCTAATTTAAAGTTGACAAATCCCTGGAGCACAGTGAATGTGCTGAGTTGTTTGAAGAATATTTTCTGGTATTTCTTGGATTCAAGTAGATACTGACCTCTCTAATAGCCCTTGGCTTTGTAGCAAGACATATGATGTACTTTGTTCAATTTTCTGGGCCATTGTTGAGTTAATGCATTTTATAATAACACCATTCATTCCATTTATTTTGATTCTACTGTTAAACACATTGACTGTCAGAAACATTATATTAGCCAACAGAGCTCGCAGGAGACTCTGGGGTCAGATGACTGGGGACAGTGCCAGTGACCCAGAGATGGTGAGTCAGAGGAAATCCATGATTTTGCTGTTTGCTACATTTTCATGAAGGGCTTACCCCTGAAACATCGTCTGTCCTGCTCCTCAGATGCTGCCTGACCTGCTGTGCTTTTCCAGCACCACACTTTTCAATCCTGACTCTCCAGCATCTGAAGTCCTCATCTTCTGGTGGTTTTTTTTATATTTGGCAATTTCATCAAGTTATTGGTGATGTTCAATGCTTATTCCATGTTGAAATAATTTGATTACTTGGGATATGCAGTTTTTCTGCCAGCATTTGTAAGAGAGATTGGCTTCATGCTCCAGCTCCTGAGTTGCTGCACAGACACCTTTATTTATGCAGTTACCCAGAGGAAATTCAGAGAAGAGTTGGGAAATGGAACAATGCATCCCTTCACAAAGTTGGTCAAAGTAATTCAGTCATCCTTCCTGCCAATGTCCAATGTCATTAAGAATGTTCACTAGACTCGAAATGTTATCTGTGTTTCTGCCGAGTTTCTCTATCAACTTCTGTTTATGATCACAGTTAACTGTCCATCTATAGTTTAATATACTTTTTTTTTCCTGACGTTAATATGCCCAGTTTGTTTTATGCAATGTTTGATTATCTGGTCGGTGTATTTTTAAATGATTCTTGTTCATAAAGTGGTCCAATCTTAAAAAGAAGTTTTGTAATTGTTCCAATCATGAAATACCTATTGGCTCAATCAAGAGAAAGATTCTGTTGGGAGGTCCCAGGCTTTACGTACGTTTGATCCTTGATGAAGAGCGTTGAGTGTCTTTACACAGCGCAACACCAGCTTTCAGTTCAGGGATAGTGTGGGAGTAAGCTGTGGTTCACACCAACACAGCCTGGCTTCACACAGACTCTCCTCATATAGGTATTTCTTACAGAATTACTGAATTACTCCAGCACAGACAGAGGACATTCAGATGTTATTTCTGTGCTGGCTTTGAGAAGGAGCACTACACTTAGCACCAATCCCCAGTCTCTCTCCATCACCCTGCACACTGTGCTAAGTATTCACTTCCCTCCTGAACACCTCCATGGAATCTGTCTGTACCATAATCTGAGGCAGTGCACCAAGACACTAATGATTAGCTGCAGGATTGGCTTTCACTCATGTCTCCATTGCTTCTTTCACCAATGGTTTAAAATCTATGTTGATGTGTTTGTCATCAATGGGACCATTATTTATTCATTTTCAATTCTCTCTGGAACACCCATGCTTTGTCTACCTATATGACACTATATGACACCAAACTTTGAGGCTTGGTAGACAGCGAAGTACATTAGCTCAGAATGCAGTGGGATCTTGATCAGATGGGTCAATGGGCTGAGGAGTGGCAGACGGAGTTTAATTTAGACAAATGTGAGGTGATATATTTTTGAAAAGCAAATTAGAGCAGGACTTATCCACTTAATGGGAAGGTCCGAGGCACCAAAGAGACCTTAGAGTGCAGGTTCATAGCTCCTTGAAAGTAGAGTCACAGGTAGATAGGATAGTGAAGAAGGGGTTTGGTATGCTTTCCTTTATTCGTCAAAGTATTGAGTCTCGCAGTTGGGTGGTCATGTTACGGCTGTACAGGATATTTGTTAGGCCACTAATGGAATATTGTGTGCAATACTGATCTCCTTCAGATCAGAATGATGTCATGAAACCTGAGAGAGTTCAGGAAAGATTTATAAGGATGTTGCCAAGGTTGGAGGATTTGAGCTATACTGAGAGGTTGAATAGAGTGGGGCTGTTTTCCCTGGAACATTGGAGGCTGAGGGCTGACCTTATACAGATTTATAAAATCATGAGGGGCATGGATAGGGTAAGTAGACAAGGTCATTTCCCTGTTGTGGGAGAGTCCAGAACCAGAGGGCATATGTTTCAGGTGTGAGGGGAAAGACATAAAAGGGACGTAAGGGGCAACCTTTTCACTGAAAGGGTGGCAAGTGTATGGAATGGGACATCAGCAGAAGTGGTAGAGGCTGGTACAGTTCGAACTATTAAAATGCATCTGGATGGGGATATGAATTGGAAGGGTTCAGAGGGTTATGGTTGAGGTACTGGCAAATGGGACTAGGTGGGTTGGGATATCAGGACGAGTTGGAGTAAAGGGTCTGTTTCATTGTTCTACATCTCTATGACTCATATTAATCCCACAACTAATGTTTTTTAATCTGTTTGGAAAACAATATCAATCTCTCAATACTACTCACCTAATTGATATTCCTCATGGTTTACCCATATTCATGAATATGTTCCTCACTCTCTCTCTCTACATCTTACTATCTGCACATCTTTGCCAAAGTGTGACATGAAACCAGACACTACTCCCTGTGCCAGGAGGCTCTGTGTTAGACTCACATTGAACGTAAACGCTTTGTTTCCCACAAGCCCCTGGTAATAAAGCCTTGGGTTTCCAATAACTTCATGACTGACTCTCTGCCTCCCATCCTTCGAAATGCTGTTGAGTCCAGGCCCAGTTGTACCAATCTCTCCTCATACAGCAGCCCTGCCCTCCCCAATATCAGCCTGGTGTACATTTGCTGCACTCCCTCTTCCACCTTGAATGACAAAGATACAAACTGCTCAGGCCCCGCTTCTCCCGGAACCCCTTTAGAGTTGTCTGTTCTCTATTATATTGTCCCTTTGTGATTCTCTGACCAAAATGAACCAATTGATAATTGTTACTACCTCAGTGGTTTTAAATTCCCCAGGTCTGTGGTCACTTCTGAAGGGGATGATTTGAGTCTTTAGAAACTGAAATGACCTGATGTAAAGTTTCAAGGCAAGTGGGGAGTATTCCATTACATTACTAAGCTTTGCCTTGCAGATGATAGACAGGCTTTGGAGAGTCAGGAGATGAGTTACTGAGTGCATTACTCCATGCTTCGGACTTGCTGTGGGTAGTATGTGTCTCCCTACAGCACATGGACTGCGGGGATGAAGAATGCAGCTCCCCCCCACCTTCTGGAGAATAACTTGGGATGAGAGATAAATGCTGCTTCACACAGAGACGATTTCATCTCACGAGATGCTAAAAAAGCCAGATCATTTATGTGGCTAGTTTAGTTACGTTTCTCGTCAATGGCTCTCGGATGTTGTTTTTGGGGAAATCAGTGACTGGCCTCATTGAACATCCCCATTGAAATATGCCAACACTGGATCAATGTATATACTGACAATTAATCCCACCCCCAACTATTATAATTTCTATGCAATGTTTGTTCTTGTTTCAAAAGAACATGGACTAGATTCGATTAGATTACTTACAGTGTGGAAACAGGCCCTTCGGCCCAACAAGTCCACACCGCCCCGCCGAAGCGCAACCCACCCATACCCCTACATCTACCCCTTACCTAACACTACGGGCAATTTAGTATGGCCAATTCACCTGACCTGCACATCTTTGGAGTGTGAGAGGAAACCGGAGCACCCGGAGGAAACCCACGCAGACACGGGGAGAATGTGCAAACTCCACACAGAGAGTCGCCTGAGGCGGGAATTGAACCCGGATCTCTGGCGCTGTGAGGCAGCAGTGCTAACCACTGTGCCACCATGTCTATAAATGTTCAGATTTAGACCAATCCTTGTAATGGGGAAGAAGGAATAGGGTGAACTGGTCGGGACACGCCCTGTTCATGTATAAATTTCCCTTACAATAGTTGTTGATTTAATTGCTTATGTTTGTGGTTGTTATTAGGCTGCATTAACTTGGGGACTGATTTTCTGATCTGATAAATTTTCTCTCCTATAAATAATGGAAGTTTTCTCAATCTCTCAAAGAGTGAACTGGCCAATCCTTGAGCAAATTCATTGAAGTAACTATTATAACAAAAGGGAAACCATGTCTCTTAGTTTTATGGTCAAGCTGAAGATTCTGTGGGCGATCACTGATATACAGAGGATTTACTACCCGGCCTTAGCTGCTGTTGGTGTCCCGGGTAAGTTATGCCCTGAAGGATGATGTTTCAAAAATTGGAATTTAATTGTAAGAGTTATCTTAATTATTTTACCACTTATTTTTTATCTTGCTTGCATTTCAGCCATCAGAAGATTTTGTTTTGTAGAATTCATGAACATCATATCATTTGTGAGGTAAAAAATAAATAGTCCATTACTCACTTCCTTCTTTCTTTCTTTCTTCATTTTTCCTTCTTCCTTCCCATCTTTTTCTCTCCTCCTTTCTTTCCATCTTTCCTCCTTACCTTTTTCTTCCAGCATTTCGTTGCTACCTTTTCAGTATCTTTCATGCTGTTTTTCTCTTTGCTTCTTTTAAACTTGCCATTCAAACGGTTTCCTCAAGGAATGGGATTAAAGAAAAATTAATGAGCAATTAATAAAATGTCTCCATGACCCACTGGAATGAGTCAAAACATCGAAGATCCTGAATGGCTCACTTCTGTTCCAACATTTCTCTCTTGTAAGAAAATGTGGCTCCAATTTACAAAGTCACTCCTTTTGTATTTGCTAAAAACATTTCTTTTGGTTTAATTATGTTTCACTGATCCATGATTTGTGGGCAAACTCATCACAATTTATTCGTTCATTGGGCTGTTTAGTAAGGAATCTCACAGAAAGTCAAGTACTGAAACAATAATTTAAACTTTATTAAGATCTCCCAATTAAGCATGTATAAGTCATGCTACCTAACTTAACTCTTCCCTGATTAATGGTGAAATCTGTCCAGGATTTCAATCAACTGTGGTCTATCTCAGTAAGTCTCCAGGGTTCGATCGTTGTCCAAAGTTGCTTTTCGAAAGTTTGCAATTGAGTGGTTCTGCTGTTGGGTCCTTATGCAATTTAATTTCTTTGAAGTCTGTGAAGTGACATTATTGATGATTGGATAGCTACTTCCATCACAAAGATTAATTAGATTTTTGGAGGTCTCGAGTCTGCAGCTTGCCTTCTCACCAGAAGTAACTCCTTTGTTTCTGGTTACATTCGGGGTTAGCTGTCTGTTTAAAACGCAGCTCTTCCTGCAACTAATCCCTTTCCTTCAGAACATACTGCTGAATGCAGGTCTTAATTGTTCATGTCTCATGAGAGAGCAGATCATCAAGCAAGTGTTATGTATTCTGACTGAGGGAGCTGACTGTTCACCTTGTTACTGTAACTCCTTCCCAGGGATGATCAATGCAGATGTTGTTGTAACTGCTATTATAACAGTTTCTCTTTGTCACATTCATCCCAAGAAACAATTTATTCGAAGGTCATCACTGCTTCTCTACGTGTGTACAAATTAATCTTTTTGATTCGTTCAATCCATGATTAGTTTTGAGAGTGGTGAATTTTACATTGTCACACATTACTTTGTGATTTTTTTTTGGCTGCACGGTTATCATTGCCTTTGACTGCAGTTTTTCCATTCTCTGACAAGCGCCATATTTAAAGTACATCCTGGATGGAATGTTAAATACCAAATTTGTGATCAAGTTTCAGTTTGATGCAAAAACATGGGCTCCCCGTTAAGAATGGGTTTCAATATTGCACTTGAAATAAAGCAATACAAAGCATTTTTTCATTATATCTGAACAATAAATGAATATATTTCTCTTCTTTCAAGTTAATGTGATTGCAATAACAATCCTGGTTCGGGGAAAGTGTGGCCTTTCCAAATGTGTCACTCATTACCTGGTGGCTATGGCAACGACGGATCTCCTGGTCATTATCTTCGATCTGATACTATGACAAATTCCTATCACATATCGGGAGGAGTTCCTTTTCCTGCATTATCTCCCCTTGTGCAACATCCGCGCTGTTCTGCTTTATGCTGCCACAGACTGCTCTGTCTGGTTCACGGTCACGTTCACCTTTGATCGGTTTGTGACCATATGTTGCCAAAAGCTGAGAAATAAACATTGCACCAAGAAAACAGCGGGTGTAGTTTTAGGAACAGTGACTGTGCTGAGTTGGTTGAAGAACATTTTCTGGTATTTCATGTACCTCAATCTATATTGGCTTTCTAATAGTCCATGGTTTTGTCAAGTTCATCCAAATGTAAGTGCATCAATTGTCTGGACTATTGTTGAATTAATGCTTTACATAATAACGCCATTCATTCCATTTATTTTGATTCTAATATTAAACACATTGACGGTCAGGAACGTTATATTAGCCAACAGAGCTCACAGGAGACTCTGGGCTCAGACGACTGGAGATAGTGTCAGTGACCCAGAGATGTGGAGTCAGAGGAAATCCACGATTATGTTAATTATTATATCAGGCAATTTCATCATGTGGTGTTCATTGCTTATTCCATCTTGAACCGATTTGATTACTCGGGATATCCAGTTCCTCTGCCAACATTTGTCAGTGAGATTTGTTTCATGCTCCAGCTCCTGAGTTGCTGCACAAACAGCTTTATTGATACAGTTACCCAGAGGAAATTCAGAGAAGAGATGAGGAATGGAATAATGTATCCCTTCACAAAGTTGGTCAAAGTAATTTGGTGATGTTTACTTGCCAGTGTTTGGAACACTAAACATATATTTTCTCAAGATTACAATTCCGATCAGAGATCCCAGGCTTTATGTACACTTCATCCTTGCTGAAGAGCGCTGAGTGTCTTTACACAGTGCAACACCAGCTTTCAGCTCAGGGATAGTGTGGGAGTAATCTGTGGTTGTGAAAACTTCACAGCAACACAGCCTGGGTTCACACTGTCTATCTTCACTCTGGGTGTTTCCTACAGAATTACTGAATTGGTACAGCACACACAGAGGCCATGCAGATGTTGTACCTGTGCTGGCTCTGAGAAGGAGCAATTGCCTCAGTGTCGCTCGATGGTCTTCTCTTTGTAGACTAATGTACTATTTTGTGTAAATAACCAGTCAGCTACCTTCAATTCAGCTACATATTAAGAAATCTCACAAACAATTGAATACTGAATCAATTATTTAAACCTGATGGTATGTAGCAGCCAAAATAAGACCCCTCAAGTCAGCAAGTTAAGTCTCAAAACCCAACTTGTCTCTTAATGGCGGAGTTTAGCTACGATTCTAACCAACAGTGTCTGTCTGTGGACGTATGGGGTCGATCCTTGTGCAGTTTTCCAGAGTTTTTTTTTCAGATTAGATTACATAAAGTGTGGAAGCAGGCACTTCGGCCCAACAAGTCCACACCGACCCTTCGAAGAGCAACCCACCCATACCCATTCCCCTACATTTACCCCTTCACCTAACACTACACACAATTTAGCATGGCCAATCCACCCTAAACTGCCCATGTTTTGACTGTGGGAGGAAACTGGAGCACCCGGATGAAACCCACGCAGACACAGGGAGAATGTGCAAACTCCACACAGACATTGCCGGAGGCGGGAATTGAACCCAGGTCTCTGGCGCTGTGAGGCAGCAGTGATAACTACTGAGCAACTCCCCTCCCCTCCCCGCTCCTCCCGCAGGAATCCTGATGTTGAATTCTGACACAATTTTCAGTCGCTCCAGACTGTGATGTGACATTATTGATGCTCCTTTCAATTCATTCATCCACAATACTGACTGTTCCTCTGGAACCAGTAAGTCTGCAGCTTGTCCCCGAACAGGAGCTTCCTTGGCCCCTGTTACATTTGACATTGACTCGTCTGTGTGAAGACACTGCTTTCCTGTGAGTAACTCCTTAAATAACTCTGCCAGGAATAATTTCTCCTTGAGGCACATGGCAACCATTTATCAAGCAGGTGTTAAACAGGTTTGTTTATGGAATTTCTACTCCTTCTTTTCCCAGTTATGGAGAATTGCTTTCAATTCCTGTCGAACACGATTCCTCGTCCCTTCACAGTTTATTCCTGACAGAGTTATTGCTGCTTCTTTTAATCTGGGAAAACTGATTGAAGTCCCGATGTTTATACTATCACAACACTCTACATTTGCAGCTAATGATCCTACACTCAGCCCTGGATGATCTGCATAACAAGGATATCGATGTCAAACTCCTACTACAGTTCCACCTTCAACACCATAATTCCTAACAAATTCATCTCTCAACTCTGAGACCGAGGTCTTGGAATGCCCTGACACCCTTTCACCCTTCGCCGCTTCCTCCCACCCTTATGCCCCCACTCTCCATAACTCGCTCCTCCACCTCCTGACCCATAGACCACAATCAGTAAGAATAAGCAACAACACCTCCTCCTCCAGCGTAATCTTCAATCCCAGTGCCCCGCAAGGCTGTGCATACAGCCCCCCCCCCACCCCCACCATCCTCCTTATACCTCATTGTGCAACCAAATTCCAACTCAATGCCATTTCCAAGTTTGCTGACAACACCTCCCTTGAAGGCCGGATCTGAAACAATGACAATACCCAAGGCAGGACAGAGATTGAGAGCTTACTGGCATGGTGTACAGACACTAAATCTCTCCATCAATCTCAGCAAAACGAAGGAGCTGGTCATTGAGTTCAGGAAGCAGAATGGAAAGCATGTTCCTGTCTGGATGAGTGCGGCTGAGGGGAAGATGGCCCACAGCGTCAAGTTCCTGGGAGTGATGGTCACCAACCACGCACGTCAACGCAACGCTCAAGAAAGCACGACAACATCTCGCCTTCCTCAGGAGGGGAAGGGAATTCAGTCTGTCGACATCAACTCCCACCAATGTTTATAGGTTCACCACAGAAAGCATCCTAACCTATCTGCTGTAGTGGGGAAAATGCTTTAATCTATCATCAAGGAAGAACTAGCGAGATATCTGGATAGAAATTGTCCCATTGGGCAGCCACAGATTGGCTTCATGAAAGGCTGGTCACGTTTAACTCATTTACTAAATTTCTTTGAGAACATGAAAAGTGCGAGAGACAATGGGTGACCACATCTGCAGCAAGTGTTAGTTACTGGAAGAACAACGTGTCAGAGTTGCTGAGCTGGAATCTGAGCTTCAGACCCTGTGGCACATCCGAGATGGAGGAGAGAGTTACCTGGATGCTCGGTTCCAGGAGGTGGTCAAACCTGGTAGGTTAAACATCACCAGAATCGGTCAGTATCCAGAGATCGCAGGGTGCGACTGCAAATGTGGCAGGTAGAGGGATCCAGGGAGAGGAGCCTCAGCTCTTGAGCTTGTCGGACAGGTCGGAGGTCCTGGCTCCCTGCGTGGGTGAGGAACAGGGCTGCAGGGAGAATGAGGCCAGCTGACAGGCACTGTAGTACAGGAGGCCATTCAAGGAGGGGGAGAGAAAAGACAAGTGGTGGTTGTGGGGCATTCTCCAATTAGGGGGATCGACAGTATCCTTTGTCAGCAGGAGCGAGAGTCCCATGTTGTATGTTGCCTGCACAGTGCCAGGGGGTGGGACATCTCTGACCAGCCTGAAAGGAGACGGCTGAGGGAGGGGGAGTATCCAGTTGTTGTGGTCCACGTTGGGACAAACTACACTGACAAGACCGGGAAAGAGGAGCTGTTCAGGGATTATCAAGAGCTAGGAACCAAATTAAAGAACAGGTCCTCAAGGGTTACCATCTCCGGATTACTACCCGTACCATGTGCAGATTGGTACAGGGACATGGGAATAAGGGAAGGAAACGTGTGGCTAAAAGAGTGGTTGGGGAAAGAGGGGTTCCTTTCCAAGGGGGACTGGCGTCAGTGTTGGAAAAGGCGGGATCTGTACCGATGGTCTCCACCTGCAACCAGCTGGGCGCAGCGTTCTAGTGAAATGGGTCAATTGGTTGATCAACAGGATTTCAAACTAGGAAGTGGGAGGGAAGGGAAAGGGAAAACTCCATGAAGTATAACAGCCATTGGGAAGGAAAGCTGCAGGTTAACATCTGTTGGGGGTGGGATTCAACTGCATTGAAAAATATGGGAAAAAATGTAAAGAAAGGAGTACTCAGGAGAGGTTATTTTAGTCTCCAGCCACATAAACAAGGACAGAGTGTTTGGAAAGGGTTAGGAATCAAACTGCAAACACACTGGATAAACGAATGACAATGGGAAGAGGGATGGTTCAGACAGGCCTGAAGGTGTGATATCTGAATACACCCAGTTTAAGGAAGAAGGTAAATGACCAAAATTAGCAGGTAAGACGGGGTGGGCATCACAGGGATGTGGCTGCAAGGGGATCAGGATTAGGAGCTAAAAATCCAAGGATATTGCCTTGTGCGTAAAATAATTGAAATTAAACCCAGAGTCACAAACAAAGTAGGGTCAGATGGTGTAAAATCTGTGCGGGTGGAGTTGTGGAACTGCAAAGGTATGAAAACCATAAAGGACATTATCTACAGGCCTCCAAACTGTGGTCAGCAGCTGGGCACGAGATACACCAGGAAATACAGAAAGTGTATAATAAAGGCAAGGTTACAGTGATCACAGGGGATTTCAATGAGCAGGTGGACTGGGAAAATCAGGTTGTAGGAAAGGAATTTGTGGAATGTCTCCGAGATGGCTTTTTGGAGCAGCTTGTGGTGGAGCCCGCTAGGGAACAGGCAATACTGGATTTAGTGTTGTACAATGATGCAGACTTGATCAGGGAGCTTAAGGTGAAGCAACCCTTAAGAGGCAGTGACTATAAAATGATAGAATTTACTCTGCAATGTGATGGGGAGAAGATAGAATTAGAGATAACGGTATTACAGCTGAGAAAAGGCATGAGGAAGGAGCTGGAGAGAATTAACTGGGAGAGGAGCCGAGCAGGAAAGGCAGGGGAAAAGCAATTGGCAGGGGATTCTGGGAGTAATTCAGGAGACACAGCAGAAATTCATTCCGAGAGAAAGGAAGCATGGGACAGGGAGGATGAGGCAGCAATAGCTGAATGGGGAAGGCAGGGGTAGTATAAACGCAAAAGAGAAAGCATATAATGTGGGGAAGGGCTGTGGGAAACCAGAGGATTGGGAAGCTTACAAATACCAACAGAGGGCAATGAAGAGAGAAATAAGGAGGGAGAAGATTAAATATGAGGGTAAGCTAGTCAGTAATATTAGGAAAGATTGCAGGAGTTTCTTTACATACATAAAGGGCTAAAGAGAGGCAAAAGTGGACATTGAGCTGCTGGAACATGATGCAGGAGAAATAGTAACAGGGAACAGAGAAATAGCTGAGGAAACTGAATTAGTACTTTGTGTCAGTCTTTACGTTGGAAGACATGAGTAATATCCTAAAAATACAAGAGATCAGGGGTGGGGGGATGGGGCGAGAGGGGAGAGCTGGGAGGGGGTGAGCAGAGATGAGTAAAGTGGAAATCACCAAGGAGAAAGTGCTAGAAAAACTGAAAGGTCTGAGGATGGATAAATCCCCTGGACCAGACGGGCTCCAACCTGAAGGAGATCGCTGAAGAGCAAGTGAAGGCTTTCACAGTGATCTATCAGACATCACCGGAGTTGGGGGGGGAGGGGTTTCAGAGGACGAGAAAATCACTAATGTAACCCCCCTGTTTAAGAAGGGAGAAAGGCAAAACAGAGGATATTATAGACCGATTAACCTGACCTCAGTTGTTGGTAAGATTTTAGAGTCCATTGGGAAGGATGAGCTTTCTGAATACTTGGATGTGTATGACAAAATAGGGTAAAGTCAGCATGGTTTCATCAGGGGAAGGTCATGCTTGACAAAGCATTTAGAATCCTTAGAGGAGGTAACAAGCAGGTTAGATCAAGGAGAGGCAATGGATGTTATCTACCTGGACTTCCAGAAGGTATTCAACAAGGTGCCACACAAAAGGCTGCTCCATAGGATAATGTTCACAGATAACACTACAATGACTGGGACAACGAAGTGTGCAGAGTTCACTGAACATCTGCAAAGTGATATAGACAGGTTCAATGAGTGGGCAAGGGCCTGGCAGATGGGGTACCATGTGGGTAAATGTGAGGTCATCCATTTTGATGGAAAGAACGGCAGAATGGATGTTTATTTAAATGATGAAGAATTGTAGCATAGTGCTGTGCAGAGGGACCTGGGCCTCCTTGTGCATGAATCACAAAAGATTGGTTTGCAGGTGCAGCAGGGAATGAGGAAGGCAATTGGAATATTGTCCTTCATTGGTGGAGGGATGGAGTTTAAAACCAGGGAGGTTATGTTGCAGTTGGATAGGAAGCTGGGGAGGCCAGACTTGGAGTGGATTTGGTCTCCTTACTTGAGAAAGGATGTACTGGTCCTGGAGGGGGTGCAGCGGAGGTTCACGAGATTGATTCTGGAGTTGAGATGAGAGAATGTACAGACTGGACTATACTCAGTATGGGGGGGAGGGGGTTGGATCTTATAGACACACATAAAATGATGACAGGAATCGATCGGATAGAAGCAGGGAAGTAGTTTCCATGGTAGGCGAAACTAGAACAAGGGGGTGGAGCCTCAAAATAAGGGGGAGGGAAGTTGGGACTGAGTTGAGGAGGAACTTCTTCACCGAGAGTGTTGGGAATCTGTGGGATTCCCTGCCCAGTGAAGTGGTTGAGGTTTCCTCATTGAGTGTTTTTAAGGCAAAGACAGATTTGTGAACAGGAAAGGATTTAAGGGATACAGTGAGAGGACGGGTAAGTGGAGCTGAGGTCCTGAAAAGATCAGCCTTGATTTTATTGAATGATGGAACTGGCTCAAGGGGCCAGATGATCTACTCCTGCTCCTAGTTCTTCTGTTCTCTGAATCACGCCACCACATTCATCTCAGTCTGGCAGTGTTTGAAATATCCATCACACGATACAGACAGCAAAGTAGATGATATGATGGGATGTAGCAAACTCTGTTTCACTCAGTACCGTCAGGTTGCAATGTAATAATATCCAGTCAGAAACCTGCCCTCATCAGGGACAAAACCTCCCTGCGTCAGGAAGTATGGACTGGGCAGGGAACGGGGATTTTAATCCGTCACTGAGTGAGTTTGGAAATCTGTGCTGCACATGGAGATTTCCCCACATTAGTTTTCATCTGCCAATGACTTGCCCACTCGGTGAAGCTGGTAGGTAAAAACAATGACTGCAGATGCTGGAAAGCAAATGCTGGATTAGAGGTGCTGGAAGAGCACAGCAGTTCAGGAAGCATCCAACGAGCAGGGAAATCGACATTTCGGGCAAAAGCCCTGAAGCTGTCCATATTGTGTCACAGATTCTTTGGTCAACCAGGGAGGTTATGTTGCAGCTAGATAGGGTGGTGGGGAGGCCACACCTGGGGTACTGTGTACGGAAATGTTCTCCTGACTTGAGAAAGGATGGACTGGTCCTGGAGAGGGGGGGGGGGTGCAGAGGAGGTTCACGAGGTTGATTATGGAGTAGAGGGGGTTTGTTTATGAGGAGAGGCTGGACAGTCTGGACTATACTCAATGGAACTGAGAAGAATGGGAGGGATGTTATAGAAACATATAAAATGACGATGGGAATCGATCGGATAGAAGCAGGGAGATAGTTTCCACTGGCAGTTGAAACTCTAACAAGGGGGAGGAGCCTCAAAATAAGGGGGAGGGGATTTGGGACTGAGTCAAGGAGACACTTCTTCACCCAGAGAGTTGGGAATGTGTGGGATTCCCTGCCCAGTGAAGTGGTTGAGGTTTCCTTGTTGAATGTTTTTAAGGCAAAGACAGATTTATAAACAGTAAAGGATTTAAGGGATACGGTGAGAGGGTTTGTAAGTGGAGCTGAGGCCCTGAAAAGATCAGCCATGATCTTATTGAATGATGGATCAGGCGCGAAGGGCCAGATGACCCACCCCTGCTCCTGGTTTTTATCTTCTTCTGTTCTCTGAATCACGTCACCACATTCATCTCAGTCTGGCAGTGTTTGAAATATCCATCACACGATACAGACAGCAAAGTCGATGATATGATGGGATGTAGCAAACTCTGTTCCACTCAGTGCCTTCATGTTGCAGTGTAATAACGTCCATTCAGATACCTGCCCTTCTCAGGGACAGAACTTCTCTGGGTCAGCAAGTATGGACTGGGCAGAGAATGAGGATTTTAATCTGTCACTGAGTTATTTTGTAAATCTGTGCTGCACATGGACATTTCTCCACGTTATATTCCATCTGCCAATGACCTGCCCACACAGTGAAGCTGGCCATATCGGGTCACAGCTTCTTTGGTCATCCCCACAGCTTTCTCTCCCACCCAACATGGGTCTTGTCAGTGATCCTGAAGACATTACACAGAAACATAGAAGATAGGCCATTTGGCCCCTCAAGCATACTCTCTCATTCGATGTAATCAAGCTGATCATCCAGATCAATTCCCTAATCCCACTATATCTCCTGGTCCCATTAGACACAAGAAGGAAATCTAGAATGTACATCAGAGAGAGCAATTAATGGGATTGTTTGAGAGATTTCATGTGATTGTGTGAGAGAGATAATAGTATTGTGAAAGAGAGATAGTGGGATTGTGCGAAAAGAGATAGTTAGATTCCACATGAGAGAGGTCGTGAGATTGTGTATAAGACAGAGATAGCGAGTGTGAGAGACAGACAGCAAGAGTGAGTATGACAAAGAGAAATAGCAAGAGAGAGTGAGATTGTGCATGAGGGAGGTATGGAAAAATTGTAGGAGTGTGAGACAGTTAGATTATGAAAGAGAGAGGCTGAGTGTGTTTCTGTGCATCACATCTGTGCATCTGTCTCTTCATATGTGTGTTTATTCATGTGTGTTTCTGTGTATCTGTCTCTGTGTGTCTGTGTCTGTCTGTGTCTCTGTATCTGTGTGCCTGTGTGTGTCTGCCTGTGTCTCTGTGTGTGTGTGTCTGTGTCTCTGAATTTATGTAGATCTGTATTTGCCCTGTGTCTAAGTGTATTTCTCTGTATCTGTCTATCAATCTCTGTCTGTCTAGCTGTGTGTTTGTGAAAGATTAGTGCGTATTAGTGTGTCTCTATGTTGTATATCACTCCGAGGCGATGTCACTGTGCAATGGGCTCTCTGCTGTTTTGGGAGTTGTATCCATTAAATGGGGTCAACCCCCTCTACCTGTCTCTCTTTCTATCCTTCTACTGTTTAAAGTAATACAATGCTGTTGGTCACGTTGATTTATGTCTCTATGTCTGTGAGTGTGTGTGTGAGTGTGTGTGTGTGTGTCTATCTTAGTCCGCAATGGTACACAATTTGTTCTGGAGGGATGGTTGAATGAATGAACTAAAAAGTGATGAATCAATTTCGCTGACTTTGTCTGTTACCTACTCAAAGTCAGAGAAATTGATTTTCTCTCTGGGACAGTTTGTTCCTGTCTGCTCTTCATTCTGTTATTTCTAAACTGAAGTCCCTTTTCCAGTTCAAATCAGTCCAAAACATAGTGAATGGAAATAGAGATGGATACATACAGAATGTTTTATCTCTCTGAGTTTGGACAAAACTATAGCTTATTTTTGGAAGAAATTGTGGTTTATTTTCTTAATAACACTATGAAATCACACAAACTGTTGACAATAAAGAGAAAGCAAGTCCCTGATCCCTAAAAAAACTGTCATATTGATTCTGAAGAATGGACGTTCATGTCATATTCAACCCACCATTTGTGCAAAAAATGTGTTCCTCGTGACTTTTTTTAAAATCTCTCTCCTCTCCCATTAAAAGCGTGCCCCATTCTCTTGAAATCCCCCATTCCTCGAGAAAGGACAACTACCATTAACGCTATCTATATCTCTTATTATTTTATCAACTTCTACCAGCTGTCCTGTCAATCTTCTGCATTCCAGGATAAAAAGATCCCAGACATTCCAGTCTTTCTTTATAACTCAAACCTTCCATTTCCAGCAACATCCCAGTAAATCTCTTTGGAACCCTCTCCAGTTTAATAATATCCTTCATAGATCTAGGTGTTGGCTGTTTCAATGCTGCAGTTTTGGATCAACATTTTAAGCTTTTGTGGACTGGAAATTTTAACCCTCCCTCCACAGAAGGTTTTGAAAACACTCAGCTATTATTTCAGTTTCCAGTGTAAGCGGTATCTCGCTATTTGAACAGAATAATTCCTGTGCATTTCCAATGTCCAACCCGCCCAGTGTGCACATCCCTGGGCTCTGTGGACAATAAGGTAAAAACAATGACTTGCAGATGCTGGAAACTAGATTCTGGATTAGTGGTGCTGGAAGAGCACAGCAGTTCAGGCAGCATCCGATGAGCACTGCTGCCTGAACTGCTGTGCTCTTCCAGCACCACTAATCCAGAATCTGTGGACAATAATGTTAATTGATTTCATCCTTCAGTGGTTCCTAAAACTTAGCCATGTCCTGTCTTATAGCACTGAAGTAATTCATGTTGGTATTTCAGGAGATAGCTGCTGCCTTATTACAGGATGGTGATAGGAGAACACAGGATTCACTGGGACATTTCTCTGGAAAATACCAGTTTCATTCATTCAGACAGTGACTGCTGATTCCTCCTCCTGACCTCCAGAGGGAGCAGCTCTGCCTCGCCTCAGGCCCCATGCTCCTTTGCGTCACTCTGGTCAGTGTGAGACTGTCAGAACCAATAGAATGAACAGGGACGGGAGCCAATCGTCCCAAAGAGAACCTGCCACTTGTGCAGTGGCGCGGCGAGGCCAGCAGAGGGTGGCATTGTATCACTTTAAACACAAGAGGGACAGACACTGACTCAGAGAGAGTCAGAGACATTGATTCATCAGATTTTAAATCATTCATTCATTTAGACTTCACTCCAGGACAAACTGTATCCCATTGCAGGCAAAGGACACATCAACATGACCAACAGCATTGTATCAATTTAAATTGAAAAAGAATAGACAGAGGCAGATAGAGGGTGGTTAATTCCATTTAATGGGTACTGGCCCCGATACAACACAGCCAAATGCACAGAGACACAGAGACACACACAGAGACACACACACAGATAGACAGAGACAGACAGTCTCACACACAGACACACAGAGACAGAAACACACATTGACACAGAGACCCATCGAGTGTTGGTGTAGTCCTTTTGTTGATGCATGTGTGTCACTAATTGTTCATGTGTGTTCATGTGTTAGAGTGCTTCAGGTAGACCCCCCAATGTCATCAGGGAGGGACTTCCAGGATTTTGTCCCAATGACAGTGAAGGAACGGCAATATATTTCCATGTCAGGACGGTGAGGGGATGGGAGGGGATTATTGTCAGTCAGCCTTCAGTGTGAGTCAGTCAAGGACGAGTGAAGGGTCAGACAGATATCCTTGACCACGAGGGTCACTCACATGTCAGTCCGAGGTTAGTCAGGGGATAGCTCAGGGGTCAGGCAGAGGTCAGTGAGGGTTAAATCATGGAGTAGTTGAGGATCGGTCAGGGGTTAGACTCTCGTTATACGGTAGCTCTGTATATAAATTGCCCAAGTCCCTCAACTTAATTCAAGTCAATAACTCACTCCTGGGTATCTGTTATTCTATATAGAAGCACTCAAATCCCCTCGATAAAATCCCAATCTGAAGCTGACTTCCATTGACAAGGGACTCTGTCCATTAACCACCTGAAACCTTCGATAAGATCCAGTCTGCAACTCACTGCTGGATATCCGTTATTCTGCACAAAATAAACACCCTGAATATCCTCGATTAGATTCCAATGTGTCACTCACTCCCAAGTGTATGTGACTCTGTTTATAAAACACCCTAAAACTGTCAATTATATTCCACTTTGTGACTCACTCACAGTTATCTATTATTCTACGCATAAACCATCCCGAACACTTCGATATGATTCCAGTCTGTAAATTAACTGTCATGTTATGTTCATGTTCCTAACTCAATCTCCTGACAAGAACGGTCAATGTATCACTTTTCCTCCTATTTGCTGGCACTACCATCATGTCAACTTTCTGATGATAACGTACAAGATCAGCCAAACCACCTGGACAATAACATTTCAGAATTTCTCACCATTTTAAATACAAAAATTCTGCTTTCTCTATTCTTCCTGCAAATCACATTCCACTACATTCTATTCCACCTGCCAACAGTTTAAATATAATTCACAAAACACAGACAGCAAAGTAAATGATATGATGGAATGTTACAAACTCTGTTACATTCAGTCCCTTCATGTCGCAATGTAATAATATCCAGTCAGAAACCTGCCCCCCCCTCAGGGCCAAAACCTCCCTGGCTCTGGAAGTGTGGACTGAGCAGGGAATGAGGATTTTAATCTGTCACTGAGTGAGTTTGGAAATCTGTGCTGAACATGGACATTTCTCCACGTTGTATTCCATCTGCCAATGACCTGCCCACTCAGTGAAGCTGTCTACATCAGATCACAGCCTCTTTGGTCATCCCTACATCTTTCTCTCTCACCCAACGTGGGTCATCTTAGTGACGCTGGAGACATCACATAGAAACATAGAAGATAGGAGCAGGAGTAGGCCATTCGGCCCCTTGAGCATTCTCTGTCATTCAATATGATCAAAGCAGGTGGTAGAGCTGAATTCCCCAATCCCATCCTCCCTCACGTCCATCAGTTCATTTTAGCACAAGAACGAAACCAACATCCTGTATATGTTAGACAGCGAGAGAGAGAGAGAGAGAGAGAAAGAGACGGGGGGTGGGGAGGTGCGGGGGTGGGGGATGGGGGGAGGAAGAGACAGAGAGAGATTGAGTATGGGAAAGAACAATAGTGAGATGGTGTATGGGGGAGTGAGAGAGAGGGAGATGGTGTATGAGAGACAGAGGGAGATGGTATATGGGGGAGTGAGAGAGAGGGAGATGGTGTATGGGAGAGAGAGAGAGCGGGAGATGGTGTATGGGGGAGAGAGAGGGAGATGCTGTAAGAGAGAGAGAGAGGGAGATGGTGTATGGGAGAGAGAGAGCGGGAGATGGTGTATGGGGGAGAGAGAGGGAGATGGTGTATGAGAGAGAGAGAGAGGGAGATGGTGTATGGGAGAGAGAGAGAGAGGGAGATTGTGTATGGGTGAGAGAGAAAGGGAGATGGTGTAAGAGAGAGAGAGAGGGAGATGGTGTATGGGAGAGTGAGAGAGCGGGAGATGGTGTATGGGGGAGAGAGAGGGAGATGGTGTATGAGAGAGAGAGAGAGGGAGATGGTGTATGGGAGAGAGAGAGAGGGAGATTGTGTATGGGTGAGAGAGAAAGGGAGATGGTGTAAGAGAGAGAGAGAGGGAGATGGTGTATGGGAGAGTGAGAGAGCGGGAGATGGTGTATGGGGGAGAGAGCAGGAGATGGTGCATGGGAGAGAGAGAGAGAGAGAGAGAGAGAGAGAGAGAGAGAGGGAGATGGTGTATGAGAGAGATGGTGTGTGTCTTTGTGTCTGTCTGTGGGTGTGTTGTAGACAGTTTAAACTGCGTTTAACTGTGTCTCTGCTTGGAGGATGACTCTCGTTCAGTTCTTTGACTGCAACATCATAGAGAGCTCTCCCTGTGCTGTTGCTGACATGGGAGTCATTAATGCAGACAGTGCAGAGAGAGCTTTACTCTGTATCTCCCTCCATGAAACAGGACATATGGTCGGAACATGCAGGTGATACACAAATTGCCAATGGAGTAAACAGGGAAGAGCAGGCGACGTCAGGATGATACAAGCAGACACTGTTTACTGTGGTTGGGAAGGTGTCTGAGGATGAAAGTGGTCCACAGGATTACTGATGTCATCTCAGTAAAACACTCACAGAGAAACTTCCTTACCGCCAATTAATATGAAGCACAGAATCCCAGTGAAATAGGACTGTGAGGGCTGAAGGCTTTCTGTTTGTTATAAAGAGCAAAATAGTCACCCAATGTCGTTGGGGGAAGGGGTCTGGCCTGGATTTAACCCAAATCACACCCTGATACTGCAAACCCACAAAGTAACTGAGGGACAGACATTTATAAAACACACTCTATGTCTTCACTGTAATCTCAAACTGGGGTACAGGGAATGGAGCAGTTTTGTAATGTCCTCAGTCTGACTGAAGAAATGGAGAAGCTAATTTCAGAGACAGGGCGAGAGAGTTACAGACACAGATACAGAGTCAGAGACAGACACAGACAGGATGGGAGTGTCCTGGAGATGTTTCAGAGCTGACTCTGAGACAGACACGAGCTGTACAGCAGCAGATGGGAGGGAATCATTCTCTGTTACCTACAGTGCACTGGACACAGTCTCTCTGAATGTCTGACATGATGGGATCCTGTTTTCGCTTTGCTGATAACACTTTTAAACATGCAAACTCTACTCGTTGCCTGATTTGGATATTGCTGAGAGATTGCGTCACTGACAGGGGAAAATCTGGGATCTTGCTGTGCTATCTTTTCCCTGTAAAAGATTTCCCTGCTTTGCCTTTCAACTAATGCTGCCTTTTCCCTCCCAAAGGGACCTTTCCGGCCAGTTGAAGATTCAGAGAGAGAGAGAGAGTTTGGGACAAGGAAACCTTCAAACAAGAGTTTTCTCCAGAGGGGGACACGGTCCTGAGGCCTGTTTGACAGGCTGCATCCTGTGGGGCCCATGTCAGTTTTGTCTGATTATGACGCTGAGGTTTAATCTCCTCTCTGGGAGGGGTTGGAGTTGACTTTTACTGGGCCCTCTGGTTAATTGGGTCCTGTCAGATTGCGGCCCTGTCGATTTTAAAACAGGTTTGAAGCCTGGGGTCAAAGTAGCCAGGCCCTTGGGATTTAACACAAACGCATTAATCCCCAGCGAGTATCTGACAGGCAGAGGACTCCCCAAGAAGGGAATTAAATCCTTATGTGAGAAACTCTCTCCATAGAACCATTCTAATGTCAGAATAATGTGAGATGTATATCGGCCTGGAGGATAAAATGTGATACTCGCAGAAATAAGGCACAGGCTGGCTATTTCAGTACAATTCACTGAGTATCTGGGAGGGGGTCTCTCTGTCTTTCTCTCTCTGTCCCCTCCCTTGAACCCTCTCTAGTTTGCAGCTGTTGAGTTTTCAAACAAAAAAAGATTGAACAGAGACACTCAGAGAGGGAGACGAGAGAGAGAGGAGGGTGATGGAGACAGTCCGAGGGACAGGGGGATGGAGATGGAGTCACAGAGAGAGATAGAGAGAGAGAGAGAGATTGAGCCGGAGACAGACAGACAGGAGGGAGATGGAGACAGAGAGAGAGAGGACAAGGAGAGAGATAGGCAGGGAGGGAGAGACAGACTCACAATCACGAACAGCATTCTGAAAGTGCTGGCATTATTAGGATCTTGCTGTGTGAAAATTATGGGGGTTGGGGGTGTTGTGCTTGTGAAGTGGTTGTTGCTGGGCATGGGCAAAGAAGAGGAAATACCCCAGGAATTCCGCACCCAGCTGCCTGTGGGATCTTGCTGTGCAGTCCACTGTCTGTGGGTCACCACTTCCACATCAGAGCAGCCTGTGTCCAGGGCCCGGGCTCTGTTTGCTGATGGTCTGACAGTGACTGGGGTGTATCATTCCCCCCTTCCCCAGCACAGGCTACACCCCCAAACTTTCCCTCCCCCTACCCTCTCCTCCCAGAATGTGATATTAACGTGGATAATGTCCACAGGGTGGGACGGGGAGATGGGAACACACTTTAAATGTGAGGGAGGCAGAGAGGGAGGAGACGATGTCAATCAGAACGGGATGGGGGAGTTGGGGGGTACAGAGGGGATGTGGGAGAGACAGGTCGATTATCGAGAGCAGGAGAAAGCAAAGCAGAGACGGAGATATAGATAGGGACAGAGATAGGGAGAATGTGAGAGAGGGAGGAGAGACAGAGTGAATGGGAAGGAGTGAGAGTGGGAAGGAGTGGGTGGGAGGGAATGAGTGAGGAGGAAGGAATGAGTGAGGAGGAAGGAGTGAGTGATGGGGGAGGAATGAGTGAGGGGGAAGGAGTGAATGAGAGGGGAAGGAGTAATTGAGAGGGGAAGGAGTGAGTGAGAGGGGGAAGAGAGAGACAGCAAGAAGTGAAAGAGTGAGAGAGCTGACTGTCCCAGTGGAAGGTTCATTGGATTAAAACGGTTTGAAGCCTGGGGTTAAAGGAACCGGGGCCTTGGGATTGTGACACAAACAGGTGAACTCCCAGGATCTGGGAATCGGGACTCCCCGAGGAGGGAATTAAAACCCTAAAATGAGAAACATTCTCCAAAGACCCATTCTAATGTCAGAGTAATGGGAGATGTGTGTTCGGCAGGGGGATAAGATGCGATAATCACAAAAATAAGGCGCAGATTGGTCATTTCAATTTATTTCACTGAGTATCTGGGAGGGGCGGGGGTCTCTCTGTATTTCTCTCCATTGTTCTTTTGTTGAGTTTTCAAACAATTAAAACCATCCCACACCACAACAAAATGAGTCACTGTTATTTAAAGTTATGGGGGGGGGGATAAAAATGACAGTGTACAGGATTAAATCAGAGATAAACACCCAAAGAGAGATCTCAGAGACAGAGAGAGAGAGAGAGAGAGAGAGAGAGGGAACAGAGAGAGAGAAAACAGAGAGATCTCAGAGATGGAGAGAGAGTGAGGGGGGGAACAGAGAAAGATCTGAGATGGAGAGAAAGTGAGGGGGTTACAGACAGGGGGAACAGAGATAATAGGGGCAAGTATTTGGAATTTGTTGAACAGTCGGGTTGGTCCCTCTGTTGTCCTGGAGACAGAATCAAACCCTTAACCAGTGTCAGGGATTGTTCTGTGTCCCTTCCTCTGTCTCTGTCCCTCATCTCACTCACTTTCTCTCCCCCTCCCTATCTGTCACTCATCTCACTCACTTTCTCTCTCTCCCTCCCTATCTCTCCCTCCCTCCCTCCCTCTGCCCCGCTGTTCCTCTCCCTGGGGTAGATTTGGACTCAGTACCACTTAATGCAGCACATGTTGCTATCACAGTGGGATCTTGCTGTTCCATGTGTCTCCCATTGTTGTCCCAATGGTGAGTGGGGGTGGGGGAGATAAAGCCCCTTTCTCAAGAGGGTCAAGAGGTAGAAGCTGCTTAATTGGGGCAGGTTCAAAAATCTGGGGTGGACTGAACAAATGGCGGTGGGCAAAATGAGAGAAAATATTTACCCCCCCTGCATTTTTGACTCCCCCAGTTCTGGTAATTTCAAGTTTCAAGACATCCAGCACTTCTTCCTCTGTAATATGGACATTTTACAAGATGTCTCCATCTATTTCCCTATATTCTATATCTTCCATGTCCTTCTCCATAGTAAATACTGATGCAAAATACTCGTTTAGTGTTTCCCCATTTTCTGCGGCTCCACACAAAGGCAGCCTTGCTGATCATTTGAGGGCCCTATTCTCCCCCTAGTTACCCTTTTGTCCTTAATGTATTTGTAAAATCCCTTTGGATTCTCCTTAATTCGATTTGCCAAAACTATCTCATGTCCCCTTTTTTTCCCCCCTGATTTCCCTCTTTTAATTACACTCCTCCTTCCTTTATACTCTTCTCAGGATTCATTCGATCTATCCTGTCTATACCTGACATAAGTTTCCTTCCTTTTCTTAACCAAACCCTCAATTTCTTTAGTAATCCAGTATTCCCGATACCTACCAGCCTTCCCTTTCACCCGAACAGGAATACACTTTCTCTGGATTCTTGTTATCTGATTTCTGAAGGCTTCCCATTTTCCAGCCATCCCTTTACTTGCGAACATCTGCCCCCAATCAGCTTTCGAACGTTCTTGCCTAATACCGTCAAAATTGGCCTTTCTCCAATTTAGAACTCCAACTTTTCGATCTGGTCTATCCTTTTCCATCATTATCTTAAATCTAATAGAATTATGGTCGCTGGCCCCAAAGTGCTCCTCCACTGACACCTCAGTCACCTGCCCTGCCTTATTTCCCAAGAGTAGGCTAACCTTTGCACCTTCTCTAGTCGGTACATCCACATACTGAATCAGAAAATGTTCTTGTACACACTTAACAAATTCCTCTCCTTAACACTAAACCCTTCACACTATGGCAGTCCCAATCTATGTTTGGAAAGTTAAAATCCCCTACCATAACTACCCTATTATTCTTACAGATAGCTGAGGTCTCCTTACAAGTTTGTTTCTCAATTTCCCTCTGACTATTAAGGCGTCTATAATACATTCCCAATAAGGTGATCATTCCTTTCTTGTTTCTCAGCTCCTCACAAATAACTTCCCTGGATATATTTCCGGGAATATCCTCCCTCAGCACAGCTGTAATGCTACCCCTCATCAAAAACACCACCGCCCCCTCCTCTCTTACATCCCTTTCTATCCTTCCTGTAGCATTTCTATCCTGGAACATTTACGCTGCCAGTCCTGCCCATCCCTGAGCCATGTTTCTGTAATTGCCATGATATCCCAGTCCCATGTTCCTAACCATGCCCTGAGTTCATCTGCCTTCCCTGTTAGACCCCTTGTATTGAAATAATTGCAGTTTAATTTATTAGTCCTATCATGTCCCTGTCTGCCCTGACTGTTTGACTAGCCTTTGTTCTCAAATGTACCAGTCTCAAATTGATCTCTTTTCTCACTATTCCCCCCAGCCCTCCACCTTAGTAGTTTAAATCCTCCCGAGCAGCTCTACTAAATCTCTCTCTCAGTATATGTGTCCCCTTCCAATTTAGAGACTTGTTGGGCTGAAGGGCCTGTTTCCACACTGTATGGATCCTTAGATGCAGGGATTCTGAGATAATATTCTTGATATCACAGTCTTTCAGTCTTTCCCGCCTCGTAATTTACTTTTTAACTGAATACACTTTGTCTCTCCTGTGTCTAAATTGACCTCCACGCAGAGTCACAGCACTGTGTACCATCCAATTAATTGAATTTGTTTTTACACAGAACTGAGTTCTTAAAAAGTGTTATGCTAGACTCGAAACACTAACTCTCTCTCCAGATGCAGCCAGACCTGCTGAGTTTCTCCAGCATTCTTCGTCTTTGCTGTTAGTAATGACTCCATTCTATTGTTCCTGACTTTTTTTTAATCTGAGGATACGTGATTGGGATCAAACAGGAGTCTTTCACCCTTCACCTTTCGTGCATATGATGTCAAGTCAAAGTCATTTCAAAATGGCTCCCCTTTAGTTGTTGCAATTTCGCAATTAATTTCCAAGCTCTAAACATCTCATTGCCCCGGGAGGCTCACATCAGGTATAAATGTCTCACTCGCTATATGGGGAGTAGCGAATCTTACCAGAATGCATGGTGTACCAGAAGGTCTGCTCTTTGCCATTTATTATCCCATCCTTGCAGCTATTGGGGTGCCAGGTACTGGACTGCAATCTGTCACACAGTTTGAAAGTTGTTTTGATTTTAGCTCCCTCAACACAAAACGCTGTGATTGCTGGTCTGTCTTGTGTAACTTCTTCCCTTTCAGCATTCTACTGTCTTTTCTGGAAAGATATTTCCTTTGAACTTATTCATGTGGCTCTATAGCTATAATTCTACCTTTCGTCTACATCATTGTTTTGGCTGAATATTATCATTTCTCACTTTTAGCACAATATTTTATTGATCTGTACAGAATAATTTGCTCCCTTTCACAGGATAGTTTTAAAATATCATCAAAGGTAACATTTCTACCAGTGAATTCCATATCTGCTGTGTACGTTTGCTATTTCTTTTACTTAAAGTGTCAAACCGTCCCTGCAAGTATCCCCTTTATCATTCTTGATCATTTGACTGCAGACGTTATTCCATGGTTTTGAGACACCAATATGAGTGAATGATAGCCAGCAGCTACAAGGGAACGTTGTGGATTTCTGTCACCTGTAATGGAGTGAGATAATGCTGTTAGTTTAAGAGGTGATGTTGCCCGGGTGGTTTTTTTATGAAAACTGGTTGTAGGACAGAGGTGCAGACCTGCCTATTGAAGGTGGTTTTAATAAACAACTTGTGACGCCTTGGAAACAGCCTGAGTGAGTGTGACCAGATCTGAAAGACCAGGTTTTCGGGTTTTCCTTAGCTTTCAGCAGCAGTAACCATTGGGGTCTGAAAAGAGTTTGCAGCATGAGGGAATGTCTCCTCGCTGCTACTCTCTCTGAACCTTCTCTTGATGTTACTTTCCTCCTGGATTGGAGAACTGCATGTCAGAGTCTGTGTCTGAAATAGCCTTTTTGCTAAGAGGTGTGTTTATGGAATGTCATTATATTTGAACACTTCATTAGCACCAGTTACTGCATCTGTTATTCAGTTAAGTTTTCCAATAGTGTTAAATTATTCAAAATTCCTCTTTCTTTAATTTGTATTTTAATTACAGCGTTTAAATTGAACATGACACCTTACATCCATCTTTAAAATAAGAAAAAGTTAGGGTTTTGGTGATGTTCTTAAATATGTTGAGGGGGTCTGGCCTTGTCCATAATAGGACTGAGTCGAGAGTACGATGCTGGAAAAGCACAGCAGGTCAGGCAGCATCCAAGGGGCACAAGAATCAACGTAACAAGAGTGAGGCTGGCAGGTTTTCCAGTAGAATGCTGACCATTGTGACGGGAAATAAAATTGCGGTCAATTAGTAGTTGTGTTTTTAAATAGTGTCTTAAAGGTAGGGGACTAGGGGAGAACAGCTGACCAGACACAGCTCCCAACAGACAGTATCCAGTTAGCTGATGACACTCTGAACAGCAGTAAGAGGGGAGGCATGGCAGAGATGCACAAGGGAAACTCTCAAAGACAATTGTCAGGGCAGTTAGGAGAGACAATAAATGCTGGCCCACCCAGTGAAGATGGTTATATTCCATGGTAACATATAGATTTCTCAAACACATGTGATGGTTTCATAAAATGACATTAATTGTGTACCTGCAGAGAGCTTTGGGAGTGGGTCATCACTGAAGCACATAATATCCATAAATCTAACATAAAAAATGACCTTGTGACAACATTGTCTGGTGTCTATCACTGTGCCATGAAGTTTGTTTTGGAGTTCCTTCTGTGCCTGAGGTGGGTTGTAACTTCCATGAACTGATGGTCCAAAAATAATTGCACCTTCTGTTCCTGTTGTTCATAGAAGGACATTGTGCCCTACGATTGTTGGTTGGTCTGCCGCCGCTGTCGTTATAACAAAGGATTGTGTTATATAGTGTCCCAACCTCTGGGTCAGAAGTTCAAGTGCCAGCGCCTCTGTAGGTATCCTAGAATGCATCCCCAACAGGCGATTCAAAACCATTATGAAGGGAAGCTGGCCTGGAGTAGAGTTAGGAGGTATCCATGTGTAATGTTTCACTCTGAAATTTAAACAAAAATGCAGTGACAATTAGTTTCTGGTGTCCATCTTCATGATCTGGATCACAGGTGTGTAACCATAGAAACGTAGAAACATACAGTGTTGAAGAGGTCCATCGAGTCTGCATCAACAGAATTAATCTAAATCTGCATTAGTGCCTCTTTCAAACCCATAGCCTTGAATGTTTTACCATCTCAAAGGCTCATCCACATCCTTTGTTTGAATGATGTGAGGTTTCCCATCTCGACCCCATTTCCAGACAGAACATTCCAGATCTCATGACCCTCTGGTTGAAGGAGAATTGTCCTCAGAACCTCTCTGATCTTCCTGCCTTTTGTGGAAGGTTCACATGCTAGATTAGATTGGAAAGATTAATGATTATATTGATTATTAATTCACTGCAATCAAGAGGTAGCTGTATGTCGATGATATGATGACTCTCTCTCACTGTGCCTGATAATTAAATGCCTCGTGTAAAGTCACAATATTCAGGGGATTAAAATTTCTCAGCTGAATGTGACACCCGACTACGGAGAAATGAGAAAATCCAAAAGTACTGCAGATGCTACAAATCAGAAACAAACACAGAAAAGGTGGAAAAGCTCTACAGGTTTGGCAGCATCTGTGAAGAGACATTAAAGTTAAATCGTCAGGTTGAGTGACCTTTCCCTCAGAGGTTCTGCAGAAAGGTCACCAGACCCGAAACGTTAACTCTGTTTTTTCTTGACAGATGCTGCTAGATCTGCTTGTGCGGCGATATGATATTACCTTGTGACAAGTTGTGAAAACAAAAGTATGTGCACGTGGTGAAAATGGAATATGTCGGGTCGCTTTCTTCAGAAAGTGCTTTTTAAAATCGCCACAAAATGCTTGGTTTCCATTCTCAACCTCTAACTCCATTCCTGGTTCAGTGTCAGCTTGACCTTCAAAATGACCTGTGACTGATATTTGCTCAGTGCACATGTGGCGGCCATACTGAGGCAATGGTCTGAAATGTTCCTGCTCTCATTGTTTTCTTAAAGAGCTATACTTAAGTGGCATCTTTCCTATGTGTGTTTAAAGGTTGTAGTTCAATCTGCACAACTGATGAAGGAAATATCTTATCCTGATTCTCCTTTGCAGCTCCAGTGGGAGTGCTGCTTACATGGTGTGTCTTGATATTAATCAGTTAAGCTAAAATTGCCATTGTCTGACTAGACAATTGGGTTGCTCTCTCATTTGGGAGGAATGGTATTTGGTGGTTTAACCTGGGGGTCATCATGCTTCAGGGAAGGGGAGAGGTTGATGAGGAGAAACCTTCATGGTAACCTCAGCCAGTGCAGCAAATGAACCCACACTATTACCATTGAACAGCATTGCAGCCCAGTCACCCAACCAACTGAGCTAACCAAGCCCTATCTGAACAAAATCTCACAACATGTGTGTTAATGTATACAACTGAGCCTTACAGCTGGGAATCAGGAGAACTGCTGAAAATTGATCTTGAGCATACACCAACATTGCTAATGGAAATCCAAAAACACAGGATCGCACCCACATTATGTTATAATCTTTTATTCAACACACTAATGTGGATAATAATATTGCCATTTAATAGGTGTGAGTGAATGTGGCATAATCAATTTTAAAGGCTAGTTACTGCATTTTAGATTCAAATTCTTGTTGATAGAATGGAGAATTAGTTTCACTATCAAGTCTCAGATCTGAAAATTTCACCCAAAATTCTGAAAATAAAACTTTTAAATGAGAAGTCAAGTATTATGTTTCTGCTCTCTGTGTCTCTCTCACTGTTTCACTTCTATTATCCTCTGGATTGTGTCTCTTTTTCACATTGCAGCTAATGTGGCAGTGATTATGATCCTATCCAGAGGAAGGTGTGGTCTCTCCAGATGCATCACTTACTACCTCGTATACATGGCGGTGACAGACCTGCTGATCATTATTACAGCTGTATTATTGAACCGTACTGTTGGCATTTACTTCCCACGCAGTGTCATGTATATCACCCCAGTCTGTACTGTCAGTTATGCACTAATGTCTGCAAGCAAGGATTGTTCTGTCTGGGCAACTGTCATATTCACTATTGATCGATTTGTAGCCATTTCTTGCCAAAAAATGAAGACAAGATATTGCACAGAGAAAGTAGCAGCTGTGGTTATAGGGGCAGTTTGTGGAATCAGCTGTATCAAAAATACATTCTGGTATTTCATATATGAACCATTATATACAATTGGTAACATACCATGGTATTGCAAACTTAAGTCTATATTTTACACGTCATCTGTATGGGCTGCATATCATTGGATTAATTTCATTTCAACCCCTTGTCTCCCATTCGTTTTGATCTTACTGCTCAATGCTGTGACTGTCAAACAAATCCGAAAGGCCATTCAAACTCGCAAAAGACTCCATGTTGGCAAACAGTCGGAAAATCAGAATGACATGGAGGTGAGGAACCGGAGAAAGTCCATCATCCTGCTCTTCTGTATCTCAGGCAGTTTCCTCCTGTTATGGATGCTGTATGTGTTAACATTTCTCTACGTCCGAATTTCAAACATGAGTTATTTCTCAGGTTCCAATTACAATAAGTCCAATTTCATTCTTGAAGAAATAGGGTATATGCTGCAGATGTTAAGTTCCTGTATAAACCCATTTATTTATGCAGGGACCCAGGGTAAGTTCAGAAATGAGTTCAGGAGTGGGATTAAATTTTCCATCAATTTCTTTGTGAAGATTTATAAAAATTTGACATGCAAAACATTTCATGAATAAACCTCATCCTGTAATCTTGCATGTGGTGCTATAAAGAGATTGTGTTTTACACGGGGTCCCGATTTGCATATGTCTGAATTGAGATTGCTAGTTCTAACAAACACAATCTCATTCAGGGGCATGACTTTAAGGACCTAACCCTTACACCCAGCTCCTTTATATTGTCCTGCATTGTGTTCTGATTTGCAAACTCTGACCTGGCCTGTACTGGTGATATCACGCGGAGTGAATGACCTTGTGGCTATTAACACTGGACAGAGATCCAGATAATGCTCTGGGAACCTGGGTTGGAATCCTGCTAAGGCAGATGGTGGACGTTAAATTCAATATTCAAACATTATCTTTAATGAAGATTCTAATGCTGGCCCTGAATCGATTTAAGGATTGGAAATAAATGCTGGCCAGTGATGCCACCATCCCCTGAATGAACAAGGGAAAAATAAATGCAGTAGCTCATTGAAGTGATCATGGACAATCTCAGAAAATACTGAAGAAACTTGCTTCTGAAGAAGACACATACCAGAGTCGAAACGTTAACTTTTTTTCTCTCTCTGCCTTCACACATGTTGCTGGACCCGTTGACTTTCTCCATTCTTTGTTTCAAATCTCCAGCATCCACGGTGTTTTGCTTTTATCACTGGAAAATGTGTCTCATTGATCCCTCTTCCAGATGGAAACCTGTCGGGGTTATCTATTTTGGTATGTTTGTGACTCCACACTCACAACAATGTGTGTGACTGTTAACTACATTCTGAAATGGTCAAGCAAGCTCAAACCCTCCGTTATACAGTTAGGAGGGTCAGACAACAAACATTTGTATTATCCAGGACAGACACACATCGCCTGGAAGAATTAAAAACACTGAAAACCATATGACTAGAATAAATCGGAACAGAATTATGCACAGAACTCTTCATCCACTTCTGATGTTATATATCTCTCCCTTACAGACACACACACACACACAAACACACAGACACACACATACACATACACTCTCTCACACATAGAAACACACAAATACACACACAGACACACACGCGCACACGCACACACACAGACACACATGTACACACTCTCTCTCACACACAGACACACAAACGCACACACACACAGACACACACGTACATACAGGTACACACACTCTCCCATGCAGACACACACATTCTCACACACAGACACAACACGCACATACAGACACACACACTCTCTCACACAGACACAACACGCACATACAGACATACAGATACAGACAGACACACACACACTCACACACACAGACACACACACACAATTTGATCTTCACCTCTCCCTGCTGGGTGATGAAATAACCTCAATCCACAGGGATACAATCTCACGTCCCCCTCCCTCAGCTGGGTGCAATGATCATGTTCCTGTTTCTACCTGGGACTTTGTGTCCTTATTACCACAACGTCAGGAAAAGTCCCAGGATATACTTCCTGTAACATCGCAGTTGCCAGATGTTCCACTGGCCTTTCAACCACAGTCGGCATCACTCCCATTTGTGATCCAGCTATGTCATTACTAAAGATAAACGGTAGTTCTGAATGCTATGAATCAGGCCAGAGCCCCTGAAAACTTTTTAAGAAGCTATCCCAGACCCTTACATTGTTCGTTGTTTTAAGCAGGTATAAGGAGGGAATTCCATGTATGATGCAGCTGGTCAAAGCACTCATTTTTAAACAAAACAGAAATTACTTACAGACTTCCAAACGAAACACAAGAGAACAGAATATAGAATAACTTCATCTATCTGAAAACCCAACCAACTCTACCACAACTTAATGATGCTGTTCTGACTTCCTGCAAATTCCCCATAAACACATCCCTTGGCAAAAAGGAAAATTCAAACCAGGTTCTTACAGGAGAGATGTTAGAGAGATAGTGAGAAATTGTAGGGGAGTTAACCATCAAAAGCATTCATTTTAAATCTCCACCTTGCGATAAGAATTTGTCTGGAAAGCTTAAAATGGCTACTGCAGTCACAGTGACCATGAGAATGGAATAAGGAATGCATGAAACTTGGCATAATCAAGTAATCTGTCTATTGCGCAGACAGTCGCTATAACGTAATGCTGATTGTAACCTCGGTATTATCTCAACGACACAAATGTCACTACAGTAACTCCATTGTTTATGGTATGTGTGAAACAACACTAATGTATTAATCGCCTCAGGAGAACCTAATTAAGGCTAGAAACATTAAAGTAAAATAATATGATTGCGCAAAATATGGGTATGAAATATGCTGCCTCAGGGTCATCTCTTTGATGCCCTGAGTTTTGCCAATTATTCTCTCAGCCAGCTTGATAACAATAAAATAGAGTGTTATTCTGCAACCTCTGGGTGATCTGAGAATTTCTAATTTTCCATGTGGGGCCGTGATTCGCTATTCCAACCTAGGGAGGGTCTGTCCAGGCTGATTCAGGCGGAGTTTGTTTGATTTGGCCTCAATGTTGGGGTTTGGGGCCCCTGAGGTTATATTTAACCTTTTCACTGTTCCTAGAGTCTGTACATTCACTTTGACCCTCGCCGAATGGGACTACTACCTCGGGGGATTAGAACCTTACCTCTCAACTTTAAGATAGGGTTTTCTTCTGCTTTACATTGGTACTGCTTTAATTGTTTTTTTTAATCTCGCCAGTGACCATTTCAGTTTTTTTTTTCAATCTGGCCTGTGACAATTTGAGTTTTATTTTTAATCTGGCCTGTGACAATTTCAGTTTTTTTTTTAACCTGGCCTGTGACAATTTGAGTTTTATTTTTAATCAGGCATGCGACAATTTCAGTTTTAATTATAATCTGGCCTGTGACAATTACAGTTTTATCTTTTATCTGGCCTGGGACGATTTCAGTTTTATTTTCAATCTGACCTTTGACCATTTCAGTTTTATTTTTCATCAGGACTGGGACAATTTCAGTTTTATCTTTAATCTGGCCTGTGACCATTTCAGTTTTATTTTTTACTCGTCTGTGACAATTCCTGTTTTATTTTAATCTGGGCTGTGACCAATTCAGTCTTTTTAAAAATCAGGCCTGTGACAATTTTAGTTTTATTTCTTTAACCTGGCCTGTGACCGTTTTAGTTTTATCTTTTATCTAGCAAGTGACAATTTCAGTTTTAAGTTTAATCTGAACTGTGAAAATTTCAGAAATTTTTAAACCTGGCCTGTGACAATTTGACTTTTACTTTTAAACTGGCCTGTGACCGTTTCAGTTTTATTTTTAATCAGAGCTGTGACTATTTCAGTTTTAGTATTAATCTGGCCTGTGACAATTTCAGTTTTATTTTTAATTTGGCCTGGAACAATTTCGGTATTATTTTTAATCTGGCCTGTGACAATTACAGTTTTATCTTTAATCTGGCCTGTGACCATTCCACTTTTGTTTTTAATTAGGCCTGTGACCATTTCAGTTTTATTTATTTAGAGCTAGAACGAACAGAGTTGTTGTCTCTGGTTTGTTACTCGTGCCACGTAATAGAAAGTCAAGGAATAGGGAGAGAGAAGAGTTAAATGCGTGGCTACAGGGGTGGTGCAGGAGGGCGGGATTCCGGTATTTGGATAACTGGGGTTCTTTCTGGGGAAGGTGGGACCTCTATAAACAGGATGGTCTACACCTGAACCTGAGAAGCACCAGTATCCTTGGGGGGAGGTTTGCTAGTGCTCTTTGGGAGGGTTTAAACTAACTCTGCAGGGGCATGGGAACCTGGAGTGTAGCTTTAGGGTACAGGACCTTGAGTGTAGGGAGGTTAGGAACATGGCATCGATCTCGAAGGAGGGTGCCTGTAAACAGGAAGGTGGCTTGAAGTGTGTGTACACTTCAATGCCAGAAGTATAAGAAATAAGGTAGGTGAGCTTGCAGCATGGGTTGATACCTGGGACTTCGATGTTGTGGCCATTACAGAGATGTGGGTAGAACAGGGACAGGAATGGCTGTTGCAGGTTCCAGGGTTTAAATGTTTTAGTAGGGTCAGAGATGGGGGTAAAAGAGGGGGAGGTGTGGCATTGCTAGTCAAGGATAGTATTACAGCAGTAGAAAGGGTGATGGAGGAAGACTTGCCATCTGAGGTAGTTTGGGCGGAGGTTAGAAATAGGAAAGGTGAGGTCACCCTGTTAGGAGTTTTCTACAGGCCTCCTAATAGTCCAAGAGAAGTAGAGGAAAGTATTGCGAGGATGATTCAGGAGAAGAGTGAAAGTAGCAGGGTGGTTGTTATGGGGGACTTTAACTTCCCAGATATTGACTGGGAAAGCTATAGCTTGAGTTTGTTAGATGGGTCGGTGTTTGTCCAATGTGTGCAGCAGGGTTTCCTGACACAATATGTAGACAGGCCAACAAGAGGTGAGGCTATACTGGATTTGGTTCTAGGTACTGAACCAGGCCAGGTGTTAGACTTGGAGGTAGGTGAGCACTTCGGGGGCAGTGACCACAACTCGGTGACTTTTACTCTAGTGATGGAGAGGGATAAGTGTGCACTGCAGGGCAACAGTTATAGCTGGTGGCAGGGAAATTATGATGCGGTGAGGCATGACTTAGGATGCGTGGATTGGAAAAATTGGCTTCAAGGGAAGAACACAAATGATATGTGGAGATTGTTCAAAGAACAGCTATTGGGTGTCCTTGATAAGTATGTACCAGTCAGGCAGGGAGTAAAGGGTCTTGTGAGGGAGCCGTGGTTTAACAAGGAATTGGAATCCCTTGTGAAAGGGAAGAGGGCGGCCTATGTAAAGATGAGGCGTGAAGGTTCAGTTGGGGCGATTGAGAGTTAAAAGGTAGCCAGGAAGGATCTAAAGAGAGAGCTAAGAGCAGCGAGAAGGGGACATGAAAAGTCCTTAGTTGGTAGGATTAGGGAAAATCCAAAGGCTTTCTATAGGTATGTCAGGAATAAAAGGATGACTAGGGTAGGTATCGGTCCAGTCAAGGATAGTAGTGGGAAGTTGTGTGTGGAGGCGGAGGAGATTGGTGAGACACTAAATCAATACTTCTCGTCAGTATTCACTCAGGAAAAGGACATTGTTGCCGAAGTGAATACTGAGTCACAATTAAGTAGAATGGACGGCTTTGAGGTATGTAGGGAAGAGGTGTTGGAAATTCTGGAAAGGATGAAAATAGATAAGTCCCCTGGGCCTGATGGCATTTATCCTAGGATCCTCTGGGAAGCTACGGAGGAAATAGCGGAGCGATTGGCCTTGATTTTTATGTCGTCGTTGTCTACGGGAATAGTGCCAGAAGACTGGAGGATAGTGAATGTGGTCCCCTTGTTCAAGAAGGGGAGCAGGGATAGCCCGAGTAACTATAGGCCAGTGAGTCTCACTTCTGTTGTGGGCAAAGTCTTAGAGAGAATTGTAAGAGATAGGATTTATGAACATCTGGATAGGAATAATCTGATCAAGGATAGTCAGCATGGTTTTGTGAAGGGCAGGTCGTGCCTCACAAACCTTATTGAATTCTTTGAGAAGGTGACCAAGGAAGTGGACGAGGGTAAAGCAGTAGATGTGGTGTGTATGGATTTTAGCAAGGCATTCGATAAGGTACCCCATGGCAGGCTAATGCAAAAACTACGGAGGTATGGCATTGAGGGTGCATTAGAGGTTTGGATTAGGAATTGGCTGGCTGGAAGGAGAAAGAGGGTAGTAGTTTATGGTATAGGTTCATCTTGGAGCGCAGTTACTAGCGGTGTTGCACAAGGATCATTTTTGGGACCATTGCTGTTTGTCATTTTTATAAATGACCTGGAGGAAGGGCTTGAAGGCTGGGTGAGCAAGTTTGTGGATGACACGAAAGTCGGTGGAGTTGTGGACAGCGAAGAAGGATGTGGCAGGTTACAGCGGGATATAGATAAGTTGCAGAGCTGGGCAGTAAGGTGGCAAATGGAATTCAATGTAGCTAAGTGTGAAGTCATTCACTTTGGTAGGAGTAACAAGAAGATGGATTACTGGGCTAATGGTAGACTACTAGGTAGTGTGGATGAGCAGAGGGATCTTGGTGTCCATGTACACAGATCTCTGAAAGGTGCCACCTAGGTAAATAGTGCTGTGAAGAAGGCATATGGTGTACTGGGCTTTATTGGTATAGGAATTGAGTTCTGGAGTCCTGAGGTCATGTTGCAGTTGTATAAGACTCTGGTGCGGCCTCATCTGGAGTATTGTGTGCAGTTTTGGTCGCCATATTATAGGAAGGATGTGGAGGCATTGGAACGAGTGCAGAGGAGGTTTACCAGGATGTTGCCTGGCATGGTAGGTAGATCGTATGAGGAAAGGCTGAGGCACTTGGGGCTTTTCTCATTGGAGAAAAGAAGGTTTAGGAGAGATTTGATAGAGGTGTACAAGATGATTAGGGGTTTAGATAGGGTTGACAGTGAGAACTTTTTTCCGCTAATGAAGTCAGCTGTTACTAGGGGACACAGCTTTAAATTAAGGGGTGGTAGGTATAGGACAGATGTTAGGGGTAGATTTTTTACTCAGCGGGTTGTGAGTTCATGGAATGCCCTGCCAGTAGCAGTGGTGGACTCTCCCTCTTTATGGTCATTTAAGCGGGCATTGGACAAGCATATGGAGGTTATTGGGCTAGTGTAGGTTTGGTAGGCTTCGGTCGGCGCAACATCGAGGGCCGAAGGGCCTGTACTGTGCTGTATTTTTCTATGTTCTATGTTCTATGTTCTATAATCTAGCCCGTGACAATTTCTGTTTTATTTGGAATATGGAACTTTGACCCGAGGGTGATGACTCCACCCTTTCACACCAGTCTGGAGAGCTGTCTCAGTAGTCAGGAGGGATAGGAATGGTCCCTCCCAGCTCAGGTGGAGTTTGGTATCTTTCCAGGTCTTGATCAGGACTCAATCACCCAGTTGTCGAACTCAAGTGGAGGTATCTGGGTCAACAGACCCTTCTTCCGAAGGACAGACAAGGAAGACCCAAGTGCCACAATATAGTTCTTTGAAAACTTACCATTGAACTCTACAGTTGGTAATTCCCCTCTTCCACCCAAAAAAGGTAATCCAAAACGTCATCTGATAAGGAGAGAGGCCTATATCATGTCGAGGAACAGTCCGAATGCGTAGCAATGCGATAGATAAACATTTTGTCCATGGTAATCGAGACTCTAGGAGTAGCTTAGATAATTGCTTCTTTAAGATTTGATTCATTCGTTCCACCCGCCCACAGGAGGGTGGGTACCAAAGGGGTGTGAGATTCTTGCCATTACTTTTTGTAAGATCTTGGAAGTAAAATGGCTACCTTGGTCTGAATCTATACTTTCCACTATTCCATATTGTGGGATGATATGTTCAAGGAGGATTTTCACCACTCCTTTTGAGGTGGCTAATGACATTGGGAAAGCTTCCACCCACCCGGTTAAGTGGTCTACTAAGACCAGCTGGTACTTCTGTTTTCCCACTGGGGGGTAGTTCGGTGTAATCCACCTGTATACTTTGGAAGGGTCTCACTCCTGGGTTCCTTCCTCCTTTGAGCCCTTCCCTTATTATTTTATACATATTTAGAATCAGTGTAAATTGTCCCATCCCGATTCTCTAAGTGTTTTAAAGCTTGATTTACTGCGTACAATGTACAGGTCTGGGCTGACCATGTGTTAGGCAGCCGGTCTGCCTCCACTGTTTGGTTTTTGTTACCGTCCACAACTGTATATCCATTGTGTCTTTTTCCTTCCACTACTCTCAATGATCCATCTATAAACAATCTGTCCCTGTCATGTAAAGGTAGATCAGTCAGGTCCTGTCTAATTTTGGTTTGATACTCTATGATATCTAAACAGTCATGTTCCAATTCTCGTTTGACTAGAGGTTCTCCCCTCCATAAGAAGGTATCTGGGTTTAGACAGGTGTCTGTTGCTTCCACCAGGTCATCTTCTTCCATCAGGATGGCCTCGTCAACCACCTCCTTGTCTTTTGGTTTAACACAGATCTGACTTGATGGGGGTGGGGGGATGGGGTTACTAACTACTACAAGGCTGCTCCATCTGCTGTCATTGCAGCTCCTAAATCTTTTAGTCCCTTTTCCCCCTTTGCAGTAAACAACGGGGCACCCTGAAGATCTAAAATTGTAGGTATTAGGGAGTATATCACTGCTCCTTGTGGAGTCAGGGTCGCTTCTTTAACTACCTCATCCGTACTTCTGGTTAATTCCCCTTCTGATGTCCGTTTATATGACTCCAAACGCATATTTGGAGTCTGTACATATTATTCCTTTTTTGTTTGCTAAGGTTCTGAGAGCTCTTTCTCGGGCATAGAGTTCACAAGTTAGGGCTGACCAGCCGTTAGGCAGTCTTTCAGACTCCATAATGCTTCCCTCTATCCCGTCTACTACAACATATCCATTATGCCTTTTACCCTCAATCATCCAGGAGGACACATCGATAAACAACCAAACTCCCGCATGCAACGGTCCGTCTCTTAAGTTCATTCACACTTTCGTCTGATATTCAGTAATATCAAGGCAGTCATGTTCTGGATTGCCAAGGGCCACCCCCCTCTCTCCACCACAGAAATGCCACTGGATTCAAGCAACTGTCTGTGACTAACAGAAGGTCATTCTGCTCTAATAAGATTTTCTCATATTTCAAGATCCGAGAGTGTGTGAGCCATTGACCTGCTTTCTGATTTTGTATGGTCTGTACCTGATGTGGGGTGATGACTATGAAGGCTCCCCCGAAAGTAAGTTTCCGACTCTACTGTACCAATAAGGCTGTTGCTGCCATTGCCTGCACACACTCTGGGCAGTAATGTATCTTTCCATTCTTTAATTAACAATGAATTAACGCTGTCATGTTTTAAATTAACCATGAATCAATATGACAGGTCACTGAGAATGTGTGAAGAAATCCTGCCAATTATTATTGATTCAGGCTAACACAATTGATTTATTATAAATATTAATTATTAAGTATATATATTATATAATTCAGGGTGCAAACACAGCAAGTGACTAAAACATTTTAAAAACTGTAATCGCGCAGTTCTGTTTGTTTACCAGCCATTTGCAACTTCTCACCTTGTTTTTGTAATTGTTTTTTTTTTCTCGAGCACATTCATTTTTAAGAACCTCAACAGATTCCATTGCACCATTTGCAGTTAATTCAATCCCCAATTTGGTGGCAATAGCTCGTCATGAGCACAAAACTGACCCTTCATGCCTCTCATCACAAAACTGTCGCCAAATTCCAATTAACTTTTTCGTTCCCACTCACGTTGGCTCAAACGTTAAGGATGACCTTGCTGCCCCCGTATCGAATAGGAAAACAACACCGTCTTTGTAAGGTCCCTCCTTTAAATTTATCAAGGGTTCCTGGTGGGTCTCCAGGGGCAGGAACCCCTGACACCCCTATTTTTCATCAAGCTTCAGAACTGCCTTTACTTCCTTTTTCGAATCAGGACACTCTCTCTTAAAGTGACCTGTCTTTCCACAGTAATAACATCCCGCCTGTGGGGATTTCCACTTTGATCCTTGATCCTGTCTACCAGACCCCTTAACATCTCCTCCCTTTATCTTCAACATGCTGCCCACCACCATTCCGGTTTCCTTCTCTTTTTAGTTTTGTCCTTTTCTTTATTACCCAATGTTTTGTTTCGACCTTGATTTTTAAAGAAATATTGCAATATTTCTTGCTCCCTGTAATCTCAAATATAATTTATCAATTTATGCTTGTCTAACTTTAAAACCTGTTCCTAAATATACATTTAGGAATCTTACTTGTGTATATAAATTCATTTATTCCGTGTTTAATATTTCAATGTAAAATGCATACAGTTCCCAACTTTGAAATCCACTATAATTACCC